>NC_081310.1:14950000-15250000 GCF_026419965.1 Kogia breviceps | reverse complement strand
AGGTGAAGGGATGAGATTGAAGTTGTTGCAAAAATGCAGGGGGTGAATATCCAGAAAAGACAGTTTATCCCAATTTTCTGTAACCCCACATAACTCATTTTCAACTCTCCCTTTTGAATTGTTATTTCCGTTTGGTTCCTCTACGGGTACAATCCTTATGAAGAGCATTAGCGCTTCGTTTTTAGAAATATGACTTAATTTTCTGTCTATATGTGTCTTTAAGAGCTAGGATGTGGGTACAAATAACCGTTATTCTTTTGCCTCTTATCCTGAGAAGCTGGCTCAATGCGAGAGTAATGAAAAATAAGAACAAAAATAGCTCAAGTTAAAACTCTGGGGTAAGATAATGGCTCTTTAAATGAAAGTACTGAGACCCGTTATTGTCACGAGATACTTTTTGGCTCTTGTAAGACTGAAAAGGGTCAACAAAGATGTGTTTCAGGAAGTGTGACTGAGAATTTTGGTTAACTGGGGCTGAGTTGTGCAATATTCATTTATTATTGATGGGTTTTAAAAATGACAGACTTTTCAGGTTGAGGCTGGTGGTTTTATATTGTTTGCGTAAATGGGAGAGAGAAGCTTCCTCTCTGTAACTGAACCCAGCTTCCTTCTTTCCACTTATGGAAAGCATCTTTGCGGTCCAATTTAGCTGCGATCGGTGAGGGCGCTCACTTTGCTCTGTCTAGGATTGGAATGTTGTACGATCGCCCTGTTGCTGTATCAAGTTTGTCTTCTTTGCTGAGTTTCCTAATGGGTGTTGGGGCTTGAGCATCTAGACATAGGTTATTATGGAGTGGCTTTTGGTTGGGGGGTGGGTGAGAGAAAGCCAAGAAATGCTTAATGTTTGCAATTGAATTTGAACTGGAGCTGGGAGTAAAAGGAGAAACAGGAAGTTATAGGAGTGGGTTGTTTTTTTTTTTTTTTTTTTTTTTTGCGGTACGCGGGCCTCTCACTGTTGTGGCCTCTCCCGTTGCGGAGCACAGGCTCCGGACGCGCAGGCCCAGCGGCCACGGCTCACGGGCCCAGTCGCTCCGCGGCACGTGGGATCTTCCCCGACCGGGACACGAACCAGCGTCCCCTGCATCGGCAGGCGGACTCCCAACCACTGCGCCACCAGGGGAGCCCAAGAGTGTTATTTTTAGGATACAGGGGGAGACATCAGGCCAGTGAGGAATGGGGTGATTGACATCCGCATCCAGAGAAGACGATATTATTCCATGACAATGGATGCAAATTGTGCCCTTCTTCATTAGGACCTGGGAAGCATCCCTCCTGATACAGCAGAAAAGCTGACCCACAGCAGTTCCCTGGCTGTGTCACCGGAGCTCCTCACTCTGCGAAATCAAAGCTTACTGGCCGCTCTCATCTATTTTATTTTATTTTTTAAATTAACTTTCATTGGAGTATAGTTGCTTTGCAATGGTGTGTTAGTTTCTGCTGTACAGCAAAGTGGATCAGCTGTACATATACATACATCCCCTCTTTTGTGGCTGGCTGCTCTCATTTAAACCCTTTTGGAGAGCTTTTTTTTTTTAAAGTGAGCAGATTAGCTTTCTAATTTTAGCGGTGACAGCTTATAATTAGAAACGTCTCCAAACATACTTGTTTACAAACACCTGCGCCAGTACTGTATGTTTGCTGTTTTAGGATGGGCCTGTGGTGGTGTGGAAAATGGGGGTGCCACTGTTTGTGGGTTCTCTTACTTCTGCTGGATGCCTGCGTTGTGCCTGTGTGTGTGTGTGTGCACGTGTGTGTGTTGGCTTGTGTGTGTGTGTGTGTGAATTTTCTCTTTACTTTCCTTCCGGCTGAATGCCTCAAGCCCAAATGCTCTCGCCTGCGTCACACTGCAGAGTTCTCCTTTCTTGGGAATCAAAGAAATCGGTGGTCAGTTGTTATTTGGGACAAGGTTAGATTTTAAAAGACACACTAGAGAGAAATTTTAGCGACTCATTTGAGCAGCTCAGGATCTGCATTGGAGAAAATGCTTTCTCGATTTCCATAATTTCTATATTTATATGTCATTCAGCATAGGATAGAGCTGAGTGATTCAAGAAAAACAGAGGGAATGCTCCCTAATATAAATAATTCTACATTTTATCAAAGCAGAAATACATAGCTATGGTTAGAATGAGCCCACCTATTGAAGTGATGGTTTCTTTCAAACTGAAATGGGATGCTATCAGGAAACATCAAAAGATGGCAGGTAGCATAGTGATAGTGCAGTGATAAAGTCTAACCTGGTACTTACAGTTTCTAGATCATAAAATGTCAGCTGAGAACCTAGTGGATGATGGCTTTGACTATAGCTGTGAGATTTCCTTAGGACAAGCACAGGTATTCCTTTCCAAGAAGGTAATAAACAAGATATTGCATGCCAAAGCAAGAGTTCAAATGAAAAGTAAAAGTAGAACGCATACTCACAGACCAATATCTAATTCTAATTAAAGTGGAGATTCTGTAGGAAACTAAGCAGGTGTGGACTTTAGCTGTGACACCTGAGTCTGCCAGCTGGTCGGGTGAGTCAGATGCCTGTTTATTTTCTAATATCCAAGACCACTTAATGTTCCAGGGGGGAAGCAAACTAGAAACAATAAACAAAATAATCTCTCTAAGGCTTGTTGTGGAAACTTGAGTTTTCCGGGGAAGCGAAAGATGGAAGTTTTACTTCTCAAATCGAATCTAGATGCAGTTAACTTCTTTCCTGTTATGGGGGGATCAGTTAGATTCAATGATGGTTTTCAACATCTGCTGAGCCAATTCCTTTTAAAACTGTGTGTAATGTATTATATATGGATGGATAACGTCTGTACTTGTGTGTTTGTATATAGATTTATTTTTCAACTCTTAAAATGCACTACCTTTATACCAACTGGCAATGAACGTCTAAAGGATTTCATGCATTTGCTGTTTTGTGTCAGAAGAATGAGGGGGAGATTAGATGAGGAAAAAGAACTTTGGGCACAGCCTGTAGGCTGTTATTTTCACCAACTGTGGTGTCAGCTATGATCTTTTTTCGGTGTTTCTGACAATGGGGCCTCTTAGCTAGAGATTCCTGGGTCTCTGTGATTTCATTTTTTTTTTTTAATAAAAAAGGATGAGAATATTTTTTTCAGGCTTTTACTAAACACACACTCCGTACAGTTTCAAGCCCAGATTGAGGGGGCGGAAATGGACTAGGCAGCTAGCCTAGTTGTTGTGTAGAAGCGAGTAGCTAAATGAACTATAGGACAGTGGGATGTGTTGCCAGAAGCTACAAATAAAACTCAGTGGGCTCTGTATTGACAGAATTCATCTGGTAGGTGTTTCCTTGAAGGCTAGCAAATTTCTAAGCCTCCATTTGGGTTGAGTGGACGGGGGCCAATAGCATCTATTGAGTATCACTGTGTACCTAGCACAGATACAGGGAGTAGGGTTTGGAGTCCAATTAGGTTGGTGTGAATCTCAACCCCACTGCCTGCTGAGGATGTGCTGCCTTTTGTTTTTTTTTTTGTTGTTTTTTAAAGGTTGGTTTTCTTTTAAAGCAACTAGTGCTCAAGCTGTTTCGTTTCGTTTTTGGTTTTTTTTATGAATTTTTATTTATTTATTTATGGCTGTGTTGGGTCTTTGTTGCTGCACATGGGGTTTCTCTAGTTGTGGCGAGTGGGGGCTACTATTCCTTGCGACGCGCGGGCCTCTCATTGCAGTGGGTTCTATCATTGTGGAGCACGGGCTCTAGGCGCGCAAGCTCAGTAGTTGTGGCACACAAGCTCAGTAGTTGTGGCGTGCAAGCTCAGTAGTTGTGGCCCACAAGTTCAGTAGTTGTGGCGCGCAAGCTCAGTAGTTGTGGCACGCAAGCTCAGTAGTTGTGGCTCGTGGGCTCCAGTGCACAGGCTCAGGAGTTGTGGAGCAAGGGCCCAGTTGCTCCGCGGCATGTGGGATCTTCCTGGACCAGGGCCTGAACCCGTGTCCCCTGCACTGGCAGGTGGATTCTTAACCACTGCGCCACCTCACCTCCCTAATTCACAGTTTCCTTATAATCAAAAGAGATCATCTCACAGGGTTCGTTTGAAGGTGAAAGGTATACTAGCTTTGTGAAGATATTTCACAGGAGAGGGAAACATTTAACTGTTGATTAAAAAAAATCTTGAAATATTCCAAACCTGAAACTCTCATCAGCCAAACAAGAAAAAAAAAAAAAGTTGTGTGATTTGCTAACTCGCTGCCATAAAAGTTTAACTAAAGCAACAGCTTTACTTATTAAATCTCAAAGGAACAAGTTGAATAATTTGAAAAGAATTTAAAAATTCCAGTTCAAGGGCAGGTGAGTGTGGAAAGTAAAAGGGGGTATTTCCTTCTCTGTGGTGGACAAGCGTAGAGATGACACAGGCAGCCTCTCAGTTTCCTTCTTCGTAGGGCTGTAACTGTGAGACAGGAAATAGGGCCATGGCTTCAGAACATGCTCAGCCAAGCTGCCGAAGAGACAGAATTTGAACTCACCAGCCTAAGGACTTTTTTCTGCCATGACCAGCTCCAAACTCTCTTCAACTGCCACAGCCCCATTTTGAGACCGCTAGTTTGAAATTTTTTAAAAGTAGAGTGTCACAATTCTTATGAAGCAGAGGCCAAGAATACGAGGGCAATTATGTCTGCTGTGGGAGATCTCACCACAGTCAAGTTAAGTTAGTAATTCTTGCCATCCTCATCTTTCTCTGTCCCCTCCCTTCCCTCTCCTCTGTGTGTGTACATGTGTGTGCATGTGTAGTGTTTATTTCCCCATGTTCCCATGGAGCCCAGCCTACAAAGATTAAGACAGAGTTGATGGGGTCCTGTTGATCACCTGGTGACTGGTTACAGAATACTGCTATTCAGGAGGTATTGAGACAGGGTTAAAAAAAAAAGACACCCCCATTAACAGATGAATGGGTAAAGAAGATGTGGTATACATGTTATATAAAAATATATATTATATATATAAACAATGGCCTATATATATGTACATATACATATATATACATATATATACATATATATATATACACACACATATACTCAGCCCTAAAAAAGAATGAAATAATGCCATCTGCAGCAACATGGATGGACCTAGAGATGATCATACTAAGTGAAGTAAGTCATACTAAGTGAAGTATTTCAGGGCCTAGTGATTTTTTTTTTTTCATACTAAGTGAAGTAAGTCAGAAAGAGAAAGACAAGTATCATATGATATCACTTACACGTGGAATCTAAAAAAAATGATACAGATGAACCTATTTACAAAACAGAAACAGACTCACAGACATAGAAAACAAACTAATGGTTACCAAAGGGGAAAGCGGGGGAGGGGTAAATGAGGAGTTTGGGATTAACAGATATACACTACTATATATAAAATAGATAAACAACAAGGTTCTACTGCATAGCACAGGGAACTATATTCAATGTCTTGTGATAACCTATAATGGAAAGGAATCTAAAAAGGAATATATGTATAGGAATCTATATGTGTGGATATATGTATCGGACTCGCTTTGCTGTACACCAGACACTGAAACAACATGTGGTCCATCAGGAATAAAGGTGGTGTGTGTGTTTACCCGGTAGTTGCCAGCCCACCATCGGCTCATTCTGTAGAGTCCACACAGCACAGATTGTGTGCACACGTCCAATTACAGCTGCGTGCAGGTGCCCGGCCCCCAGCAGTGAGTTGCCTCTGTCTCTGCCTTGCTTTCAGCAAACCCTTCTGTACACAGGCTTCCCAAATGGACCAGTCTACAGGGTAAAGATTCACTAGGAAGCCCTGACCTTGCCTTCTTTGAAAGGTATGTGGATTTGCACACTGAATTCCCACCAACTCTTCCTGGTCACAGATCTTTCAAACAATGGGGAGTCCCGTTGCAGGGGGACCTTATGTGGGGACATCTCCACATGTCACCGTCCCCAGACTGAACTGGAAAGCAAAGTCTCCACTTAATTGTTTTGTCCTCACTTTCCTTTTGCTGGTCAAAAAGAAACATCTTGTCTTGCCAAAAAAAAAAAAAAAAAAAAAGAATACTTCAGTTAAAAAAGGGCACTATTCACATTGCAGGAGCTTACATTAATGGTGGAGGTACAGAACGTACCAAAGTACAAACAATTTAAGAAGACTTCAGAAGTTTGTGTAAACAAGTAAAAAGTCATAGGGTGAAGCCTGTGTGTGTGTTAAGTGCTTTGAAAGGGAACTCATGGTGGATTTAGTTAAATCAGAAAAAATACACAACTTTTGTAGCGGTGAAAATAGTCTTCTTAAAGGAAGATGGGGGGGGAATGTGAAATATCGACCCTATCCAGGCATGAGACAAGAATCTCAGGACACCACAGGGAAAAGGGAAAGCAAAATATGTGTCCTTCGGGGAGCAGAGTCAGGCTCCTTGAGACATCTGTCAATACCTTCCCCGGTTTTTAGAGAACAGGCTCAGCCTCTGGCCCCCAGGCAAGGTGGCAGGACACCATTCCTTTGGTCTTGGAGGAGAGGTGCTGCTTTTATGGTCTGTGTTCTCCAGCTGGGATTCAAAGAAAGGATGCTGCTTGGCTGACAACCCCAGGCGTGACTGAGAGCTGAAACAGAGCAAGGTGAGGACCAGCTGGGCAAAGCAGTGCTGTGATGTTGCCCGATTGACTGCTTCCTTATCGTGTCTGATACTCTTACTGATGAGGACAGATTTTGGCACAGACATGACTGCGACCCACGTGGCAGTCCTAGGTCTTCTTTAAATTCTAGGAAACACTTTAGTATTTCTTTGGAATAACTCTGCCTTCAGCTCATAATTTTTTCACAGAATCGCTAGAGCTCTTACTTCAGTCAAGTTTTTTGACTTATATCGAACCCAGACATCCTGTTAAATATTTCAGGGCCTAGTGATTTTTTTTTTTTTTTTTTTCTGTATATATCTCCCTTCTGTGGCCAGAGGTATTTGGAAGGGGTTGGCCTTGTGGAGAAACTGTCTGTAATTTACCAAGCACAGAGTCCTGCTTCTGGATCAGCAAACTGAGTAACCTTGGCTTCATTCCTCAACTTGTGATTTTCTGTACACTTACTAGGACCAGTGGTAACAACAATAGCTAGTCATTATTTAAAAAGTATATCAGCAGTATGGAGGTTTTTTAAAAAGCTAAAAATTAGAGTTACCGTATGATCCTGCCATCGCATTCCTGGGCATGTATCCAGAGAAAAGCATAATTCGAAAAGATGCATGCATGCCAATGTTCATAGCAGCACTGTTTACAATAGCCAAGACATGGAAGCAATGTAAATGTCCATCAACAGGTGAATGGATAAAGAAGATATGTGTGTGTGTGTGTGTGTGTGTGTGTGTGTGTGTGTGTGTGTGAGTGATGGAGTATTACTCAGCCATAAAAAAGAAGGAAATAATGCCATTTGCAGTAATATGGATGGACCTAGAGATTATCATACTAAGTAAAGTAAGCCAGACAGAGAAAGACAAATACCATATGATATCACTTATGTGTGGAATCTAAAAGAAAAAAAAAAAAAGGCGCAAATGAACTTATTTCCAAAACAGAAAGAGACTCACAGACACAGAAAACAAACTTATGGTTACCAAAGGGGAAAGGGAGTGGGGAGCAGGATAAATTGGGAGGCTGGGATTAACATGCACATACTACTATGTATAAAGCAGATAGCCAACAAGGAGCTACCGTATAGCGCAGGGAACTCTACTCGATATTATGTAATAAACTATAAGGGAGAAATATCTGATTCAGCACACTGAATAACCATGCTGTGCACCTGAAACTTACACAATATTTAAATCAACTATACTCCAATAATAGAAAATTAAAATAGAAAATAAAAATCACATCAGCACTTTGCCAAACACTTCTTGTAGATCATCCATTTAATTCTCACGGCAATGCTGATGAGATAGGTTTCATTAGCCTTACTTCAATAGTGATGAAACTGAGACCAGGGCATGTTTAGAAACTGGCCAAAGTCACATGGCTGGGATTTGAACTCGGGACCAGTCTGCTTTACCTTCCTGTCCTTCATCGACAAGGAGGTTTTGCCAGAGGACCTTTTAAAATACTTTGGACATGTCAAAAATAATTTGTAGGTAGATAGAAGGTGTCGTTTTCCATTTTTTTTCCATACAACGTAGGAAATCCTAGTTCTTGCCCCTTTCGTTTACGGTGTAATGTTCCATTGTGGGTTGCTTGCCAACCCCTCCATGTTATTAAAAGTAACATTAAGCACGTAGAGATCGTGCTGTTACACAGCGTGCCCTGCGGCTTGAGTCCTGCTCTGTCCTCACGAGCCTCTGAGTGCAGCACGACTAAGAGCAGGAGGGGGGCACTGAGGCCGACTCACCTCGCGTCCATGCCTTTGGTTTGCTCCCATCTTTGTCGATGTGTATTAAAACGGGTTTGTGGGAGAAAGTTGGCTTTGACCCAGGGGAAGCAGCGATTGTCTCCTGGTTCAGATGTCAGTACCCTGGAGGGTAGCACAATGTATTTCATTGTTCAGTGGCCAGCGTGAAACTTACTAGAGAGCGCGGCCAGATCCTCCAGTGGTTCCTAGGACTGAAGTGGGGAGGAAAGTCCCTGCAGGCGTCTCTGAACTTCAGAGTTTCGGGAGGGGCAGGGTTTGAGACAGACCGAGGGAACAAAGAAATTTCAAAAAGACACAGGTCGAAACAATAATGGAGAAAAAAAATCCAAGGTCTGTCTTTGACATGAAAGGATTTCAGAACTGAAAGGGGGAAATTTCAGTAATATGGGGGAAACAGGGCTGTCTTCCATGTTCACAGCCATGTCAGCTCTAACCCAGCGGAGCTCACAGAGCTCAGAGGGATGCCGTGGTCCTTTAGGTGAGAAATGGCCTCTGTGACTTGTGGGTTTTGAATGGGTGACGTAAGGAGCAAGGGTACCAGGTGGAAAGGAGGACAGGTGTTTCCGTGGGGAGAAGCGCTAGGACCCAGCAGGATTTTGTTTTCCTGCTCTGGGCAAGGACCACTTCCTCTCCCTTGGTGGGCTCCACTCAGGACAGAGTCCTTGCCGGGGACTTGCCACAGCACTCGGCCATTGCTAATGAGGTTTCAGGGATGCTTTTCTAATATAAAGAAAGGATTATAGGTGCATCCCCTTTTCATCTATCCCTCCCTCCCCAAAGCCTTAGTCATGGCTTGCTGCAGGCACGGGGCCCCAGGGGACCTTCGACGCCTAAGGCTATCAGTGGAGATAGCTATTTAAGAGGTTTTACTTTTACATCTGAGCAGCCCAATTGTGCATGTAACAATGGGGACCGATTATTGCACAATAGAGCATCCCCGATGAAACATAGACAGTGTGTGCTTAATGTGCAATGAATGACACGCTTCTCCTAAACAACGAGAACGTGTCCGTGCTCTCGGGGAGAATGGGAATTCCATTCTCAAGTTCCAGTTTGTGAAAGTGGATGTCCTATCATTTCATCCACGATTTTCGAAACAATCACCCCAGGATACTGACACAAGTAATGATAAAACGTTGCCATTTAGGTTCATGAATATGGGATATATAACTTTTCTGGATTTGATATATCATTTATATCCCCTTCTCTTTGGAAGGCGAATCTTGCTGGGTTCTATACTTTATCTCCAGTTCAAGCTATTACACTGTCGAACAGTTTAACCACTTTTAAGAACCCATCTTATTGACAACTGTTGTCTGTTATCCAGAATTGGAGCTGAATCCTGAATTGAGAGTTACCTTTTCCCTCAGTGGCTAGTGTTTTATCCTCCAGCAGAAGTCACCGGGAAGAGTGCGCTGTCTCCTCAGGATATTTTATGGAGGAAAAAGTGAGGCCCGGAGAGGTCAAGGGATTTAATCCAAGACCATAAAATGAAAGAACTGAATGGTCAAGGGAGAACTTATTTACTGAAATTTTAATTTTCAATAATTAAAAGGCAATGAAAGTACAAGAGGCAAAAATTCAAGGTGCAGCTTTGTTTTTTTAAAAAAGGTACTTTTATTAGGAAAATGTGATTAGCATTGCATTCTTTATCTAACATAGCAACGTCGTTTTCAATGGTTAAATTTAAAGTGACCAACTCACCTGGTTTGCCCAGGACCGTCCTGATTGTTGTACTTCAGCATGCAGAAAGCCCCAAATTCCAGGAACGCCCTCAGTCCTGGGCAAATAGGGACGGTTGGTCACACTGAATGTGCCCCCCCCCCCCAAAAGCTATAATATTAGGTTAAAATTGTCAAATTTTCCCCCTAGGATAAGTTTCTTCATGTTTAGATATTTTCTCTTAAGAGGGAAACAGATCTGTAAGGTAGCAGTGTACGTAAGCTTTGCTTTTACTATAGGTGAGACAGGGGGAGAATCACAGAGGGTCTGGACTATCCCTTCCTTCTCCTTCTGGAATTCTCTTCATATCCTTGCCACCACGTTTAGGACAATGGTGGGAATATGGAGATTGGTGGGGGAATTCCAAGCATAATTTTTCTGGCGCTGCATTCAAGATTGGAGTATTACTGTAGCACCAAACCCTGTAAGGAGGGAACTAAGGGTGGGTGGGCAAACTTTCTCTATAAAGAGCAAGATAGTAAATATTTTAACCTTTGCTGGCCATACATAGTCTCTATAACATGATCTCTCTCTCTCTCTCTCTCTCTCTCTCTCTCTCTCTCTCTCGCTCTTTTTTAAAACAACCCTTTGAAAATGTAAAAACTCTTTTGAGCTTTCAGGTTATATAAAAATAGGCTGTGGACCAGGTTTGGACTCCATGCCAAGTCACCCGTAGAGCATTGCTGTTCAACAGAAATATAATGTGAGTCACATTTTTAATTTTAAATTTTCAAGTAGCCACATTAAAAACAGTAAAAAGAAACACGTAAATTTAATTTTCATAATGTATTTTATTTCACCAAATATATCCTAAAACCCACTATTTTCAACATGTAACCAAGATAAAGATTATTAATGAGATATCTTGCATATTTTGATCTTAAGTCTTTGAAATCAGGACTCGCCACATTTCAAGTATTCAATTACTGCATGTGGCCAGTGGCTACCATAGTGGACAGCATAGCTCTGAAGTAACTTTGATGAGTGTTCAGCCAATCTCCTTTAGTCCATTAACCTGTCAATGAGCACAGAAAAAAAAAAAAAATGAAAATCTTAGAACTGGAAGGTTGCTTAGAGATCAACTTCTCCGACCCTTCATTTTGTAAATGAGGAAACGAAGGATCGGAAGGGCTAAGTAGCTTGGCCAACCAAGTTAGCGCAGATCCATAGCTAGAACTCAGATCCCAGCACCGGCCAGTGGCCTTCCCACCACACTGTTACGTAAAGTTGGCATAAACAGCCTCTTGCCTGGGGTCATCAGGAAAACAGTTGATTTCCTTGTCATGATGATGTGTTTATTCTTTGCATATAATTCAGTGTTAGGTCTTATGATCTGTGGCAAACATGTGAGAAGTCAGCTGGGGAAAAGGGGTGCTGTCTGTGATCACAGAGAAGAGTATAGGGAAGGAAAGACCTGTACTTCCACCACCTGGGTAAGGGACTTGTAGATAAGAATATACGTGTGTGCATTTGTGCGTCATGTGTGGGCTTGTGAGCTTGCGTGTGCGCATGTGTCTTTGTAGGTTACTACTTCCGGACCATCCTAGAGTGTCTCTTTAACCGAGGCAGCATCCTAGATAAAGGGTAGGATCTGGGGGTTGGAGCCTGGCGTGGCGGCGAGGATACTGAACGTTGGTGGTTCTCTTTTCTTTACCTGGGAAATGCCTGTCCCTTGTGCTAAAGGGAGGACTAAGCTGTGTAAATATTAGTTGTGTAATCAGAGTAAATGGAAGAAAGAGGTTTCATTGCTTTATAAGTAGCCTAAACCCATGCTTTTCCTCGGACACTTCCTTTCTTTTTTGGTGCGTGTGCATTTTTCTTTTTTGGATCTGACTCCTTTTCTCCTCACTTAAGGGAGTTGCAGACTAGCTCAAGAATTTTATGAATAGGAGAGCCCTGTAGTGCATTTAGCTTGGGAAAATGTCCCTTAGAATAGATTGTTTCTGAGTCAAGTGTATAAATATTCTGGCTCAAGACTATCCCCTTTTTTCTTAATGAATTGGTCTGGCGGGAGTTAAAGCCAAGTGTGGTCTAAGAGAGTGGTCCAGAGAGAAAATTGAATGGACACAAAGCCCCGTCATCGTTTTCAACTTTATGTAATGTGTTTCACAATATATTAGAAAATTAACTTTATGACAGCTGGCAGGACCTGTCGTGTAAGTTGACCAGTTTGGAGGCAGCTTGGTGTCTTTTCTCCTCTTACGTGAACCTCCCTGTTTAGTGAATTTTGAAGACGCACACAGCCGCCGTGGGGCCTGCTCAGTGTTCTGGTAAGCCATTCGAGTTTATCATCCCTTGCAGTAAGTTTCCAAGCTCGTGAGTACAAAAAGGGGATTTTTCATGGACTACTTTAAAAGAGGGCTGCTAATCAATTTTTCTTATTATTTTATGCCCTCTGCTTTTTACACTCCCCCCCGCCAGCTGGTTAATCATGCAAAAGCTGAACACTTCATTAGTCAGTACATGTTCGCCCATGGGCATTTCTGTAGTAAATTAGTTCTTTCTACTTATACAGGTAAGTCATGGCCAAAAGTCTTATAAGGTGCCAAAGGTAAGGGTTAGAATTAATTTCTTCTCCTTTTTTTGAGTTTTTGAGAGAACTCGTTTTAAACTCTGAGCTCTAGTGGTATGCAATTACTTTTGAATTAAAGAGGAAACGGAGGGGAGTATTTTTCTGGAGGGTCCAGTGTTACAGTATAGGGATGGCTAATGTGATTTGTGGAACACCCTTGATTTTCAGAAAGCAGGGGCATAGGGTGCCCCTTAGTATTTTTTCAAAGCAAGGCCAGGAAGACTATTGTGAAGAGGCTCTTTTAATACAAGCAGAGGCAGAATAGAGGCCAAATAGAATCATCAACAGATTCTATATGAACATTGGTACTATATACTCATGTAGTTGGGTATATGACCTACATGTATGTACAAACCCATTAATTACATTTTTTTTTTACCATTTTGTGCTAAGTTCCAGGAATTGGAAAATGTTCTTCACCAATTTTATTTTTTCAGATACACTGCTTGTGTATTTGAGGGGACATAGTGATGGCTGACTCCTGAAATTTGCTCTTCCTAAAGATGCAAAAGTCCACCCAGAAGTTTCTGTCACCCCTCTCTTGGGAGGAGTTATTTCCACTAGAGGTTCTACAATTTTTGCACATTCAGCTAAACAGGCAAAGCTCAGGCCTCTTCTGTACTTGGTGTCCAATCTTGATAAGTCTGTCCTCAGAAGGCACATGAGGCTTGCGTCCACTGGCCACAGTTCTTGAGCGTATAAATAAAGTTTCTGTCTCCAATGCGGGCTTTCTTAGTCTTGCTGTTTTCGGCAAAACCTTCCCAGCAGAAGAGTCTTCTGGCAACGTTTCCTCTAGTTGTTTCCTCCATGGATGTTTGAGGACCTTCCAGGCCTCTCTGTGGAGTGGTAATGGTGACAGAGGCTGAATTCACTCCTTCCATAAAGCTGAAATAAGATGCTATTCTGTAAGGTCTGTATCCCCTTATAGATTATATTAAGAGAAGGTCCATGTATTGATGGAGGTGACATGGGTGCAGAGGTTGTTATAAAAATTCTAGGAATAGGATCCGGAGGGAAATGGCAAGGCCAAATCTGCTCATACGTTTGAATTTTTGTGATTCTTGTCACAATTGCTAGAAAATGGGAATAAATGTCAGTTGATTGTTGCTTGTTCTGTCTCCCAACTCCGATAGTAAGGCATGAGTTTAGAAAACCTTGATAGGCATGAAGATTAGAGAAAGGCTAAACTGATACCACAATTTTGCATGAATGACGCTGTTGGTAGAGAAGTTTCATTTGTTTAACCCTTAAAGGGCAAGTGTTGCGCCGTCTTGTTCTCTGCTTTATTCTGTCATATTCTCATGCCTGGGGTTTTCACAAAAATCCCAGCCTAACCTGGGAATCCAAGCTTTGCCTTCATGTTCCACCTTCCTTGTGATCTGTGGGTAGCTGCTTTTTGCATGGTGCCTGCTGGTGGCTAGGAGTGAAATTTTGTCTTTTCACGTAGAGCTTTCATTCCAGCGTAATGGTGTGGTTTGTGGCTCTCTGCTTGCAGTTTCAGTTCCTGTTTAAATACTGAAATCTGTTGTTTGTCTTCTCCATTTCTAGACAACATAATTGCATTGCTAACGGGCAGGAGCAATTAAGTGTACAGCGTTATGAAAAGATAAAGTTTCCAGACCCTGAGATTTAACTTGATTTCTAGTTACCCAGCACCCACCTCTGTACGGGTGACTTGTAAGGACTCAAGAATGCATGTAGCAAAGAGCTAGAGTGTAAGGAGAGGGGGGCGCTCATTCAGTGCGGGTTCTGGTGAGCTGATCTTCTCTAAGGTGGTGCCTGCCATTGGGCAGAAAATGAGTGACCGTTTCTTTTATTTATCAGATGCGTTCAAGCTTTATTCAGTCTTTTTTGGGTGTGCTGGGGGTAGTAACAGAATTGTTCTCTGTGCTTTTTCTGGGAACTTTGTGCTCGGTAGGAAGTTGTTCTTGGGGACCTTATATTTTGGGAACAGGGTGAACATGTGGCCCTTGTGTTGGGTAATTTTTTAAAAAAAATTATGTGGAACATTCAACATTCTTACAAGATGCATCTTTTCAAACAATCCTCCGGGACTTGGTCCACAGTAAGACCTAGAAAAGAAAGGGGTGCTGTCTGGTCAGAGGCATTCTGGCAGCTGAGTAAAACCATTGATACCCTAGACTGGGCTCTTTCTGTTGGGTCTTGGCCAAGCTTGGCTGGGAGGGCACCCCTGTGGATGGAACAGTTTTCCATCAGTGGGGCTCTGCTTGGAATGGTTTTTGTGAAGCGAGCCATCCATACGGTACCGTGGGCTGTTTGTGTGTAACAGGATGTTGCAGGCTGCAAAGTTAATGCAGTTAATATTCAACTGAACTTTGGTGGGGGGGTTACTAATCCCTTAGGCGGATTCACTAGGAAAGGCTACACATTAATCGCCCTCCAAATCAGACAACCCCAGTGGATAGCCACATGTGTTATCACATGTGAAACATTATACCAAATCAGCCAAACTCAGGGCAGAGGTGCTGTGTAATAACCCTTTTGCTGGAGCCCTGGTCTTCCCTGAACCCATAACTCTTTGGGAAGAAGGGAATAGCCTTGAGTGAGTGTACATTTTTCATACTCTTTAATTAACCATGAGCGATGTCTTGAAAACTTGCCATTTGCAGAGTCTTCCAATAAGTATGACCGATTTTGTTCTGATTCTCTGCTCCGTTTCATTGAAATGAAGTCTATCTGGCATCTCTTTCTTTGCCTTAAAGGGAAAGATGTTGTATAGCTTCCTTGGGCCAAGGGGCTGGATCAGAGGGGATCTAGTTGGCGGGTAGATCTAGTTAGCGGCTCTCCCACAGGTCACAGGGCAGGGCTCCTTTCATGCCACCCACTCAGGTAGGAAAGAAATCACGAGTTGTTACCAGTTCTCTGGGGCTCAGCAGGCCAGAGGAAAGGTCGGGAAACTAAAGGCAAGGTGTCAGCTCACCATGCACGGCCGACCTCTTTGGGGAGTAGTGGGGGCAGAGGTTGTTTTCTGCTGGGGATCATGGGCTTAACTTTTTATCGTTTTACAAGAACTTTCCTTTTTTGGCTATTTCTCCTCTCATCTTAGGTCGTGTGTTATTCCGGATAGGAACAATATGTAAAAGGGAGAATAGAAAATCAGAATGAAAATGACCTACCATGACTGTGGTAGTTTAATGGTACCGTAAACCATATAACCTCATATTAGTGGTTTTTCCAGGATGGGGATCTCCTAAGTCTTTGGCGTGGTCCTCCCTCTTTGAAATGATTGATTAGCCTAATGAATATGCCTCCAGTATTTTTTAGAACACTTGACTTCTGTTGTATTCTTCTCCTACCACATCAAACATCTTGATCCTGTGTTTCTATGTAAAGTAACTACGGACCGCATTGGGACCTTTCTAGGTAAGGGTGTGAGCAAGTATAAGAGGTCTTGTTTGTAGAGATCCCTGTTTTCCTGGGGAACATCCTTAGTAGATGGTGGGAAAACCTTAGCATTTGAAAATGACTAAGATAGAATTTTCAATTCTTTGCTTTCTCTGCTGTTCTTGACCACAAACACTTGAGTTAATTTTCTGTTAAAGTGCATATGCTTTTTCCACACATATGATTTACCCTGGAAGTTAGACCCATAGCCCTAGATTGGTGTTAGTTAGGATCTTTAAAAAGAGAGATTTATTTTTGGTCACGATTATTCAAAATTAACATCACCTTATTGAGCTTGTACTTTTTTAATAACTGAAACTGGCAAAAATCATTCTGCAGGAATGCATGCTAGATAATTCTTGTCTTGTTTTCACAAAACAAAAGCACTCCATGGGTGCTTTTTCCCTATTTCCTAGGTTTCTAAAGAGTTTTTGAACCTGATGACATGAAAGACCCCAGGACCCACCAGGCATAGCTCTTTGCTCTCAGCGTTGATTCTGGTCGCCCCAGGCCTTCTAGCCTCTGGGGCTCTGGCAGGGTGAAGGGAAAGTTGGGAGCCTGTTTAGAAGGACAGGTTCCATAGTCAGGTGACCTGCCTCCTAACCTGGTGTGCTTCTTCCTAGACAGTGACCTTGGTCATGTTTCTAAAACTCTTCATGTCTCAGTTGCCTCACATAAAGTGGGAAGGAGGCTATTAAATACCTCATCTAGTGGTTTCGAGGAATACATGAAACAGTGCCCATAAAGTCCTTAGCACAATGGCTGGCCCATCATAGATGTGCAGTAACATTTAGTAGTTGAGGCAGTTTGTATAATGGTTAAAAGCAAGGTGTCTGGAGCCCACCTCACTGTTTTAAAGTATATCTCTGTTGCTTATTGACTGAGTACTCTTGAACCAGTTACCTAATCTCTCTACACCTCAGTTTGCTCATCTATAATAAAATGGGATCATGATACTACCTACCTCATAGGGCTGTTGGAAAGAACAAATGAGGTGGTGAATATCAAAGCACTCAGAATAGTTCCCCGCGCCATAAGTGCTGTATAAATCTTTGCTTTTTAAAATTATTCTTACAGCTGCTGGGAAGGAAGATGTAAATCACAGTTAGGGAGAAGGGAAAGATAATCAATGTTGAAGCGGGTGCATAGAAATGGAGAGGAATAAAAGGGACGATGGAGCAGAGAGGAAAAGAGATTAAGAATCAAGAAAAAAAATTGCATTTGATGGTGAATGATTGAATGATGCTCATATCTCCAGGCCTCTGTGTCTTCTTCTCTTTTTAGTGGCAATTGCAGTGGGTATCGTCGTGGGCGGGTGTGGAGGGGGTGATCGCTAAGGTCCCTCTTGGCTCTAATTTCTGGTGGTGTCATGAAGCAGTCATGACAAAGACAACCCACCTGTCCTAGCCTGAAGTATGTACAGCACCCAGATCCCCTTGACAACAATATATACTTATATCCCCACCATTAGTCATCCAAACCACTGTGTTTTCCAGATGCATCTTTTAGATTTATGTCTTTCGAGTATCATGACTTCATCTCCTAGCTACCATCTCTATTTAAAAGATGACCCAGCTACTTATCTCTCACCACCCGTGTTAATTTTTCACGGATCGATCAAGAACTAGTTAGTCCTGATAGGCAATCGGGAGAGCTGGTGTATGACAGACATGGTCTTTACCAGTTAGAGGTTGTCCATTGCTGGACGGGTAAGCGTTCACCTCCCCACCTCCGCCTTTTAGTTTGAGGACTGGGAGGTGGGGAGGTGGGTGGACAGGGAATAAATCATATCACACCCAAAGCACACCAAGGAAGTCCTCCCTCGTGTCATGGTCCCCTGAAGACATCACAAAGACGGGGGTTTCCAGAGTTGTTTGACTCTGGGGAGAAGATGACTTTCTAAATTGTCATTGATATTATATGAAACCAGTTCTAGCGGGGAATTTGCTTTTCTGCCAAGCAGATCCAAGAAACGGTAAAAACTCACCCTCACTCTGAGTGGTGATTTCAGTGTCTCCAAGCTTCATCCCTACCTTGAAACTGGCTTCGGGACAGATCAAACTTGTTCTGCCGCAAGTGGGACCAAGTTGAGGCTCTGGGAAACTCCCTCCCCGGATGCCATGTGGACGCAGACAGCAGGAGGACTCCCAGCGCTTTTCTGCAGGCTTTCCTTTTGGTTCCTGAGCTTCTGCTTTCCCTCCTCTACCCTCCAGGTCAGCCTTAGTGGTCTACCTGAAATTAATATACAATTGCAGCTGGTTCCATACCTTAAAATATACGGAGTGGTAAACTGCCAGAAAATCTTAGGAGACCTTCTAGAGGCACTCTGATTTCTGTTCAAGCCTGGTATATATTTTGATAGAACGGTGCATTCAATTAAGACGTTGATTTGCTGCTTTTCTCCATTGGGAATGGATCTTGGCCAAAGTAGGAAAAAGTAACGGTTGGATAAGAGATGATCGATTTGACAGATATACACTAATAGGTGTAAAACAGGTAACTAATGAGAACCTGCTGTAGAGCAAAAAAAAAGAGATGATGATGGATTTGGAGGTTTTCTGTGCTTCCGCTTATGTTAGTTTTCCAAAACGTGTCCATCCTAGCATACAAAAGGAATACTTATTTAGAAGGTGCAACAGACTTAACAACGTAGTGGCACCACGCTCTCTGCTCACCTGCCTTCTCTGCTTCCTTTCTTACGACACGTGTTTGTTGAGTGCCTCCAAGGGGCAAATGTGGCCCACGTGCTGGGGGCCTCACACTGAACAAGCAGAGTTCACATTCCTTGCTGAGGCCCTTTTAGGGGCTTACCTCGCTTCCTAAAGCCATTTCGCTCAGTGGAGAAATCCCCCCCATCACTGGACACACCTGTCAAGGTGCCAGGCAAGCATAGGGTCGATGCCGCCATTAAGCCGGCCTGGGTAACTGCTGCAGCCTCCCAGCCGTGAGGACCCTGGGAGGAACTCATTTGCCGTCAAGCACAGTCTGCGTTGAAAGAAATGACTGTCAGTAAATCGAGGAAGTCTTGGTTTTAATTACCTCGCCTCACGGTGTGCCTATGAGCGGCCTACCATTTGCATGTGGGAACCCCGTCATGACGGTTTCAGGAAGTGATTTGTTAATAATCCCGTTCTCCAAGTGGCCCTAAATCTGTAATTGACGTGGGTCTGGATGAAGCCACTCTTCCACCCCCCTATTTCGGGGACCATTTTTTTTGGCAGGGTCTGAGCCAGCATGAAAACTAGCCATCAGAACAAAATTTAGGACAGCTGGGATGCTTTGCAGCAAAGACTTTTGGCTCCACAGTTCAAATAATCACAATAGCAGCTCAATTTAGCCTTTGGCTGAATGGTTTTGGCAGGGCACAATGAAAAATAATTATTTCATGGCCTGCTTATTTTTCCCTTAACCAATAAACTCTGAGACCTCTTCAGGCTTATGTAAATATTCAGCTGTGGATGAGGCCACGCACACCATCATAACCCTATTTAGGAAATGGTGCGTCTCACCCTTGTGGGGTAGAAAGCAAAACTCAACAACTCTTTGAGATATCTATTTAGGGTGAGGGAAAAGAAAAAAAGATGGGAAGACATTTAATGGCTGGAAACTGAGCCCATAGTCACAGCTGCGGAGAAAAAAAGGTTGAGTCCCAGGCCATCAGTTAGAAGGCAGGGCTTTGGGATGTGTGATAGCATCTGATGCGAGGGAAGTGTATTGCACAGAGTACGCTGGACCATTGCAATGTGGTGCATCATAGCCGCAGGAACAGCAGTCTGGCCTTTTCTAGCTGTAGCTCTTTAGGCTCCTTGTAACGGTCCTCAAAACTTGTAAGTGCTTGCCTGATATGTTCTCATTACCTTCAGTGTGCAGTAACTCTGTCCCCGTTTCCTAAGTTCTTGCTGTTGCCCTGGGTTATTTGATGGAGTCGTGGAGTGGTGGATGGGATAAATTAAGCATGGCGGCAAGCCGAACGGCCACCCTAGACACGCAGCCCTTCAAGGTTTTTTTGGTCAGATCGCATCCATCTCCCGTACTTCATATCTGCCTTTTCAGGTCCGCTGCATCTCAGCGTAGGGCAGCTGTGCCACTGGATGACCCATTCCTGGTCAATGAGGTTCCCTGGCTTTGCAGCTCAGTTGGTCAAAGCAGAGCGCCAGTGAGATCGGTCATGGGTTTGATCCGTCCAGGAGCCAGTGAAGTCCATTCTGTCCCATTCACCGCAGCCGGCAGCCTTAGCGCATGGGTGCAGTGGGGTGAGGGAGCGTGAAAGGCTCACCGCAAACCATCCCCACTACTAGGTAGCTAGCTGGTCCCACTGACTGTGGGTGGGGAGTGTTCTCCCTGAATGGCTGCAGAGGGGGCATTGGAAACAGTAACAAGCAGAAGCTTCACGCTGCTTCCTCCTCCCCCGCGCCGAGGGTGAGGCGGTGGTGTAGGGTAGGTGTTTCGACTCCGATGAAAGGGTAGGTGTTCCTTGTTTTGAAAAGGCTGCACCAGATCACACTCATACATGAGCCTCATGATCTGAGTTTAATGGATGGCATTCCTTCTGAAAGTATCTTTAACAAAAATCGGTAGTCATGTCATGCATCAGGATGCATTTCTAAATGTAAATGAGATTCTCCCAGTAATTTATTTACATTTGTTTTCAGCACAACAAATGAGACATCACGTAGCTTCATAATTTTCCATGACAGAGTCACCAGCATGCAGTGTGTAATTTACCGTGATTTCAGATGCTTATCTGTAGAGTTTTCAACAGGACCTTCTGAGGCTTGAACAAGAGAAAGAGAGCCTCTGTGCCATTTCACTTCTGGCTTTCCTTGTCCTTGCCTGCCCACTAAAATCTATCCTCTTGCTCGCAGCTTTGAAGGATTGTGTGTGGAGAGTAGAAGACGTTGGTCCTTTTTGCATTTCAAGTAGGGCTGTTATCAGTGACAAAACTCTGATGTAAAAGAAGAGGAAGGGGCTTCCCTGGTGGCGCACTGGTTGGGAGTCCGCCTGCCGATGCGGGGGACGCGGGTTCGCGCCCCGGTCCGGGAAGATCCCACGTGCCGCGGAGCGGCTGGGCCCGTGAGCCGTGGCCGCTGAGCCTGCGCGTCCGGAGCCTGTGCTCCGCAACGGGAGAGGCCGCGACAGTGAGAGGCCCGCGTACCACACACACACACACAAAAACCAACAAAGAACAAAAAAAACACTTGACAGTTTAGCGATAGTGTTGGAGGCCAAGGTGGAAGGAAGATAGACTGTGTTTGATGCATCAGTGCATACCTTTCAAAACTTTACAGAAGTTTTGAACACTGGTTGTATTTTTTTTTTTTTTTTGCAATTTCATAGTTATGTATTTATTATTTATTTATTTTTTCTGTCTTTTTTTTCTTTTTGTTTCTTACTGAAGGATAGTTGATTTGTGATATTGTGTTAGTTTCAGGTGTATAACGAAGTGATTCCATTATACATCTATATATGTGTATATCTATATTCCTTTTTAAATTCTGTTCCATTATAGGTTATTACGAGATGTGGAATATAGCGCCATGTGCTCTACAGTAAATCCTTGTTTTTTAATCTATTTTATATATGGTAATGTGTATCTGTTAGTCCCCTACTCCTAATTTATCCCTTCCCCCTCCCCTTTGGTAACCGTAAATGTGTTTTCTATGTCTGGGAGTCTGTTTCTGTTTTGTAAATAAGTTCATCTGTACTATTTTTTTAGATTCCACATAAAGGTGATATCACATAATATTTGTCTTTCTCTGACTTACTTCACTTAGTATGATAATCCCTAGGTCAGCAATTTCATATTTAGTTTTTAAATGTGGCCATATGATGATACCAGCCTTCCTTAGTGGTTAGCGCCCAGGTTCAAAATAAAGAGGAAGAGATCCCCTAAAACTCAGCATGAGCCATTGAGATGCTGTTTTCCCCTGGGACTTTTTTTTTTTTTTAACCCCTGCTTCTTTATTGATTTGAGCAAAACAGTGTGAGGGTGTCCCAGGACCTTTGAGATTTAGGCAAAAGCAGGAAAGAAAGATGTCCTGTAGTTATTCTGTGGCCTCGAGTGAGCGTAGGCACAAAGGTCCACGAAGAATAGTATTAGGTACCAGAGTTCTGCCCGTTTTATCCAGGCACCTAATCATGAACTATCCACAGTATGGTCTTGCCCTGCTCTAAGCAACCACAGAAATCAGTAAATCAGAAATACTTTATAATTAGAACTAAGAAGTAGAAAGAGATTTTCTTAAGTATGTTCTCTAAATGAAAGTTTATGGTTTTGTTCAGTAGACAAATATCAAGAGCTTTCTACGGGACAGCCACCGTACCAGGCACTGAGGATGAATAAGACATAGGCACCCCTACCAGCGCTTGCCCTGGTCCTCTTAATATAAAAGAAAACCTCAATTCTAGAAAGAGGAGTAAAAGAGAAGGACAAATGTGACATGCTCCGTGTTTCTTAATACATAAAGCATCTCCTTTAATTATTTGCCCCAAATTCGCTCGGAATGTACGAGTTACTAGTTTCACTGAGTAGTATTTGAATACCTCAGACGTGGGTTTTTGTCCTGGCAGGCTGTTGTTTAAGTAGTAACCTTGTACATTCTAAGCATTGTTCTGCTAGGGACATTTTTCTTCTTATCACAGATATGCTTGTAAGATATCTGTCAGGGGTTTTTCAGCATTGGCGCGTAAGCAAATATTATCAACAGAGGCAGAGACTCCTTTGGAAGTGGTGGGAAGGTCACGCGTTTGTGGAAAGTTCTAGGGCCCTGCGTCCTCCCTCTGAATCTTTCTGTGCTGTAGAGCTTTCCAACTTTAAATCAAGATTTCATGGGCCAAATTCTAATATTTGTCTAGTGTTGGCGATACCTGTTGAAATGCTGTGTCTTTCTAGTTTGTCTAATAGAGCAGGGTCAAAAGTAGAGATTTTTTTTTTTTTTTTTTCAACCCAAGCACTAAACTATGTAGAGTTCTTCCATGAGAACCACAGATAGAGAACAAACTTAAATTTTATCTTGTAAACGAAAGATACGGGAACTTTTCTCCAACTTTAAAGTTAGTGGGTGGTGGCTTTTTATATACCTTTAACATCTAGAGTTTTGGTGGCAAGTTATACGAAGCACCTTTATCCACGAAGGAAATATTTACTGAGCACGCAGTTTGTAAAGTGACCGTGGTGATTGCCGTACTGAGGATGCCCACATGAAGAGTCAGGGAAGGTGGGTAGACACATAATTGGAGCGGGTCGTTGTGCCATAAAGTGGCCCACGTGGTAATGTGATAAGTGAACAATAGCAACAGGCTTAAGATACAGCGGGAGTTCAGAGGAAATGTGAAGAGGTCAGGGTCGACTTCACAGGTGAAGTTTCGCTCGGGAGGAGGTACAAAGGATGAGTAATAGCCACCTGGCAGACCCAGCTGGGGAGGGGCAGCCGTAGCAGAAGGGATAGGGTGGACAAGAGGCGGAGGTAAGATATTCCTGCATCTTCAGAGAACTGCGGATCATCTGGCGGGACTGGGATGTGGGCCTTGTGGATTGGGAGCGAGTAAACCCAGCAGGAGGGTGAGGCTGGAACCGGACCACAAAGGGCTTTGTGCACGGTGTTAACAAGTTTGATCTCTGTTGAGTAGAATCTTGAAAGGGCATTGAAAGATTTTTGCAGAAGGGCGACAGGTCTAAGTTTTCATTTTAAAAGGATCACTCACCCCTGGATGGAAACAGGAAGACCAGTCCAGGAGGCTGTCAGAATAGAATATTTATGTCCATCATATTTTTGAGAGTTTGTCTTCCTGTTGTGCTGCAGAGCCTGTGTTGGGGGCCTAGCAACATGGAGACGTTGGTGAGTTTTAATAGAAGAGCAGTGCGCTGATGAAGGAGTGAGGGATCAGATCAGGAAGGAAATTGAAATGAGAATAATTTAGTGAAGATGCAGAAAGGCTGGGGGAAAATTTAATAACCATAATTCCATGGTAAAGTTTGGCTCATATATATCGGTTTATTAGTTCAGATCTAAAATCTCTTATGCACAATTCTGAAATCCAAAAAAGTTGCTCTTGGCTTTCATGTTTCAATTTATATTTATAAATTTGGCCTCAAAACATTTTGGCAGCAAAATCTGACCTTCAGTTATGTCAGGCTAATTATATTCTTTTGTTTATTCCACTGCATGAATATTTGTATCTTTTGCTATACAAATAGCAGTGCATCTGACTGTGGCCCTGCTGAGGGGTCATGCAATGGGTGGTGTAGGACTTCTGTTGGTGTTGCTTTTACTGCTATGACTATTAACTACTACTGTCAACTAATATGTTACTCTCAACTATATAGCATCATACAGTTTTTAAAATTTATTTACTTATTTATTTATTTTTGGCTGCATCGAGTCTTTGTTGCTGTGCACGGGCTTTCTCTAGTTGCGGCGAGAGGGGGCTTCTCGTTGCGGTGGCTTGTCTTGTTGTGGAGCTCGCGCTCCAGGCTCGTGTGCTTCAGTAGTTGTGGCTCGCGGGCTCTAGAGCTCAGGCTCAGTAGTTGTGGCGCACGGGCTTAGTTGCTCCGTGGCATGTGGGATCTTCCCGGACCAGAGCTCGAACCCGTGTCCCCTGCATTGGCAGGTAGACTCTCAACCACTGCGCCACCAGGGAAGCCCCATCGTACAGTTTTTAGGATATTTAATATTTTTCAATTTCAATTGATTTTAAAAAGACTTATGGGATAGATACTATCATTACCTCATTCTAAATACACAAAAAGAACTGAGGCACAAAAAAATTAAAGGACCTGCCTAAAATAACATATTTGGGAGAGTCCGCTTGGAAATTAAAATTCCAATTTCTCTTTTTTTCTAGATCTTTAAACAAAATGAGCAAGGATGTCCAGACAGTGGACATTGCAAATAGTAGAATAGGTTCCCCCCCTTTTTTGGAGTTCTGTAGACTCCCTTTTCTCCCTGGATCTTGTAAATAAAAAGCCAAGCTAGATTCAGTTGTGTCTGATGTGACTCAGATGTGATCCTGTCTGACAGCAGCACGAATAATAACACTTTCATTTATTCTCAAGCTGAATGAGGCTGAGAAGAGTTGTTTTTATTATTTTATGTTCTTCTCCATTTGTGAACTGGAAATTTTCACTAGAATGTATTGCTGTTTTCCCCCCTCCCTGGGTAGAAACTGTAGTGGAAAGACTAGCGCAGTGGCCATAAATTACAGAGTACTCCACAAGATAGTACCAGTGTAGAGCTGGTCGTTGGATAAGATAACTGATGTCTACAGTTCTAAAAAAAGAAGCTTTTTACTTGTATATCATTTCAGAACATTCTGTCCCAACGTCTGATCTATAGCATGCTTATTGCTGAAGTCAACATCCTAATGTTACCAAAGAGTAAAACCCTACATCACTTATTGATTTGCAGTCTCTTAAAAAGTGACAACAGGCTTTTTTGGTTATGTCTCTCAGTGAAAGAGTTCACTTATTGGATTTTCAGTTTTCCTGTATTGTGTGAGGATAAACTACGTAGACATATGCCTGGGTATAAAAGCATCAAGGCATCTGAGTTGATAATTAGACTTTACAAATGAATTCTGTAAATATGCAAAAAATATGTAAATATTTTCCTCAGATTATGAAGTCTTAATGAGATTTGCCAAACTGGTTCCATTTATAGCAAAATTTAACAGAACCCCTAGCTTGGGAGACATGATCAGGGGAGTCAAAGAGAGGGGATAAAAGGGTAATATCTCTTGAGGGTTCTCTTTCTGCAAGGAATAAATGCTGAAATGAGATTTGCAGCCTAAATATTGACCCCAAATAATCATGACGACAGTGATGCTGAAGATTCTAATGGGGAGGAGGAGAGGAGGGAGAAGGAGGGCGAAAAGGAAGAAAATAACAATAATAACTGAGATTTGAAGAGTGGCTTATAGTTTCACTAAATGCTTTCAGAAGTTGTAAGGTAGGCAAGGCATTCTTTTAAAAATTTGAGATTTAATCTCAACTAAATTGTTACTTGCGTAAGGTCACTTATCCAATGACTTGGGAAGCCAAATTCTAGCTCGTTTGACTTAAAGTTCAGTAATTGTCCCATTATACGATCTTAAAAAAAAAAAAGAAATGGTACCTATCTTTAAAAAAATATTATATATGAATGATGCTGTACTTATGATGAGTAAGTTGATAGCATCTCAGTGTATATTATGATAGTACATATCTCTGTCCTGTTTAGCATTTTGTTAGATTGAATTTGATTCTCATGCCATCACTCTTTCCCTTTCCTAACCCCTTTCATCTTCCCACCATCTTTATCTATGTTCTAAGATTTGTAATTCACTGGACTTATTGGACTTCTTACAGTAAGATCAGAGAGAGAGATTTGGCTTCCAGTCTACTCCCCAAATCAGCTGTTTGAGACATAGAAAGGAGGTAAGATCAACTAGTCTCCACCTCGATATATTTCTTCCCATTCTCACTCTAAATCTGGCCAAAAAAATCTGAGGTCCCTAAAATGTCAAACCTTCTTTGCCATGCATAATCAAGATCCTCACTAACAGCTTGTATCTTATATATATTTTTTCCCGTTAGTGAGGAAATATGATAAGAGTATACAATTTTAGTTTATTAAACAAATTTGCGTACATACACCAAGATGACATAAACACTTAGTGATACTGTGTAGAAAAAGAATTCTTTCAGTAAACCCCCTCCCATGGAATGATTAAAGGAACTGTGTGAGTTTGAACCATGTTTCAAGAAAACAAATCAATGTTTGTATGTATTTTACTTTCTCCAAACTATGGGTTTAATTCATATTTAGGTGGTATAAATCTCAAACATTACCAAGAGGAAAAATTTGCTTTCCCAGCAGGGGTCTGGATGATGGCCCTTAACAAATGCGAAATTTGACATTCATATAAAAGGGAGCTAAGTAAGACCAATAAAGAGATGGTAGAAATTGACTACAGCCAGAAAAATACGAAGTAATGCAAACACTCATCCCTTGCACTATTTTCAGAAATCCAAGAGCTGACCTATAAGGAGTCCTGGGCTGTGTTGGTATGTGGAGTAGTGTAGAGAGGTACCTGTTGTAAAGAAAGTAGATGATTAGATTCCAGTTCCTAGGAAGCTGAGTTTAGAAGAGTGTCACTCTTCATTATTTGTAGAGCGTATTCTTCCATGGGGTTTCTGCTCTTTTTTAGTGATGCTTGGACAGTATTCAGAATTCAGTTGCTTTTTGGGCTGTAATGAATGTCTGAAGAGTGAGGGTCCTAAAAAGTAGAAGATTTGGGTCTCATTAGTACTTGTTGTGGAAGTCCTGCATCTTATTTCATCGTATACCCAACTGTCCGATAAGCTAGTAAAGATGGAGAATAAATAAATGAATGGAACTAAGAATAATTGAACCCAACTTAAATCTAAGATAACTAATATGCTCCTCTTTAAACATCATATATGCATTTTCTTATCTCTGGAATTTCTTCTTTAAAAGCCTGGGATGAAGAACTTGCCCAGTAAAAATAGCCCCAGTATTGAGCTGGCAGGCTCTCCGACTCCATGATTGTACTAGTTGGGAATTTCTTTGGGAAGACTGTTCAGTGCTCTTTTTTACTTCCTTACCTATATAATTTCCTTACCTATATAATTTCACAGAGGGCCAGTATCATAGGGTAAATGTGAAGAACAAGTAACCAATGGGAGAAAACAATATTCGAAAGCACTTGTTATAAAGCAGAAAGTTATGAATACATGTGCAGAACAGAACACGACAGAATGAAAAACAATTGCAGGTTTTGATAGGTATGTTAGGAAAGAGTCACTGAACGATTTCCTATTAATTCTGGGACACTTATACTATTTTTAAAATATCCCACAAACCTCTGCCTGACAAAGAAAGAGTACAAAATAAAGCCCTAGTCTCTGCAGTGACAGCTATTTCCATAGCAACCCGCCTGTCAATCAACACCCACTTCATCGAGCTTCAGAAAACACCCCCAGAAATAAATGTCAAAAGTCTTATGCAGGTTCCAAATTTAAATCAAACTTTAAAATAAATTAAACTAAGAACCCAAACACCCACAGCAGTCACAAAAGTAAATTTTATTTTGGAAGGAGAGAAAAAGGGAGTAAGAACACAAAGGCCAAAGGAATTCTCCAAGCAGATGTAAGAAGGAAAAGAAGGGAGGCTAGGTGCCCTTCGCCCTTTCTTAGCGTTACTTGATCGAGTACGGTTTCATCTAGAGGAGTGTCAATGGTAACCCATCCATATCTTTTTCCTCTGGCTTTGATGGTTGGCTTTCATTTTCATGATCATCATATCATGTTCACCCTCTCCATCCCTCTGGTGTGCTAATGGTTCAGCCCCTCCTTTTGATAGTATGAAGGCAGGGCAAGGGGCTAACTCCAGGTGGAAGGGGGTGCTTGGTCACTCTTTCAGGGGGATGACATTAAACTAACACTGACTGGAACTTCTGACAGTGAAAATGACCTCACATGCCATTTTAAGTCTTTCTGTTGCTAAAGCATCCTCCAAGAATTTAGCAGGAAGTAATGCCCACCTCTTTTACCCAGAGATAAACTATACAAAGCTTAATACCACACTTGGAGGGTAAGTCATGTGACTTGACTTATCTCTTCTAAGAGTTTCATATTATCGAACAGTGGAGTATTTTAAGGAACTCTGGTTTATTAGAGACTACAGACTGCTTGTCTTTCCAAAACTTGGAGACATGTTAACTTGTTAAAATGTCTACGAGCATGGAATCAGTTCACAAGGGATTATGCAATTTCACATTGTTCTTTACCAAATTTAGTATAATTGTCATTATCATCATATCAGTTCTTAAACCTCTATTTTTGCTATTAAAGAAATGCATTCTTCAGACACTCTTTTGGCATCCTAAAGTTATATATGCTCAGTGAACTTGCTTATATATGGTCACCTTAGCTGCACATCTTTCTCCTAAGTGTGTAATAAAGAAAGCTTGTGACGGTCCTGTTCGTTACAGGTTGAATTGTGTCCCCCACAGCTTAAATGATATGTTGGAGTTCCAATTTTCAGCACCTAGAGATGTGACCCTGTATGGAGACAGGGTCTTTGCAGAGGTAACTAAGATAAATAAGGTCTTTGGGGTGGGCCCTAATTCAGTATGACTGGTGTCCTTATGGAAAAGGGAAATTTGGACACAGAGACAGACATTTGTAGAGGAAAGACATTGTGAAGAGGCTCAGAAAGAAGAGGGCCATCTACAAACCTAGGGATAAACCTAACTAAGGAGGCCTGTACTCCAAAAACTATAAGGACAGAGGCCTAGAACAGATCCTCCCTCACAGCTTTAAGAGGGAACCAACTCTGTTGACACCTAGATTTCAGACTTCCAGTCTTTAGAACTGAGACATTAAATTACTGTTGTTGAAGCCACCCAGTTTGTGGTACACCAGCAGCCCTAGCAAACTATCCAAGAACATGGTATATCTTTCCATCTGTTTGTGTCGTCTTCAGTTTCTTTCATCAGTATATTATAGTTTTCAGAGTACAGGTCTTTTGCCTCCTTAGGTAGGTTTATTCCTAGGTATTTTATTCTTTTTGATGCAACGGTAAATGGGATTGCTTCCTGAATTTCTCTTTCTGTCATTTCAGTGCTAGTGTATAGAAATGCAACAGATTTCTGTATATTAATTTTGTATCCTGCCACTTTAC
Organism: Kogia breviceps; assembly: GCF_026419965.1. Taxonomy (NCBI): domain Eukaryota; kingdom Metazoa; phylum Chordata; class Mammalia; order Artiodactyla; family Physeteridae; genus Kogia; species Kogia breviceps. The sequence goes on along the minus strand of NC_081310.1, from coordinate 15,220,254 downwards.
TGATTCATTGATGAGCTCTAGTAGTTTTTTGGTGGCATCTTTAAGATTGTCTATGTATGGTATCATGTCAACAGCAAACAGTTTCCAGTTTGGATTCCTTTTATTTCTTTTTCTTCTCTGACTGCTGTGGATAGGACTTCCAAAACTAAGTTGAATAAAAGAGTGTGTGCCCTTGTTTTATTCCTGATCTTAGAAGGAATGCTTTCATCTTTTCACCATTGTATGTGTGAAAAGTATGAGTATGATGTTAGCTGTGGGTTTGTCATGTATGCCCTTAATTATGTTGAGGTATGTTCCCTCTACGCCCACTTTCTGGAGAGTTTTCTTTCTCATAAATGGACTGTTGAATTTTGTCAAAAGCTTTTTCTGCATCTATTGAGATGATCATATGGTTTTTATTCTTCAATTTGCTAATGTGGTGTATCACATTGATTGATTTGCAGATATTGAAAAATCCTTGCATCCCTGGGGATTTTTCTGCGGGGATCCCATAGAAATGCCAAGGGTTTAATTCAGTGGTGTTCAGAGAACGCAGGGATAAGGGAGCAGTGAGCCTTGTCCACTGGTCAGTGCCTGGATGGGGTTGGAGAGCTTCCTGGCAGGACAGATGTGGGAAGCCCCAGAGGGGAGGTTGCTTGAGGAAACTGTGGGAGAAAGGAGAGAAATGCACCCATACTCCCCAAGTTCCTTTAACCTAAACTTAGCCTGGGAGTTTGCCTTTTCTACATTGCCAATGTCAGTGTCAACCTCTTACTATCAGTAACTCAAAAGAAGGGTTTTCTAATGCTAACAGATTAGGACGTGTTTTGAATGCTGTCACATAAGGTGTGCATCAGTAACTGTTTCCGTATAATCAGTTGGGTTCATGAGCTTCTTTTTTCTCAAATTTTATGCATTGGGGTTTGGGGCGTCTATGATCCCATATCATCATCACTTTTATTTTTTACATCAGCAGATATGGATTGCATGCCTCTTGTGAGCATCAACACTTGCAAGTTTTATTAAATTCTCAAATTCTAAAGGAAAACAAGGTCTTAAGTATTATAGAAATAGATGGCCTCCTCAGAAGATTGGCCAAGAACCTTTGAGGGCAATCTGCTAGAATTACGGAGGTCTAGTCAGGGGCAGATTTACTGAGAAGCTGATGACATTTAAGCACCAGATCATCTCCATTGCCTGGCCCGCCTCCAAAGCTTTGTTTTTAGTTTTACATTTATATTATTTTTATTAAAGAGAGTCCCTCTCCAATTGCATGAGTTTCAGGCACCTCAAAACCTGGATATGTCTCTGGTTCTAATGATAGTGGGGCTTCTAGGAAACAGTAAATCCTGCAAGGGGTAGGAAGCCAGAACCAAGGGGAAGTTAAAACAAGGCTGAATACAAAAATCGGGACTAAAGATATGAATATTCTGAAAGTAACAAGTCTGAGTTGGGCAAGAGTGAGGGGTGTGGGAATCAGGGTTGGGTCTGAAGCTGGGTGGCCAGGGACCACAGAGGAGAATTCCCTGGAGAATTGAGATTAAGAACTAGATAAATTAGGAGTTTGGGATTAACATATGCACACTACTGTATATAAAATATATAATCAACAAGGACCTACTGTGTAGCACAGGGAACTCTACTCCATATTCTGTAATAAGCTACATGGGAAAAGAATCTAAAAAAGAATGCATGTATGTATATGTATAACTGAATCTCTTTTGCTGTACACCTGAAATTGACATAACATTCGGAATCAACTCTACTCCAATATATAAAGTACAAATTAAATTTTTTAAAAGAGAACTAGATATGAGGTATCCACAAGTGAGGTGCTGTGACAGGCATGCTGGGGAATGGTGTGTGTGTGTGTGTGTGTGTGTGTGTGTGTGTAAGGAAACCTCTCATATCCTTTCCCGGACAAAAGCAGTCCCAAAGCAAGGAGAGAAGAGGGTCAGCTCAACTAAAATGAAGAGCAAGGGTTTTAGACCCCTTGGAGAGTATCCAGCAAAGTGCTTTGCGTGTAAGCACTCAACCAATTAGCTAATGTAGAGAGGAAGCAGGGTAGTACACAAGAACTGAGCTGCTCACAGCCTCTGTTCCCTCCAGAGCCAGGGAAAAGATTCAGCTGATGTCACAGTTTTCTACGTCACCACTCAGGCTCCGAGAAGGCCAGCCTTGCTTCCTGGCATTGGAGTAGCAACCTGTAAACCTGTTTACTGAATGCCAGGGAGTTCTGATTTCACTTGGGACTTCCTTTTCTGTTCCAAATAAAACCTAAAATCGAGAGACACAGGTTTGGAGGCCAGCATTTTCCATCACTTTCACTTGGCGTCATTTAGTGATAGGCGGTGTGTCATTTTCTCTGTAGAGTGTGTGTGCAGCTGGGAGATGAGTTATTTATAACAATGAGACTTTGCACGTATGTAGATATTTGCATAGGAAGCAGATCATATGGAGTTGGTGGCGTCTGGTGGGTAACCTTGGACTCATCAGTAGATCTCATTATTGAATGTGGCTTGTTGGAATTTTCAAGCTGTTGCCCATAAATATTTTAACCTATTGGTGCCGAAACCTGTCCACCAGAGATCAAAGGCATTTTCAGATCTAATCCGTCTCGAGGGAGGGGTGAGGAGGTAAGGGGCTGTTATCATAGAGAAGAGAATCGAATTTCCCCATCTTCCTCTTTTCTACCTCGGCTTCCCGGTTTCCACTACACAACTTGCTTAATCTTAGTTCGCATAATTTTGCATTCATGGTCACTGTTTCCCCGGTCTTTGGCTATTTTATTCAAACTCTCCTGGCCTCTTCAGACAGTCATTCAATGACTTCTATTCACAGGACAAAATTTGGTGTGAAGCTGTATCTCCACCTCTCATGCGTACCTCTGAATGGAAAAATAACCTTTGACAACGTTCAGTTCTTTATGAAGATCGCTGTTAGCGCGTCGCCTGACGGATGGCGTGTTATGTGGGAGAATTCATTTGAACAGACTTTCTATCGAAGGCTGAATACACCCCCAAATCACAATGGTAATCAGAGCCAGCCGCCTCATTTCTGATGATTTTACAAATCAGTTGGGCTTCAGAGATGCGTCCACATGACACTGTGCCCACACTGAGTTGTTTTGGCTGCAGGGATGGCTGCTTTTCTCTCTCTCATTTTGCTTTCCAGCTGCATTTGTGAGTGTTTTCGTCCTTTGCTAAAATATGTTTTTCAAAAATGTGATTAACAGTCATTTTCAGATATAGATATTGGCTCTCCTTCGCCAGAGAGACACAGCGTGTAAGAACAGGCAGACATCAAAATAATACAACAGGGTATGTTTATTCATCAGGAACTGTGTTAATGACTACATCTGCCTCTCTCATTTGGGGCTGGCTGGGTTCATCTCTGCTCATCTGATTTGCTGATGTTCCCCCCCCTACCGTGAAATCTCTTCGTTTTGTACCCCATAAATAAAAAAGTCCCCATGGTTGGTCGGATGTTTATGCTTTAAGTGTAAGTTAGAGCAGTTGAGAATTTGAAAACGGTACTCAATGGGCTATGCTCACGAGACACATGGACGTAGAGCGTTCCTTAAACAACTTTCCCATCTAAAGAATTCACGCCAAACACCATTCACAGTAGACAGTGAGCCTGACAGCAGAGCATCATAAAGCAATGGGAAGTTTACATTTGTTTTATAGCCTGTCATTTTTGTTTGTTTCTTTTTCAAATAAAATCGTGGGCTTGTTTGAGTGGCTTGGAGCTGTGTCTTTGGATGTTTCTGGACTTGAGAGCTTTGAAAGCCCCAAAGCCAGTGACTTGAACACCACTTGATTTGCATCTACTCTAGGCCAGTTTCAGATCTACCATCTGATCTACCATCCTATGGAAGGAATTTTAAAGAACAGTCTTCCTTAAAGGAATAAGTCAGCCGAGACATAGCGTGCCCCGCGAGCCTTGCCCTGTGCTAGGTGCACACAGAGAGGTATGAGGGGAGTGATACCTAGTCTTAAACATGTAGAATTTATATCAGATTGACTTGAGCAGGAAGCATTTAGTAACAGGGTGAAGTTACAGAGATGGAAATGAATGTGACATCAACTCTTTCTCTTACCGTGAAGGAGGAGGATGAGTGAACTGCTTTCCAATGCAGACTTGGGCACATGCAAGATAATCCTCCCACCTCATGTTCCCAGCAGGTGACCTAGAAACGTGGCCACTAATGTCTCTGCTCAAAGCTTTAGAAAGGTGTTTCTTGAGTTTCTAAACCCTGCAGAAGTATTCCTAGTATCTGGTGGGAGGATGCTCCTCTAGCCAGCAGTTTGTTGGGGGACACTGGTCCATTTCAGTAAGTCTCTGGGCCACAGAGGTCATCGGGATTTGTTTCAACTCAGCCACGGTGCAGAACCTTGGAGGAGTGGACTGAAGTGATAAATCAAGGGCCGTTGTCCCTGGTTAATGAAAGGAGACTGATAAAATTTCTGGAGGTAGAAGTTGTGTTGCTGTTTCACAGGGCAGCTTGTGATAGCCATCTGTGCTGCCTTTGGGGCTGAATTCTTGACCAGTACTTGTCTTTCCTACCCCCTACTCCAAGAGCTCTGGTAGCACCAGCCTAGAGACTGCACACAGTCTAAAGAGATCTAGCGTGTTTCCCATGCTACCTGAAGGCAGTCTTCTTTCCCTATCAGTTGCCATCAACTACAGCATCTTGTGGATATTCTAGAGCAGTCACTGGAGGCAAGGGTTTGGATTCAGCTGCTCTATCCTTGCACTGAGGATGTAGTCTGATGGCAGAGAAATAATAACAGTGTATGGAAAAAGCTCTGTACTGGAATCAGAAGTCTGTGTTTAAGACCTTAGCTCTGCTGTTTGGCTTTGTAACCCTGAACGACGGCTTTGCAACTTGCTGAATTTGGAGGTAATAAGATTGACCTTGCCCATATCACATTCTGGCTGTCAGGCTCAAAGGAGTTAAAAAGAATGGGTGATTAGTAGTGGTGAAGATTTTTATATCAGCGGGGCTGGGTTTGTGGTCCTGGTGTTGTAGCTGTTTTATCTAAGTGCCTAGTTCCTTTAGGATACGTCTGAGCAGTGCGGGTTAAAGGTGAGATTGTGATGTGGCACTAGACCCATGGGGCAGAAGATCTGGGATATTTTATTCCCTGTGGTAGAGCATTCTTCCTGCTTATATCACAGCTCCTCTCTTGGGTGCACTATGGATCGCTTAACACCCTTCTCTTGCTCTTCATCTGCTCCAGCCTCAATCCCATAATTGGGCTGGGGCTTTATTATTATTATTGTTTACTATTGACTACCCAGCACCTAGAACAGTGCTTGGCATGTAGTAAATTCTCAGTACGTATGTACTGAATGAACACCTGGATGGATGGATGGATGGATAGATGGAAGGAAGGAAGGAAGGAAAGAAGGAAGTGGGGGAAGGAAGGAAGGAAAGAAGTCCAAGTAAAACTTCTTTGATAGGCGTAGAAAGTTTGGTTTCATCAAAGAAAATCACCTAAGAATAGAACAGGAAGGGTAAGAGTTTTGTGGAGACTGACTTGATAAAGATATTTACAAGACTGAAGTTTTTTACTCGCTAATCCTCCGAAGTCATAAATGGTTTTTGACAGTAATCCTTACAAGTGCTGATATTTTTCAGGCGTTGAGCTGAAGATAAGGATAATATCCTTCAATTATCCAATAGCACAATTACAACATTCCAAAATTTGTTATGAAAATGCCATTGGCTTAGTGTTTCTTTCCTGTCCCATCTTCCCGCTTTGGCAGGAGAGAATAAAATTGAGTTAGTAATTACATGGTATCATGGGAAAATATCTTATGAATTTTAGACTGAAATCGTAAGACCACATGGTGATAGCTTGCTCTCTCTGAGTCTCTCTGTCTCTCTGTCTCTCTCTCTCTCAACCAACCACTCAACTTCCCCACCTTCCCATCCCCCAACCCCCAATAACTGACAAGTCACATTCAAGTCTTAATGTCTTGGCATGGTGGGACATTCTACCGCATTGGAATCCTATATATATATATATGTATACAGGATGATTGAATATCCCTTTTGCCCTTTTTGTGAGTATCCTGTGTATTTAATCTCTATTATCTCTGAACTCATTACAGTCCTTTTAAAGATCTAGAGAAAAATCTTGATGGATTATTCAGAGTAATTAATCACATAGAATTACAGTAGCTATTAGAAGCCTTAAACTGATGATAAGATTTATCAAATACAGGTGGGGAAGTTAGCCTTTATCACGGATGACAATAAGTAAAATAGCACACAGTTTAAGAATTTATTTTGACACTAGTTGTTTACTAAGTAATTAAAATCAACCATTGTTATTAAGCCATTGTTATTAAGTAACTATAGTATAATACTGGCTCCACACCTCCTGTGGCGTGAATAAACTACATTATCCATGATATTATTAATAGAATAAATTTAAGTTGTATATATAGCAATCATTCAGGTTAGTATATCGCCAATAATATTAAATAAAATTTACACTGAATCTTTATACTACCAAATTAATTGTTATATTATTCAATTATATTTGACTTTTTAACATACTTTAAAATGATTCACAAATGTCTGCTTGGTACCATAAATATGTTGAGTATTGAGCATGTGTTTGTTTTTCTATACTGCATCATAGTGTACAAAAAAAAAAAAAGTCAGATGATAATCCAAAAGGATTCAACTCCTTGGCTTCAAAGCCACTCCAATTCAAACTGGACTCAGCTATGTGAGTTAAAAAAATAGTCTCCGGGTTTTAAGAGTGAACCAGTTCTATCCCTAATTATTAGTTGTTGCTCTGTTGAAAACAAGTGATAACATACTTGGGGAAAAAATATATCCATCAATGAAGACCGGTGATGAATTTACTGGCTCTGAAGCTGATGAGTTAAAAGTAAGCAAAAGAGTACTTTTCCTATAAACTTGCATAGGCTACTTGACTTACAAAGGGCTAGGAAAAAAGAAGAGAGAATTTTGATACAGAAAAATTGTGGGTTTGACCTTTTATTAAAAGTCTTTTTTTGTAATGGTCAGAAGAGCTGTTTCAAAACCACCTCTAATGTTACCGTATAATACATTAAGTGAGAATTTAGGATATTGTAGATGTCAGCTTATCTTTTGAGTTAAATGTAGCAGACAGCAGAACTTTCCCTTCGGTTGACATTGACACTTTGAGAAGGAAGACATTATGCAAGTCCTTCTGTATGTTGGCCCTTTTTAGTCTTGCTTAAGTCCTAAGAGTTTCCTATTTCTCTTGAACGTGAATGCTGTGAATACCAAACAGAAATTGGGACAGAAATTTTTGTTGATCTGATGAATGGAGCTAGTTGTTGTCCTTTGCAAGCTCAGAGTGGTCTTAGTATAGTGGGGCAAAGTCAGAAGTCTTGTGTTTAAAAATGTCCAGTCCTGCTCATGTCGTTTTAAACTGTGTCCTTGGATTAATCATAGAACATTTCTGGTCTTGATCTTCTTTAAAAGAAGGCATTTAGGTCTAAATAGTTCTCAATTTAGGATCCTTGGAGGAAGTAAGGGGGGAATGACTCATTTTCAGGATTTTTTAAAGTCTGATGAAAACAAGACATAAAATCTCAGTGTAAACAAACTAACTAAATATCTCCTTACTTTTGCTTTTGGGATTACATAATCCCTCCCTGTCCTCCCCACCCCCGCCTTTATTATTTTCCTTTTTTTGCAACATTGGTTTATCTTATACAAATTACAAATTTCTGACCAGCAATAATATAGCTTTTTTTTTTTTTTTTTTTTTTTTTGTGGTATGCGGGCCTCTCACTGCTGTGGCCTCTCCCGTTGCGGAGCACAGGCTCCGGACGCGCAGGCCTAGCGGCCATGGCTCACGGGCTTAGTTGCTCCGCGGCATGTGGGATCTTCCCGGCCCAGGGCACGAACCCGTGACCCCTGCATCGGCAGGCGGATTCTCAACCACTGCGCCACCAGGGAAGCCCAATATAGCTTTTTATTAATAAAAACAGAACAGTTATTATTAGCTAAATGCAGTTTGATTGTCCAACACAAAGCAATAGGACTCATGGGGGAAAAACTCTAAAAGGTGTCAGGTGGTCCTTGGTAGTAAAAAGTGCAGAGTCCCTTTTACTATTTTTAGTTCAGTAATTTCAAAGTGGTGCACTATTTATGATGGCAGCTATAAGTAACAAAATACTATTCTCAGTTCACAGGCACTATAGCTAAATTGTCAGACAGCATCATTCATGAGAATAAACAGATATTTTTGGAATAAGTCAATTGGTTGATACAGTTATACAGATTAATTTCTTAACCAGCACAATCTATTTTCTTTCAGAACATTAGATTATATACCCATGTTACTGTATTTGGGGAAATCTTGACTTGGGTATCGTTTGGTCGGTAATTCATTCTACTTTATTTTTAAATACTCTCTAAAACGTGCTCAAACAGAAAGGATAAATAAACTGGGTAAAACATACCTCATTGTCTGTCAATTCTCCTTTGTAGAAATCACTAAAAAGAGAGTACTAGGTATTAAGCTCTTTTCTGATCTGGTTCTGTAAAGTATTTAGCTGTTTCCCCTATCCAAAATTTAAATGGCATTGCAGTGGCCAATAACAAATGAATTACTGATTGTAAACACTCTGAGTTTTGGTTAGCTTAATATTAGACACAAAACCAGACTAATGTTACAATTAACGTTAGCCATGAGACAAGCAAATAAAACTTATACACACATGTCAATTTATTATTTTTAGAGATTTGCCTTTTCATAACAAACCTGGCCCAGATTCATTTTAATGAAAGAGAAACTGATGTTTGGTGACTAAAATTATTTGTACATATTGTCTTATTTATTCTTCTCAACAATGTAAACTCAGCATTACTTTCCCATTCTGCCAATTGAGAAGCTGAGGCTTGACCAGTTTAAGTCATGTGCTCAAGCTAATAAGTGGCAGAGCCATTTTTCATACCCATTTCTTTTACTGACTCCAAAGTCCAGCCTTCCTCCAGCACTCTAATCTCACTCCAGATCAGTACTTTTTAGTTTTGGTATTTCAGTCAAGTGAAGGTTTTCAGTGTATGTTTCTGTAATTTCCCAATATAGTTTTATCTGGTTGTGATCTTAATACTGATTTTGGGGTCGAGTTCAGATAAAAATGAATGTTGTAAACAGTAGCTAACTGCTGATCACTAGAATATTTGGATGTTAGAAAGCGTAACAGTTATCTATTGAGTAATGAATAACCCCCAAACTTAGGGGCTTCAGAAAATAAGGACATATTCATTCTCATGCTTTCTGTGGCTTGGAAATTTAAGATGAGCTTGGTTGGGAAATTCTGGATCGGGGTTATTCATGAGGTTGTCTGTCACCAGGAAGTTGCAGTGGGTTTTTGGGCAGAGCTACAGTCAAAGGACGGCTTGAATAGGGCTGGAAGACCCACTTTCAAGGTGGCTACTTATACAGCTGGCGTGTTGGTGTCTCTCCATGTGGGCCTCTCCCCATAGCATGGTGGCTGCCATCTCTCTAGAGCAAGTGATTCTCTAGAACAAGGCAGAAGCTGCAATGTCTTTTATGACCTAGCCTTGGAAGTCACACATCATCATTTCAGCCTTATTGAAGTGGTCACACTGGACAGCCCTAATTCACTATTTCTTTGCCACTCACGCAAAAAATATGTGAATACCAGGAGACGAGGGTCCTCGTAGGCCATCATGGAGCATGGCTACCAGACATGAAAAATACAGTATATATGCAATTTTACAGATAATTTTTTATTGGTACTGATAATTTTATTGGTACTGATAATAAAAATAATTTTTATTTTTTACAGATAATTTTTTATTGGTACTGATCCCTTAATTTTAAAGAGTAGGAAGCAAATCCAGATTTATTCAAGCTCATGTAACTTTAGGGAAGAATCTGCCTTAAATTGACTATTACACAATGTGTATAATCTCTGTCTCTCTTTGAAAAAAATACACACTGGTGCTGATTTGGAGGTTTGAGGTTGGCTTGTTTCTAGCAGAGATTCGTTGTGAAGAGCCATTTACAGGTGCTGAGCTGGCTTTAGCCACCACAAAAGTCCAGTTACCGTCAGTCCTGATACAAAGTTACAAAAAATTTTTTTTCTTGTGATGAGAAATTTTAGGATTTCCTCTTGTGGCAACTTTCAAATACGCAATTAAAGTATTACTGACTCTAGTCACTGTGCTGTATGCTACATCCCCATGGCTTATTCACTTTACAGCTGGAAGTTTGTACCTCTTGACCCCCTTCACCCATTTTGCCCACCCGCCCTCTGCCTTCTGGCAACCACCATTCTGTTCTCTGTGTCCATTAGTTTTGTATTTGTTTTGCTTTTAGATTCCACATATAAGTGAGATCATATGGTATTTGTCTTTCTCTGTCTGACTTTTCACTTAGCATAATGCCCTCAAAGTCCGTCCATGTTATCGCAAATGGCGGGATTTAATTCTCTTCTGTGGCTGAGTCGTATTCCATTTTATATATACAGATGTATATAACCACTGTGGCCTCCTTGCTATTCCTTGATTAGTGATATTAACCATCTTTTCATGCGCCTCTTGCTCATCTTCTTTGGAAAAATGTCTACTCAGATCCTCCACCTAATTTTTATTCAGATTGTTCGGCTTTTTTTGCTATTGAGTTGTATGAGTTCTTTATGTATTATGAATATTACCCCCCCATCGGATATATGATTTGCATGTATCTTCTCCCATTCAGTAGGCTGCATTTTCCTTTTGTTGATGGTTTCCTTTGCTGTGCAGAAGCTTTTTAGCTTGAAGTTGTCCCACTTGTTTATTTTTGCTTTTGTTGCCTTGCCTTTGCTTTTGGAGTCAGATCCAAAGAATCCTTACCAAGACTGATGTCAAGGAGCTTACTGCCTATGTTTTCTTCTAGGAGTTTTATGGTTTCAAGTCTTGCATTGAAGTCTTTAATACATCTTGAGTAAATTTTAAACGTGAGGTAAGATAGTACTTGGTCACTTGCTTTTGATGAGCAGGAGACTTTTCTGAGCTAAAAGAGGTTTCAAAACATAAGCCTGGTTTTTCACCCCTGTTCAAAATGCTGTTGTGGCTGTCCATTTCCATTTAAAGTCAGAGTGTTTAGAATGTTCGAGAAGACTGACCTGGGCTGACCCCCATCTCCTCCCTCACCTGGCCTCTCTCCTCTCCCCTCGTGTCTCTGCTCCAAACACCTGGCCTCTTTGTTATCCCTTGAGCTATCCAGGGCCTTGGCACTGCTTGAAATATTCTTTGATATATCCTTGTGATTAACTTCTTCCATAATTCAAGGCTTTCCTCAAATGTTACTTTTTCAATGAGATCTACCACTACCATCCCATTTTAAATATTTTAAATTGCTGCCCTCTGCCTAGAACAATGAACCTGAAACATAGTAGGTGCTCAGATTTTTTTTTGTTTAATTGAATGAAAGAATTATTAGTGAAGGTGTAGGGAGATGCCAATACTGCTTTTTCTGCCCAAGGCAGTTTGGTACCTTTCACTTGGTTCATTTTCAAATACTGATGCTTGGTCTTTTATAAAGTCTCTAGAGACAGTAATCAAGTGTGAATGTGCTTTCTTTCTGTGGGAGATTTCCTGTCATTCAGAAACCAGTGCTGTTTCCCTCCTCATATCTTTAGAGTTCTAACATAAAAAAAGAACAGAAGAAAAGAAAAACACTTCTAGTAAGATGTATTATAGGGGACAGGTTGATATCCTCTTAAGGGAGGAAATTAACTGAGCCATTGCTGTAGACATTGGGGAAATTATTTCACTCAGAGTTAAAAAGCAGCTTGGGAGTATAGTATAGGGTGCCTGCATGTGCTTTATGATGGTCTTAGCTTATGACCTTATATTGCTTATATTTCTCTATTAAATCAAGATTATCTCATTGAGGCCACCACCCTACATGACATGGCAGGGGCCATTTTGTTGCTTGTGAACAGAATTGTCTCCGATTGAATGGAAAGCTGTATCTTTGACATGTGCTTAGTATGAGCCATCTCTAGGCTGGACTTTCCATTACTGTGGGTCTCCATGGAATGGGAACAGAGTGTGTGAACCCTCGCCGTGTGGGCTGAGTGCTTTACTGAGCTTCTGCCTTCCCAAACCCCGAACTTGTGTCTTGCCTTCTCCTCTGTGGGTTTCCAGTGAAATGTCCCTAAATGGTCCTTCATGTGGAATCAGTGCAGCAGGAGACAACTGAGCTTTTAAATTTTATGAAACATCTAAAGAAATAAAAACTTTATGAACAATAACTATTATGGGTTAGATTGTGTTCCCCCCGAAGATGTTGAAGTTCTAACCCCTAGGGCCTCAGAATGTGACCTTAATTGGAAATAAAGTCTTTGCAGATAATTAAGTTGAGATGAGGTCTGTAGGGTGGGTCTTAATCCAGTAGGACTGGGGTCCTTATCAAAGGGGGAAATTTGGACACAGAGAGAGACACAGGTAGAATGCCACGTGAAGATGAGTTTATATAGCCATAAGCCAAGGAACTCCAAAGATTGCCAGCAAGCCAGAAGCTTCAGAGAGAGGACTAGAACAGATTTACCCTCACAGCTTTCCAAAGGAACCGGCCCTGGTGACATCCTTGATTTTGGACTTCTAGCCTCCAGAGCTGTAAGACAATAAATTTCTGTTGTTTAAGCCACCCTGTCTGTGGTACTTTGTCACAGAAGGCCTAGCAAACTAATACAGTAATTATTCACTTATGTATCATAATGCAAGCATTAAGCAGCACTCAGATGACACCACAACAATCCTCCTAGCACATTTTACATGTGAAAAAACTTAGGTACAAGCAAAGATGTATGGGGTAGATTATGTTCATATAATGAGGTAGTTAGTAAACCAACATTTCCATGCAATGCTATTTGTTAATTACAATAGCTTGATCTTGACAAACCTGCTATGAAATGACTAGTTATTATCTGGGTATTAGAACAGAGGCATGTAGAGGTATTACCCCCTTTAGAAGCAAACATGGAAATGATCTTGTCTAATGTCTTCATGTTACAGAAGAAGAGTTGAGTAGTTAGCCTTAGAAGGACCAGAGAAGCTAGGAAGGAGGCTTGATCCAAGATTCCTAACCACTCTTCTTTTTTTAAACCAAATTTCCTCTCTTACAAAGTATGAATCATCACAGAAGAGCTACTCAACCAATGTTTGCTGAATGAATAAATGTTTGCTGAATGAATAAATGAAGCTCAAGATTTTTGAGCCAGGCTTAGAGTTTTGGTAAACTACCAGATATTTTTCATTAGTTTAAGTTGATAAGAACTTTGCCTCTTAGAATAGGAAAGAAATCGGGCCTGGGCTGATCTTGAATCCCAGTGTGCCCACACTTTGCTGTGTGAAGTTGGGCAAATTAACCCTTCCAGGCTTAGTCACATCATCTTCAGATGCTGTGTACACCTTGCAAGAGATGAGATCCCTGGTGGCGCAGTGGTTGAGAGCCCGCCTGCCGATGCACGGGTTCGTGCTCCGGTCCGGGAGGATCCCACGTGCCGCGGAGCGGCTGGGCCCGTGAGCCATGGCCGCTGCGCCTGCGCGTCCGGAGCCTGTGCCCCGCAACGGGAGAGGCCACAGCGGTGAGAGGCCCGCGCACCGCAAAAAAAAAAAAAAAAAAAAAAAAAAGAGAGAGATAAGAATGCCTTGGAAGGTTATTTTTAAATGTGAGTTAATGTAAAGCACCAAGCAGAGTTTTTCACGTTTAAGTGTTCAATACTGGCTCTTCTGACTTCAACATCTTTAAAGACAGTACACAGTATAATATCTTTACATACCTCAGCTGTGCTGTTGTTATGGCAAGTGCATTTGATCCAGCTTTCTTTTAATTTTTTCATAACGATGAGGTGTGAACCCCGTTCCAGCTCTGATCCTCCCCTCATCTTCTCTTTATCCAAGATCTGGGCATTCTTACGCGGGTAACTGGGGCTGTGAGGTCCAGAGAGGGCAAATCTGAATAGTTCACGCAAGAGTCCTATCCACAGCTTTCTCTTTTCTGACACGTCGTGCCCACCCACAGGAGAGAGTCACAGATAATCGCGGGCAACGGGCCATGCCTCGTGTGATTATTTGAGCAGCCCATAGGAGAGAAAGCAGCACCCTGGCTCCAGCCCATGGCTCAGGGGTCATACAAAGCATGTCAACGTGAATGTCCGTCCACGTCTGGTTATCTTTCCTGAAATAGGCTTCAAAGGCTGGGTATCACCTAGGTTCTCTTAGTGGTCATTTGACATTTTTCTCCTGTGTTTTCCATAAATGATATATATTTATCAGGATACATTCTAAATCCATTTGTATTTTTCTTACTTGTGCAGTAACTTGGGGTTTATGAGACCTGGGTGTTCGTTTCATGCTGTAGGAAGGAATATTTCTACTCATCTCTTAAGAGTGATTAGGAGTATACTCATCTGTGCACACTGCTGAGACTAAAACCCCTGAAAACCGATGCCTAATTGTGATAATAGAAATAGTAAAATGTGAGCAATGCTAAATTACATAGGGATAATGGAAAAGAGAAATTATTGTAAGTGGCTTTATAGTTGCAAAAATGAAGTAGTGTCTAGATAACATATGCCATTTTCAAACCTAATTTTAGACCCATATTGCTGAGTGAAATGAGATTAGTATAGTAAAATAATAAGACTATAATTGTCCCACGTTGGTAGGCAAACGACACTGGCAAAGGTGTAGAAAAAGCATGCTGTTAACATTTGAAAGTTCATTTTTAGTTTCTCTCTTTTTTTTTTTCTTTGTCTAACTTTTTCCTGCAGCTTTAAGAAGCAGAGAGTCATAGCCAATATGAGTATCTATGCTTCAGATAAATCATCTATTTTACATTTTAGATATTTAGCTTTTCTTGCATTTTATTGTAAGAAACAGTTGCTTGAAAACAGCGTCTTTGTTTCATAAGAGGTTAGCTGCTTCCACTTGAAACCACAATCCTTTGGGATATTACAATTAGCTCTTTAGCAGGAACTCTGGTGCCACCCAGGTGGAGATGCTGCAGCAGCACGTGGCAAGGGGATCAATTCTTAGGAAACAAAGATCCTGTTTTCATGCAAATGCCTTTAGTGATTAAAAAAAAAAAAAAAAAAAAAAAGAGCATGGGTGGAAGAGCTATTGGTTTTACATTTTTAGAGAAATTGCTGAATGCTCTTTAGCCATGCAATCTTGTGACCTTTACCGTTCTCTCAAGGTTAATGGGGTCCAGGAAAATGGTAATGTAATAATTTGGGTTTCTTGGATGTCCCACTAACTTACAGTGTATGTCCCTCAAATTTGCTAGCATTTTGTACGGTGGCGGAGGGTGGTGTTGATTATAAAATGTATCTGGAATCCCTCCGTCCTTATTCGAAACTCCTTTCTGTTTCGAATCATCCAAAGTGTATGAGGAAAGACGACCTCGGTGGGGAAATTGTATACATTATTCTCCCTTTTATTCAAGTTAAATAGGAAGCTACAACTTGTAGTCCAAGTATAAAATAGTCAAGAGTATTTTTTCCAGGAAACCGCTAATGTAATACCACAACTCTTCAAGTCTAAGACATTTATAGCCAGCAGATCTCAAAAGTTGGGGATTCAGCAGGACCTTGTTACTGAAATATGCATCTACAAGGTCTGGTTTCTGTCTCCTGGTGAAGAGCAAAGGGGTGCTGTTCCCTCCTGTGCTGAGGATCTGGGGAGGAAGAGTGGGAGGTGGGTCTGTGTTTCTGTCTGCAGGGCTGCCATGCGAAGTGGCCACAGCCTTCCTCCGTGAATATCCTCCTGGTGGCCGGCCCTGCAGGGCCCCTTCCAGGAGCTCTTGAGAGGCCATGTGTTTTGCTGTTATCAACAGGGGCTCATTATACCAAGGGACTCAATTTAGAATGACTTTAATGGGATTGGGAGCCAAACTGCAGTCTAGCCCTATGACAAAGAAAATTTAAAGTACCCTGTATTTATTATGCCTTTCTCTCTTTAGTAACGTCTGTCTTTAATATTCTTCTGTTAGCTCCTTTAATGTTTTTCTTCTCCCATGTTTTTGGCATTTTTATGATTTGCAGTTCCATTCGAAATGGGCACATGTCATAACGTCATCTAATTCTGTTGAGAAAGACGCCCCCATTTCCTGTGGCTTTTGGCCAAGCCACACTATTACTTTTGATTCTGATTTTTTTTTTTTTTTCACAGATGATGTAGGCTGTGCAGTATAAAGTAGAAGATTCTTTCCACTTTGGAAAGAGATTTAGTGCTTTCTTTTGCAGTCTCCCTGGGGGCAGAGGTGATGTGTCTGACATCAGGTCCTTCACACCTAATACAGGGTCTGGCCTCTGAGAGTGCTTAGTGATTGTTGTTTGAATGAATGAATGATCGGCATTCTAATCACATTCTATTCTTAACATGAATATAAAATCCAGTTTTGCTCTCAGTTGACTGGACTGTGGATGGGCCCAGTACTGTGGGGGTGCAGTGAATACATAACATGATAGATTGGAAATCAAAGTCCAAATATTTTAAGCTTTTTTGATGTTCCTTGACTTTTTCTTATTTCTCATTCATTCATTGATTTATTCAACTGTCAAAGTAAGGCCCCTACTCTGAGCAGATTACCATATTACATTGTCTCCTCTTTTCTTCTTGCCTATTCTTTTTCACTTCTTCTCCTCTGATTTATCTGTTCATCTCTTTTGATTTTCACTCTTCTTTTTCCCTAAGGTATTACCTCTCTCGCTTATCTGCTTTTACTCTTCTTCTTGCTGTCTCTATGCTTCCCACTTTCTTTCCTTGAGCTCCTTTAGTAGTTATCATTTCTACTTCCAATCCTCTGCATCTGTATATTTCTTATACTCTCATTTTAGAAATATATCCTATCGTCTCCTTATCTACCTGTTCCTTCTCGTTTCCTTTTTTTTTCCTTCTCTGTCAGGTCCAAAGAAGAATAGACATAGTCATGTAAGCAATAATTCTAGGTTCTTCACCTTCATTTCAAAACCTGGCTTAGATTTGTTTATAACGAACAGTGATCCAATTGATTCCATCATCTTCAGGTAAGATCTTGCCTAAAGCTCTTCAAGCACAGGATAGACTGTCCTTAGGAAAAAAAAAAAAAAAAAAAAAGTAAATTAAAGCCTTCCCGGAAAGGCTAGCATTTGATTTTCCTTAGTAACCTACCTTTTGAATCCTGGCTTGGAGTGGAGTTCCCCTCTCCATTTCTGTTGTTCTCTGCTTTATATGCAGAGAGGTCCATACCAAGATTAAAAAAAAGAAAAAGAATAAAATGTGCTCAGGATCCAAGGTTGGTTTATAATAGAACAAAAAAGATAGGAGGAAGGTAGTCATGAAAGAGAGAAAATGCTATAAGCCATTCTTAAAATTCTGAACTCATTTATTTATTCACCAAAATAAACTCCAGGTACCATATTAGTGACTAGGGATTCAACAGTGAACAAGACTCAGCTTCCGCTAAAGGGGATAATATTCTGCTGTAGTGTGGTGAGTGACATGATAGGGCTATATGAAGGCACCCAACCCAGAAGTTGGAAGGCTGAGTTTACACCCCTGGGAAGAAAGGACAGTCATGCTGAGTCAAGAAGGATGATTGAATAGTAAAGAGGAAACACGGTGGAAGGCGGCAATGGAGATCTGGTTGATGGAAACATCACAGAAACAACATGGCTATAGGGTCTATGGTTTCTGTGATGTGAACACAGAGGAGGAGGCCACGGCGGTGAAATCGTCAAGGTCTTATTGGCTGTGCTAGGAGTACGGACCTCGATATGAAGCAACGGGAGCCACCGAAGGGTTTTAACAGGACAGTGGTGATCTGGAATGTTCACAGAGAAGGCGTGGAGTAAAAATCTCAGGCAAGGGCACAGGGGAAGAAGGTTGCAGTATTCAAGGGGAGGGACAGTGGTCACCTTCCCTAAGAGGGTGATGATGATGGTGGAAACAAGTGATGGACTCATGGTGTATGAAGAGCAGAGGTGGACAAGCCATGATGGTATGTTGGAGGCAAGAGATGAAGGAGGAGCAGGGGATGAAGAATGGCATCCAGTCTCTTGGGTTCTGAGGAGAGGTAGTGTTTCTGAAGAGTCGTCTCAGTTGTCTTTGCTCTTTAAGTGCAGGCTTGTGTTCCTAAAAGCTTCCAGCTTGACATCCCTGAAGACTAGTGTCATGTTCTGTTTCATCACAGTGAACGGCCAGGCTGGCTTCCGAAGGTGCTCTCATCCATTTGCAGAAATCCTGCACAGCAAGAGCGGGACCCCGGGCGGTGTAGGCGCATTCTTAAGTTGTTGCACAGTTTGGAGAGAACTGAGTGTTGGTAGATCAGTGGTTACAATATGTTTCTTACTGTTCCTTGCGGATGAGTTCGGTCAAAATAGCGGTACCACTATGTGTGTATGCGTTGATGTGTGTATGTGTGCACACGTGTGTTTATATATGTGCATCCACAGGGGGCATGTGAGTGTGTCTGTGTGTGTGTGTGTCTCTATACAAATGCTTCTCTTCCGGTTCCCCCAGCGCTAGGAGGATCTCCCTTGAGATGATTGTGGTCCCTGTGCCGTGGAGAACTGGGAACTGGGAACCGGAGGGGAGCCACTGATCCATTTCCACAAAAGAAAGCCAAACCGTTGTCAGTTACAATGATTTTTGTTCGCTGCCGAAAGTCTGGACTAAATTTGAACTGGTGACTCCGAAGTAGGTGACTCCATAGCCCATGACCAGTCCCCTGAGATGTGTAATCCACTTTAGAGATACATATAAATAGCCTACTATGGGAAATGCAGTCAGCAAGCTCAAAGATATGCTTCCATTTCAGAACTCTCAGAAATGCACTTACAGATTTAAGAAAAAAAAATCTTTGCAAGAAGTAAAATGCGCATGAAAGAGATGATTCATTGTATTAGAGCAATTAAAACATTGGCTCCTGTTTGCATCCATCATCCTCCTGAAATAAAAATATATTGGAGAGAAAGCTATATTTACCTGGAGATAAAATTTAAAAGATAAGGAAGATAAAAGTCCATTTTTCTGAAAGGAGTAACTGAAAATGTGCAGTGCGTTATAATTCAGGCAGAACCTCATCCTTATGGACCAGGAGCTGGAGTGAGATCATTGTGGAACTGGAGCCAGAGTGAGCGCAGCCTCTACCCAATATTTTTTGAGGCACAAATGTAGCCAGGAGTGAGTCATTCAACAGGGTACCTCAGAGGTGCAGCGTCGTGGATATAAATGGGCAAGACTTCGGTACCGGAAAATCCGTCACCTTAACCTTGGATGTGCCGTCATCATCGCCCGGTGAGTTCACAGAAATCAACTTCTCCGATTCCGGTTCATGCCTCAGGCCAGGTCCGCGCTGCAGTGATGCCTCGGGTGACTCAGAGAGGACTCATAAATCTGACGATCTCTGCTCCCAGACTCCAAGTGATATAACCTTTCCTTCTTGGGTTACAAATACATTACATAAAAGTAACATGGGAAATGGTTACTCTGTGTCGACTTTGCTCATTGCATTCCTCTGAGAATGTGCCAGGGAGGAGAGAACTGGGAGACTCTGGTCCTACCAAGGAAAGGTAGGAGAAGCAAGGGGGAGGGGGAGGGAGGGATGGCTTTCCCTCCCCATGTTTGTTTATCCAACATGTGTCGGTATGGGGTACCAAGAAGAGCGTGGGACTTAGGGAAATAGAGTTGCAGTGTCTTGGGTCTAAACATAACTAATTTGCAGAGTGGTCTTAAAGGGTGAATGAAATCATTCATACATTCATTCACTAATCAACTGTTCATTGAGGTTCTACTAAACTGCTACAAAACCAAGAGTGAATAGTATGAAGTCACTGCTCTCCTGGAACTCACATTCTAGTGGGTAGAGCTAGAGTTAAGAAACAATTGAACCAATAAATATTTACAATATCAGCAGGTGGGACACATATATTCTTTTTCATATTCTTTTCCATTACAGTTTATTAAAAGATATTGAATATAGTTCCCTGTGCTGTACAGTAGGACTTTGTTATCTATTTTATATATAGTAGTTTGTATCTGCTAATCCCAAACTCCTAATTTATCCCTCTCCCCCTTTGATAACCATAAGTTTGTTTAGTAGGTCTGTGAGTCTGTTTCTGTTTTGTAAATAAGTTCATTTGTGCCATATTTTAGATTCCACATATAAGAGATAGCATATGGCATTTGTCTTTCTCTCTCAGCTTACGTCACTTAGTATGATAATCTCTAGGTCCATCCATGTTGCTGCAGATGGCGTAATTTCATTTCTTTTTTATGGCTGAGTAATGTTCCATTGTATATCTGTACCACATCTTCTTTATCCATTCATCTGTCGATGGCCATTTAGGTTGCTTCCATGTCTTGGCTATTGTGAATAGTGCTGCTGTGAACATTGGGGTGCATGTATCTTTTCCAAATAGAGTTTTCTCCAGATATATGCCCAGGAGTGGGATGGCTGGATCATATGGTAGTTCTATTTTTACTTTTTTAAGGAACTTGCATACTGTTCTCCGTAGTGGCCGCACCAATTTACATTCAAGTGGTGCTACTTTAGACGTGGTGATTAGGGGAAGCCTCTGAGGAAGGAGGTGCCATGATGCAGTGACCTGCTGGGTAAAGCAGAGTACAGGGTAGCATCTAGCACAGTGCTTGGCAGGTGGTTAGTGCTTAATCCGTGGTCACTACCGTTATAACTCCTGTCATCATTATCCCCAATAACAATGGTGCCTGCATGCCCTTTCGAAACTTGGGGAGCCTGTAAAGTCTTCTAGGAAGCTTGGTTTAGAGCGCACGTATAATGGAATTCTCTATCTGTATATATCAAGATGTTTTATTTTCAGTTACAATTTAACTTTGGAGATAGCTAATAATGTTTAAAGGAAAATCGCCAAAAGCTGATTGTTCTGCGTGGTTAAATATCTTGCCATTTTCCCCCTTCAGTACCATTAAACCTTTCTTGCTCACCTACTTGTGTTGGACACTGTGCTAGGCACTGGGGAAACAGAAACGTAAAACTGAGTCTTTGCCTTCAGGAAGCTTAGAATCTTAATAGTTTCCCTAAAAAGTCAGGACTCATGCACTCTTTGTTTGACTGGAACCTGCAGGAGAGTTGATATGCTGACAAGGCTCTGTAGAGTTTAGAAAAAACAAGTTGCATTCGAGTGTTAACTTTGATGTTTGTTTAGTTCTATAAAATATGTAAGAGGCTTTTCCATTAGCGAGTAGGACTTTCAAAAAGCTTTCAGAATCTCATGTCACAAGTTGTCGTTAAGTATTGCTGAAGGGGAGTCACAAAGACTGACAGCTTGGAAACTTAGCACAGTATGTGGTTTAGGATGTGTGGCCAAAGCGAAGCCCCCATTCCCATCTTAATTGAGGTCATGCAGGGCCAGCTGATTCATTTGGTCTGAAAAGTCCAGACTGCACGGGAATCTGCAATCCGCTTGGCAACACTCTATTATCCTTTGGCCTTTATAAGCAGCATATCACACCCTGTCTGGGGAAAGTTAGGGATGAAAATCTCAGCCTAGGTATATTTCAGTGATGGAATGAAGTGGGACTTGGGAAAAGTGATTTACATCTGAGAGACACATATGCGGTGCATTAAGTTGCTTACATAAAACACACCTGGAGATTGCTTTCCAGAGTCTTTTTTTTTTTTTTTTTTTTTTGCGGTACACGGGCCTCTCACTGTTGTGGCCTCTCCCGTTGCGGAGCACAGGCTCAGCGGCCACGGCTCACGGGCCCAACCGCTCCGCGGCACGTGGGATCTTCCCGGACCGGGGCACGAACCCGCGTCCCCTGCATCGGCAGGCGGACCCTCAACCACTGCGCCACCAGGGGCGCCCAGCCAGAGTCTGTTTTTGTTGTGAGCCTATAAGTTTACTTTGGGACCGAACATGGCACCTACTCAGAGAGGCCTATACTGACTCTGTTACAGAACCAAACTTGAGTCCACCCTCCTGCATGCAGTAAAGCCAATCTACTGACACCAGGTTGTAGTGAAGGAAAGTGCAGTATTTCTTACAGGGCACCAAGCAAGGAGTCAGGTACCTAGTGCTTAAAAGGCCCGAACTCCCCGATGGCTCTCAGGGAAAGGTTTTTAAAGACAGCGTGAGGGAGGGGCTTTCAGGGTGTGTGATCAGCTCGTGGACATTCTTCTGATTGGTTGGTGGTGAGGTAAGTGGGAGTCAACGTCATCAACCTTCTGGTTCCAACCGGTCTGGGGTCTCCGTGCTTGCGGGCAACATACAGTTAACTTCTTCCACCTGGTGGTGGTTTCAGTATCTGCAAAAGTGCTCAAGGATATGGCTCAGAATATTACCTATAGCTCTTGAGGAGGAACTAAAGGACTTTGTTTAATGGATAAACTATTATTATCTTGTCGTGCTTGACTGTTTTCCTCTGCTTCTGCATCTTCTCATTTCTCTGCTTAAATTTATTCTTTGGCACCTGGGGAAAGCCTGGGAGGCTAAAGTTCTTCTACAGACAAGAGGCAGGCGGAGGACATGGTGGGGGGGTCCGTCCTGGGAAGGCCCCATAGGGTCCTGCTCGGTTACAGCTTTTAACCACTGCTCTTCACACGCTACCTCCTTTCTCTGCTTTTTGCTCTTCAGAGGAACATTTTGTTCTATTCACCTACCCCACCCTATCCTATCCTACCCAATCCTATTCTGTAGTTCCCTATTAGGTATGCATTTGCATATTCCTTGGCTGTCTCTCCCATTAGATGAGTAAGCGTTGTGAGGGCAGGGACTTCTTGTTCACATTTGTATACCCAGTGCTTGGTGCAGAGTAGACTCCCTATGAATATTTGCTGAATTCATGAGTTGTAGCAATGATGGCTGATGACAGCAACAGTAACAATAAAACCCTTAAGGTTCAGGAGAGCAGTCAAAACTCTGAAATCAGAGCAAGGTTTCTAACATTTGTTTAGATGGCAGAGAACTTGATGCTCTGTGTAGGACCACATGATGTAGTGATGCATGAAATTAACTATCTTTCTAAACTCTATCGTACAAAAGTGGTACTATGGCCAAATGTTAAAGGAGCTATAGGGACGAGACTAGTAAGTTGTATTTCATTGATTGCTTTAAAATATGTATACTTTAATTTAATTTTTTTTATTTTTTGCAATTTGGATAAAGGGTGTTATTGTTCAGCGTTAACAATAAGACTCATTGATGCAGATTGCAAAACATCCATGTTCTGGGGTGTGGGGTACACACTGATTCAACATACCTGCTGTTCTAGAAACATTGTCTTTACCTTTCACGCCATCCTTCAGATTATATGCTTCACTGACACTATGAACAAAATCTGGATGGTTTGACCTACGAGTGGACCCATGTTGGAAAAATCTCCAGTGACATTCCTTTGTGAGTTCAGATAATTTTAAGAGAATTGTTGGCTATAAGAGATTTTCTTAATGTTACTGTAGATTATTTACGTAGCTTGTTAATCATCTAACTACTCCAATTACTCTTTCAACTAAGAGTCATTATAAAGGGCTCAGGATAGGTCCTCTCCCCCTGAACTTCACCCCTGCACACACCATTCATCTAGGTTAAAGCCAAACCACCTTTCTCGGAAAGGAAATTTCAGGAAACCGTTCAAACACCTCAGTCATAACTGATACAGAAGAACTTTCTTCTCACCAACTCTTTCCAGTGGAGAATGTCTTGTAAACATCTACTACTGAAGCACAGGTAGAAACCCATGAAAATCAAGACATCCTGCCTGGAAGCAGAAAACTGCAGGAACACCTTTTACTTCTGAATATGAAGGAAAGTATGAGCCATTGCTGAGTTATTGGGTGTAAATGAATAATGACTGGGAATGGGACATTGCATGAAGGAAATCCGGTGCTGGATTTAAACACACACTCATCTATACATGTTATCAAAGATTTGAGTTGAGGTTTTTGATTGGTGGTATCTTTGAAACCACAGTTTTACCTATTGCATAAAGATTTTAACTGGAGAAAGGGTGATACGTTACATAAATCTATAAATCTCTCTTTGTGAATAAAGAGATACTCATATCTGATGTTTAGTTTCATCTCATTGACAGACATTAGCCACTCCTCCATTTTCAGACAAGTAATTAAATACAAAGAATAGACTCTCAGGTGGACAAGAGGACTCCAGCTGCAACTTCTGTCTTTCACGTCTCAGGGCCGAAGTGTGATCGTTGCCCTTCTACTTAAAGGGCTGTGGCTGAGGGGCTACCGTTTACTCTTAGCCTTCACGCTAGCAGAAGAGAAAACTTGAAGCACTGCAAAAACGCATAGAAGGCTTTTTCTTGTTCTGTATGCACATTTATCTTCTCATTCATTTTTGTCTGAATAAGTATGCATAACAGAGATTTCCCTTGAGCGTGTGGTAAATTACTAGGGATAAACAGGAGGGCCGTCCAGAAGTGTCTGATCCTGTTCTCTGAAAGGCACAGGTCAGCTGGGAAGATTCCAAGAGTAGCCAAGTGTAGAGACCGGAATCTGAGCCAGGGAAAGGTACAAACACGAAGTTACCAAACACAGAGAGTTCCCCAAGAAGAGGAGCCAGGTATGAACTGAATAGTCAATCCATCAAATCAGAACCCACTGGATCTGAGGGCCGAGGTTCCCAAACAAAAAGGCAGCAACTAAGAATGAGGCCAGAACCCAGTGCCAGCCAGACGGGGAGGCTGAGCCCCGTAAAGCAGGCAGGAGGTGGGAGACAGTGGGCTTGGTGCCTAGTTCCTGTGTCCACGGGCACAGGCATAGCCTGAGCCTTGAACATTACAGTGAGGAAAGCGAGGGCAAGTATGAGGGATTGTGGGCAGGGGTCGGGGTGAGATTAGAAAATAGTCTTTCAGGGCTTCCCTGGTGGCGCAGCGGTTGAGAGTCCGCCTGCCGATGCGGGGGACGCGGGTTCGTGCCCCAGTCCGGGAAGATCCCACGTGCCGCGGAGCGGCTGGGCCCGTGAGCCGTGGCCGCTGAGCCTGCGCGTCCGGAGCCTGTGCTCCGCGACGGGAGAGGCCACAGCGGTGAGAGGCCTGCGTACTGCAAAAAAAATAAAAATAAATAAAAAAGTCTTTCACAGATAGTCCAGAAAATCTTGACAGTTTTCATGGAATACCTAAATCCCATTGGTAAGTCATTTTTCCCCCTGAGTTTCTTATTCAAACAGAGATAATGATAGACACATATAGCCTTAGAGTTGCTTATAATAGGTAATGCAGTAGTAATTATGCAACTCTGGGTGTGTCTTTACTTTCTTCCAAATGTGTTTTCTTTCTAGGGGCTTAACTATCTGAGAGCCTTAGTTTGAATTCCAACTGAAACAGACCCCAAGACAAAGATTCAAGGGCAAGTAATTTATTGGGGAAGCAATCTCAGTAGAAAAGTGAGGAAGTAAGACAGAGAAGAGAATGCAGCCAATAAAGATTTTCATTGTCAAGGAAGTTATACCTAGAACTCAGTCCTGCTGGGAAACTGGGAGGCCTCTGATAGGTGATGGAAATGGAATATTTGTACCCCGATTCTCCCGTCGCTCATTGGTCAGGGCTGCCATAGGATGTTGATTTCCCGGTACATCACCACTGCCATGCCAGCAAGGAGGCAAAACCCATCATGGCAGCCAGAGAATGCCTCTTGGCAAAAAAAAAAACCCAAAGAAGTCTACAGACGATGGCAGTTAAGCCAGCCTATACGGAATTGGTAAGGGGAGGGGTGGGCAAATGGGCTCTGCTATACCCAGGGAGTGCTTTGGCTAACTGTCCTGGTCTTAAGCTCATAGAGCAAAAATATGGTAGCTAGGAAATGAGTATCCTCATCAAACTCTTGACCTGGACTCGCCTGCTGGCTCTAGATGGAAAGCTTAGAAGAAACCGAGATTCCTTCCCATGCTTTTCTCCCCTGAAATTAGATTTTCCCCTTAAAGAGGACATAGGACTGTAACAGAATCACATATTTTACTAAAGCACACACTCAATCAGAAGTTCCACACCTTTAGCACTGGAAAGATATTTCCAAGCAGGAAGGGGAAGCTGGACCAGACAGCTTGGAATTCAGTCATCAAGGGAGCAACTTTGCCTTTGAAATGTGTGGAGAAATTTAAACTGCCTCCTCCTCCTCCTCCAGCCTGGGTCTGAGGGTGAAGTTTCCAGCACATTCCTCTGAGTCTTACCAGGCTCTTCCAGGGTGTGGAGGTTCTTTGAGGGAGGTGCATCTGTTAGGTCAAGAATCTCTTTACCAGGGGTCCTTTCCTGCGGTGGGTGGGAAAAACCAGAAGGTGATTTAGAAAGCGGTCCAGAAGGACTTCTTGCCCTACCCCATCAGCCTCTGGTACTAATCAATACATTTTAAAGTTCAGAATTGTCCCCAGATCTCTCCAAGTGATCTTTTAGAGATTTGGTTTTGTGAAAGTAGCCTTGGGATCTGGAGCTGTCATAAAGGACTTCCACCCTGGCAAACTCCTCCACGATTCTGAAATTCAGCTCTCGCTTTTGCCTGTGAGGAAGCCATTGTCATAATAAGGAATGATCGTTACAGACACTGGTGATTTGTATGAAATTTTTGTTGAGTTTTATTATTTAATAAAGGACATTCAGAAATAGGCAAGCAAAAAACGTCATTTATGTCACGGATGAAAAAGCCACATATATGTATTAATGGAATTCACTCACTGGTTTATGGACCCAAACTTCTCTTGGGACTCTGTATAGACCCCTCTCCATTTGACAGGAGTGCAGATTAGTCACCAGATATTATGTGTGACTAGCCCAGGATTATTCAGAATTCTCTAGTGGGCTCACTAAGGGACTTTCTTTGGTAGCGTGGAGCTTAGAAGCATTTTGAAGGAAGACAGCTCAGAGGTTTGCGGCAGTGTTGGTTGGTTGTACTTTTGCTGAACAGACGATTTTAGAGACACCTGGGCCATCCTCTCTGCACAGAGAATCTTTGTGAACGTTTCCTCTAGTCAGCACTTTCCCATTATAGGAATGGTTCAAGTGATCAGGTGTCCTCCCCCAAACAGATATTTATTTCTGCCAAAACGCTGTAAAGAGCATCCATCTTGAAGATGTTAGAGGAACAAATATTTGCAGCTGAAAGGTGTCCTCGGCTTGTTAAGACTTGGCCAGATAAACCTTTCATGTTTAGGGAGTTATTTTGCATGAAGCTAGTGCCTGGAGAGTGTGTGCTGGTCATTTCCTACGTAGTGTGGATGCAGCTTGGAGATGAGAAGGTCCTAAAGGGATGGTAAGGATCTATTTTGAGCTCCCAGTTCTTCAAAAGAAAAAATATACAGAAGAGTATATTCCTGCCAGAGGTTCAGAGGAGGCTGGACATCGCCGTTGTTTCTTTTGTTTCGGGAAACAAAGCAGGAGATTCGCCGGAGCCCTACACACGGGAAGCTCTAAATGTAGTCATGCTCTTTGGTTATTTATAGCCCCCGGGCTCCGCCCACCCTCCCTCCTGTTATCTCCCAGCCCCCTCCCCCCAACCGTGCCATATTTAGATCTGAAGCGTGACCACGGCAAGGTTGTGCCTTTGAGAGGCGTGGCAGGAGATGTTTTTTGGTTTTGTTTCGTTTTGTTTTTGCCTAGTGGAGGAGATAACCGTTGGGGAAATGTTCACCTTCTGGGGGATAAGGCTTGGCTCTGTGTAAGAAAGCCAACTAGCAGGCAGGATCTCTTTGACATTGTTTTATAGAAGGGCGTATTTTTGTCACAATCTGGTATTTGTTGCAAAAAAGCACTGCTGTCATATATTACCAACTTTTTTGGAGTAGCTTCTTTAAAAAATGGACGTCTATCCACTAGACAGGCATTATTTTATTCATATTTGGGTAAAATAAAAATTTTAGTTAACAACAACAAAATTTTTCATCCAGAAAGATCTGTGTTACCTGAGAAAGGAGATATTTGAAGATATATCAGGAAATTACCAAAACAGAACAAAACAAAACAATACCGCTGGGTTTGATACTAATTTTAATAATAGCTAAATAAGTGCTAAGTGTAGTTCATGTGTTACTTTATTTTATCACCAGGTTACATACCAGGTGTGTAGTAGCATTCCCATTTTACAGGTAAGGAAGCTGAGGTTTGGAGAATTAAACAACCTATGTAAGGTCCCTGAGCTGGCCAGGTTTCAGGCTCAGGTAGCCTGACTCCTGCACCAGTGCTTGTCACTATTTTCCTAATGCCCTTAAATGCAGTTATCTGATGGCTCATGTTATCTTGTGTGTGTGAAGGTAGAATGGATGATGATTATGACCTAGGCATCTGCAGGTCACTGGAAAGGCCAGTGCATGTGATGTCACCCATTATAAAAACAGAGTCCTTATTGCTCATTAAACTCCACGTCTTGATTCAGAAATATCAGCAGAGCCTCTTTGTCTGTTGCTTACGGTGGAATAGAGTTCTCTCCTACATTCTCTTGCTACTGAAAGCCAGTCATACGGCTGAATAGAATAAGTTTGCAAGCCACAGATCGGTTTTAAGTAAGGTGTTCTTCTGCTATCTACGATTTTATTCCATTAGGATAATTTCCTTTCTTTCCCTTTTCTCCTGAAAGCACTTTATAAAACCACAGCTCTGCAGAAACTGCCCTTGTCACCCTTCAGTTGCATCCCTGTCCATGAGTGCAGCATCAGGATGAGCGGACACTCTCTGTTTGGCCGGAGTGGGGAAGGATACACTCCAGGTATGGCAGGGGGAGTGGGGGAGGTCTTTGTTTATGGCGGATTAAAAAAAAAAAGCGAACAGTGAGAGATAAGTTCTCAGGTCTTCTATTGAGACCACCATATCGTTGTCCATCTAGGACAAATAACTTTAGCCTTGTCCCTTTTCAGAGCTGAAAAAATACTCTTTTCTTAGAAAATACCCAACTGACACCTGCGTGTTTTCTCTCCAGCGAAAGGCGATACTGTGGGGTTTGTATTAAAGAATTTAACATTTCACTGTCTTCTTCTTCTTCTTCTTCAAGTGGTACTGGGTGTGGCTAAGCTGTTGCAGACTTACTGTCAAGGTTGCATGTTTAAAAAAAAAAAAACCACCCGTTTTCTTAAAACCGGGGCAAAATCCTGGCATTTTTAAGGGTAGGTTTTCTCTGAAGGAGGGAGGAGAAAAATATGGAGAGTAATGAATTCATCAAGCTGAAAATGCACAAGGCAGTGAAGCGCTCAGGCTTCCATACACGCCAAATGGAAAGAGAGCTCCCATTACTGTTGAGATGCACAGACACAGCCCCGCTAATCGCTTGGTCATGCTTGGGAGACACTAAGTCGTCACAGGCCGTGACATGGTGAGAACAGGGTGCCAGGGGTTTGTTGTAAGAAAAAATTGTTGATTTAACATCCATAACCAGCAGCATTGCCTTCCCCGACCCTCATCCTCAGATGACAAGCCTTAGTGGGAAAAATGCTTCTGTGTCTGTATGTTTAACTCTTTACGTTCAAGCCAATTGGAAATCACATGGGAGGTAAAAAATTGTGGAGTAAGTGACTACTTGAACTAAGAGATTAATTTCTGTTTATTTCCACAATTTGTTGTTTCTTGTATATGTAGGTGTGTGGTATTCAATGTAAAATCATAATAGTTAACATTTGTTGAAGAGTTGATTTCGTGCCAGGTACTGTTTTGAGTTACTTACCTGTCGTGAGGCTGTCCTCACGACAGCCCTATGAAGTAGGGACCCGAATTGTCTCTCCTTTATAGAAGATAAGTAGCCCACCCAAGGTCACACAGCTGAATGAGTAGTGGAACCAACTTTGGAACTGAGATTGTCTGACACCGAAGCCTCTACTGTTGACCACTGTGCCTTGTATTCGATTATGTCCTTTGAGAAATCCGGTGAAACCAGAGGACAAATTAGTCAAAGGGACATAGTGTACTTTTTCATTCTTTCAACATACATTTTACTGAGTATTGTGCCTATGGTAGAGTGGAAAGACAGACACACCTGTAACTCCAACGTAATGCTGTTCGTGCTGTAATGGAAAGTTGCACTGGGGCCAGGGCTGGCATGGAGGAAAAAAGTCAGCTCATCTTTGGGAATTGCTTTCATGGGCATGGCTATATAACCAGTGACTAGCATGTTATCTGGCTAGATCTTACTGGGTACTCAATACATAGTATAGTCAGGAAAGGAAGCAAATACATAACGTTTGAGCCGAGACTTTATGGTTTAAGAATAGTTTTCCTATGGACAAGGTGAGAAAAGGCATTACAGAACGAGAGAAGAACAGGTGTAAAGACAGGAGAGCAGCGGGGATATTTTGGAAGCTGTACTGGTTCTATCGAGCTGGAGTGCAAAATGGAAGATGGCTGAGTGGAGGCAAGAGAGGGGGTCAAGACCGTTCACTTGACAGGCAGACTTGTCATTGACATTGTGTACCATGCAGTGGGCTGTGGGTGTACCTGGAGGAGTG
The DNA here is from genome assembly GCF_026419965.1 of Kogia breviceps. NCBI lineage: Eukaryota > Metazoa > Chordata > Mammalia > Artiodactyla > Physeteridae > Kogia > Kogia breviceps. The sequence continues at coordinate 15,189,831 of NC_081310.1, read as the reverse complement.
AGGGATACCACTGAAGCCATGTGAGACTCTGGAGGAGTGGTCCAGTTGAGGTTAGGGAAGCGGTGCCTTGGATGATGGATTGAGGGTTGGGGGAGTGGTCAAGACTGGAGTCTATTAGAATAGCCTTGGATAAGATTATGTGGGTGTGAACTGGCATGGTGCCTGCAGAGTTGGAGTGGTGGGATATGCTTAAGCACTCTTCAAAGAGACTGGGCATTCATTGGTTATGAGGAAAGAGGAGATGGGAGGAACTGAAGGTTGATTTCTGGTTTGAAAAAAAATTGGTAAGCCATTAATTTTTTTATTGAAGTATAGTTGATTTACAATATTCTGTTAGTTTCAGATGTACAGCAGAGTAATTCAGTTATACATACATATTTTTTTCAGATTCTTTTCCATTGTAGGTTCTTACAAGATATTGAATATAGTTCCCTGTGCTATATGGTAAATTGTTGTTTATTTTATAATATATACAGTGATGTGTGTCTGCTAATCCCAAACTCCTAATTTATCTCTCCGTTCCTTTCTCTTTGGTAACCATAAGTTTGTTTTCTATGTCTGTGAGTCTGTTTCTATTTTGTAAATAAATTCATTTGTATTATTTTTAGACTCTACACATGAGGGATATCATATAATATTTGCCTTTCTGTGTCTGACTTACTTCACTTAGTATGATAATCTCTAGGTCCATCCATGTTGCTGCAAATGACATTATTTCATTCTTTTTTAATGGCCGAGTAGTATTCCATTGTGTGTGTGTGTGTGTGTGTGTGTGTGTGTGTGTGTGTGTGTGTGTGTATGTACCACATCTTCTTTATCCATTCATCTGTTGATGAACACTTAGGTTGCTTCCATGTCTTGGCTATTGTAAATAGTGCTGCTGTGAACATTGGGGTGCACGTATCTTTTCCAATTAGAGTTTTCTCCGGATATATGCCCAGGAGTGGGATGGCTGGATCATATGGTAGTTCTATTTTTAGTTTTTTAAGGAACATCCATACTGTTCTCCATAGTGGCCGCACCAATTTACATTCAAGTGGTGCTACTTTAGACGTGGTGATTAGGGGAAGCCTCTGAGGAAGGAGGTGCCATGATGCAGTGACCTGCTGGGTAAAGCAGAGTACAGGGAAGCATCTAGCACAGTGCTTGGCAGGTGGTTAGTGCTTAATCCGTGGTCACTACCGTTATAACTCCTGTCATCATTATCCCCAATAACAATGGTGCCTGCATGCCCTTTCGAAACTTGGGGAGCCTGTAAAGTCTTCTAGGAAGCTTGGTTTAGGGCGCACGTATAATGGAATTCTCTATCTGTATATATCAAGATGTTTTATTTTCAGTTACAATTTAACTTTGGAGATAGCTAATAATGTTTAAAGGAAAATCACCAAAAGCTGATTGTTCTGCGTGGTTAAATATCTTGCCATTTTCCCCCTTCAGTACCATTAAACCTTTCTTGCTCACCTACTTGTGTCGGACACTGTGCTAGGCACTGGGGAAACAGAAACGTAAAACTGAGTCTTTGCCTTCAGGAAGCTTAGAATCTTAATAGTTTCCCTAAAAAGTCATTAATTTTATGAGGGTTATAAAAAATGGAACAGATTTGGGTTAAAAATTGTGCATTTAATTTGGTCAGGTTTGAGCTTCCTTTGGGACATGTATCTGGAGATATCTGTAAGAGTTGAACACACACGACTCAAAGTTAGGCAACAGGGCTGTGCTTGAACAAGAGCCATCAGCAGGCACGGAGGTCATAGAGAGTGATTTTACTAAAAGCAAGATTATCATTCCTTGCGTGGTGGAGTAACACAGAGGACAAGCGTTAGTATTACGTCAACAGGCTCGACAGAATAGGGTTTAGTAGCCAATAGACGGGGTTATTAAAAGGACTTCATGAAAGACGAGATTTGGGAGTAAGAAAGTTAGACTTTAAGTGGGTGGAAGGAAAAGAAGGGGAATAATAGTTTTGTATGGAAAAGCGCTCAGGTGTAGCTAAGTGATGTTTTAGAAGCTTCCCTTGGGAGATGCCCATTTCAAATACTGGATTGTTTGGCTCTGGAGGGTGCTTTAGGGATTACTTTAAAACGAAGTAGGACCTCAGTGAAACACATGCATGTGTATTAAATCACTATTAAACCTTTCTCTGAAGTTGGACAGCTGACTATGTGCAATGTGTTGGTACCAGTTTTCCTCTAAAACAAAATTTCACTTTTCATCCCAATTATGAAACAGTTATTATAGTTCTTATTATGGTGCCAGTCATAATTCTGAGTACTTTACACCTGTTACCCATTTAGTTTTCACAACACTCCTATGAGGTAGGGACTCTTATTGTCTCCATATTCCAGATGAGGAAACAGAGGCACAGAGTTTGAGTGATTTGCCAGGTGGCTGCTAAGGGGCTGGTTCTGGACTTGGAATCTGGAAGTTCTGGCTCCACTGCTGTACACTATATTATCTCCCTGATATCATGACCAGAAGACCCAAGAGTCTAAGAATCTGGCTGTGACCGAGCTTTCCATCTCTTGAGAACCCCAAGTGATACCTATGCCTGGCAACTCACAGGCTAGTGGGACTAAGTAATACTGTATTGGGATGTATGTATGGTGCCAGGTCCCAAAGCAGAACTCTGGGAAGTCCAGAGGAGAGGCTGATTGTCCATAAGGCCAGTCCTGAGTCACACCTTTACCACCTTCAAGGAAAGGCCCGTGCGGGATGTCCCCACCATGACCTGAGGACCTGGGGCCGGAGGAGACAGTGCCAGAGAAAGGGGAGTGCTAGAGGGACTTTTCTGTTGTCAAAATCAAGTCAGTCTAAGCTACATCTTGAGTATACCTGGCTAGCTCCCAGGAGAAAAGAAGGAGGGAAGGAGGAGGGGAAGGGAGAGAGAGCAGGGAAGTGACTTCTCTTCTCTAAGGTGGGCTGGCTATTCAGACCTAACCAGTAAAGGAAAAGAGGCTCCAGCCCTTGTGTACTTGGTCACTGTGGCCTTTACCCCCTCTGAGCGTTTCACCTCTTTAAGCACATAGCCTGATGAGCCCCAGAAAAAGACGGAGGAGAGAAGAAGACAATAAAGGAAAAAGACTTTGGACTTCTTCAAGGAGCCCAAATGGCCCACAGGTCTCACTTCACCCCTGGCTACACAGAAAAAAATTCTTTTCAGTACAAGGTACCTGTACATTAGGGAAGCAGCTTGGGGTTCCTGCACCAGGATGCTCTTTCTGCCCTGTCATCAAGGAGATTGGCAGTTAGTAGCCTTGCACACAGCGCTGGGGAACTGAGCCCAACGTGGGGCTGGCCACGGGGTCCGAACTGTGGATAAAGATTAAAAGATGGATATTGGATGTGCCTTTGCGGAGCTGAGCCCACGACGTCCAGGAGATCTTTCTTGATCCTGGTAAAATTAGGGTAGCACATTTGAATAGATGCCATTTTATTCCCTGTGTGAGAAGAGTTGGAAGATGTGGGTTTCAATGCCAAGTTTAACTCTAACTGGCTGGCAACTAGCACACTTGTTCTTTGAAGGCCAGATGGTAAATGTTTTCTTTTTCTAGTCAACTCTGCCATTGTAGTGCAAAAGCGGCCTTAGGTAAGTATGTAAATGAATGAGCTTGGCCGAGTCCCAGCAGAACTTTACTTTAAAAAGCAGGTGGGGGGGTGGGAGGATGGAAGATGGGAGAGGCAGATTTGGGCGGACTTCATAGTCTTGTCATCCCTTGTTTTAGGCAAATGACTTGACTTCCCTAGTGTCTCAGTCCCCTCATTCCTCCAGTTGGTTGAGTATTCTCACCCAGCAGGTCAGGAGGTTGCAAATACCTGGCATCATAAATAGTTCATAAAAGAAGGAAGGCTGGATGCAGAGGTGCCAGCCAGCTATGGGACCTTGGCCTTGTACTTACGCTCAGCTTTTGAGGACTTTTTCAGCTCTCACATTCTATGTAGAAGAGTTTGAAAAAATGCTTTGCAAATATAAAGTAAAATCAAAGCTATAAGTATCGCTAAAAATTTCTTTAAAAAACTAGTCCACTTCGGACTTCCCTGGTGGTCCAGTGGTTCTGTGCTTCCAGTGCAGAAGACATGGGTTCGATCCCTGGTCGGGGACGTAAGATTCCACATGCCTCGCAGTACGGCCAAAAAATTAAAAGCAAAACCAAAACCAAACAAAAAAACTAGTCCACCTCATTCCTTAGGTTAAAAAGCATAATCCTCACTGGAAAATTAGTTTGCGTACTCTTTACTTTGTAAGAGTTTTTCCTCCTAATATCATTAGGTTGCATTAGAACTTGACTCCTGTGAGCTTGACAGATAAGATCCAGTTCCCTAGCAGGAGGCAGAGGAAATGCGCCAGTCTGGAGGAAGGCAGTGAAAGTGTCTCCTAAAAAACATTTAAGCCAATAATGCATACTTGCTTCAATAGTATTCCTAGAATTTCTCTAAACAGTACAAGAAACAGACGTAAAAGAAAAAGAGATGACATTCCATTGCCTTTAACCCTTTTATGAATATAAATGTAAAAAGTACTGAACATAGTATAGGACAGATAATGATTCCATCTTCACTCTAGGTACTATATCCTCTGGGGCCCACCGTGATTAATCTAATAGAGAGAGGGGGTAGCTCCATATTCGCTGATTTCTCCTCTAGTGCACTTGATTTAAGGCAGGATGCAGAATGGGACATGCCTACACACTCTCCTTCCTTATGAAAGTCATAAGAGTCATAAGGAAGAAAGACAGATTCATGCGAGTCCAATCCATCGTTTAAGCACAAAACAAAGCTCATTATTGAAGAGTAATAAAAATGAGTCTATGTGGCAGTTAGGTTCCTACAAATGAAAATTGCCACCAACGCGGCCGTTGCCTGTCTTTGTGAAATGAAGAGATGAATGCTACCTTTGTTCAATGAGCCCATAATTAAGAGGTGTTTAACACTGAAGGCTATTGCTTTAAAAAGATATTGCTGTGTAAATGTCAGACCAGTGGAGACGCTGGGTTATGAAGGTTACAACAGCCAAAGGTAAGCTTAATGAAACAGCCAGTGGCACTGACATGGTTTAGCGATCCAGCCAATAGCTTCAGCGTTTACAGCCTCATGGAGTAGCATCCTAGTTTCTTTCCAACCTCTTTTTATTTTAAGCTGGGAGTGTTGGAGTGGATGGGGGAGGGGAGTAATATGTGTGTGGTATACACACACACACGTACATACCTTTTTAGGAGCATTTGCTCCTTGGATATACTGAGGGATACTTATATAGCTTAAAGTGAGTATTAATTTATAGTTGTTGAAGTGATTTTTATTTTGCATATTTGTACATCTTCAGTACCTAACAATTTCTTCATACTTTTTTGTATTAGCACTAGCAGTTTTGTTGGATACACTCTTCCAACTAACTTGGATTAGACGTTTCTATTAGTTGGTGTTAGATAAATTGCAAGACATGCTCTGAAGTAGATTTCATCCCTGCGAGAACTGCAGAGCCAACGAACTTCCAAAAGATGGTTGGCTCTCTCATGGAGAGCAGTCCGTTTTGCAGTATTTGTTGCAGGGTAGGATGATTTGATGTTGATCTTTTGGGGTCGGAGGTTAAGGTGATCTGTCCCAGGAATTTGCTCCTTGAAATGGAATATGTAAAGGATCTTACAGGGGATGGCATACAGTAAATGCTCAACAAACGTGGTGCTTTCATATTGAGATATCCTTGTCATTCCATCAGTTGCATGTTTTTGAATCTCTTAGGTTAAGGATGGCTCTTTGTAGTCAAAGAGACTAGATCCCAGACCTCTGTGTCTCTGGTATCTCCCCTCAAGGATTAAACATGAAGCAGCAGGACACAGAAAGGTTGCGTATTGAAGTGAGTAGTTTCAGAATTCTGTGTGTGCCTTTTTAATGAGCGATGCGTATTTCCAACGTGTCTGAGAATCATTGATTTCTCTGACTAGGTAGAGACCAGAGCCAGAATAAAGGAAGACCCCCTCCAAGATCCTCCTCCGAATTGCAGGAGAGCCACATCCACTATAGAAGAATTTATGGCTTCCATCACCTGAGCTCAACCCTTGCTTCAGGCTTTCTGTGCTTTCTGGTTTGCGTCCTTTGGGGTCTTGCCTTTACCAAAAATTAAACAGAAGTTGCCTTTTTTGTCTCCCCCTTTCCAAATCTGCCCTTGGTCTGACCATACTGTTGTATTAAAAAGGTGGTAAAAGGGTATGGAAAGAAGAATGATTATTCCTTGGGTGATAAAGTAATCCGGTCTCATTTCTGAGTCCCCACTCATTGTTTGTTTTTATTAAACATGTCTGTAAGGGCAACTGTTCTGAGTATATTACCCAAGATTCCAAGATGATAATTAACTAGCTTTGCTGCAGAATCGGTAGGAGGAACAAAAATATACATCTGCTGACTAAAAACGACACAAATTTCTTAACTAAAACAGATAGTCTCGATAGTTTAAGCAAATATCATATGGTGTTTAAATCCTATCTGCAGTTCTTATCTTTTTTTGGGAAAAAATAACTATAAATTACTTTTTAAAGTATGTTGGTAGCCTGCTGAGAAAATTCTGGAAAAAAAAAAAGGAAGGGTAACCCAGAAACTGCCCTCCCTGTCCTAGGAGGGGAGAGAAACGAGAAAGAGAATGATGCGGGGTGGGGAGGGAAAGAGACCTGTGTACCTCGTCCAGGGAAAGTAATTGAAAATGCTAATTCTGTGCCCACAGACTACAACTTTGAAGGACAGGTCCTTGTCATTGGACTCCTCGAGCAACAGCAGAGCAGAAATAAAAATAGATCATTGACCAAAAATATCCCTTTCCAACTGAGAAGTTTTAAAGTGCTGCTGCCCATTTTTCTGTTTAAAAAATTATAAACCAGCTCTTTTATTCTTTACCATGATTTGGAGAGTAATGTATATGTGGTTTAGGACTAGAACTATTATGAATCTCAGTTTACAGAATGTTGAAATATTTTTACGGCTGTTCTTTTTCTCGTTGGAGAAAGGAATTATCGGCAAGGGTCAATTGCAGGTTACTGTCAAATCAGGAATTTCAGAGGCTCAAGTCAATTAGCAATTTTTGGAAAGATGAACAGAGATGGAAGTTACCTACTTTTTTCTTTAAATAAACAGAAACGTTAATGATAATGATTGCAATTACAGTAATAATTCCTTTGCACTTTAAGCTCAAGAGTCACACTGGGGTTTATAACCAGTGGGGTGGGAACAGTGACGGCAACAGAGTTTTGGAAAGTGCACTGATCATATAGTGCATTGAAAACTAGCCATATGGGGCTTCCCTGGTGGCGCAGTGGTTGAGAATCCACCTGCCAATGCGGGGGACACAGGTTCGAGCCCTGGTCCGGGAAGATCCCACATGCCGCGGAGCGGCTGGGCCCGTGAGCCATGGCCGCTGAGCCTGCGCGTCCGCAGCCTGTGCTCCGAAACAGGAGAGGCCACAACAGTGAGAGGCCCGCCTAGAACAAAAAAAAAAAACTAGCCATATGGTTACCAAAGGCGAAAGGGGGTGGGAAGGGATAAATTAGGAGTTTGGGATTAGCAGATACAAACTACTATATATAAAATAGATAAACAACAAAGCCCTACTGTGTAACACAGGGAACTATATTCAATATCCTGTAATAAACCATAATGGAAAAGAATATGAAAAAGAATATATCTATCTATCTATATGTATGTATAACTGAATCACTTTGCTGTACAGCAGAAACTAACACAACATTGTAGATCAGCTATACTTCAGTTAAAAAAAAAAAATGAATGTTGTTAGAAGGCAGAGCTGGATTTGGAGTCCGTTCCTTCTTTTTTTTCTTTCTTTTCTTTTATTCTTTAACATATATTTATTGATCCAGCACTGTTCTGGGTAAAGAACAGGGAATGTGAGAGACAGAGCCTCTGCTGGCATAGAGCTTACATTCTAGTAAGAAAGAGAACAACTAAGGAAAGATAGCAGACAGTATGTGCAATGGAAAAGAATAGAGTGAGGGGCTTCCCTAGGGGCTTCCCTGGTGGCGCAGTGGTTGAGAGTCCGCCTGCCGATGCGGGGGACGCGGGTTCGTGCCCCGGTCCGGGAGGATCCCATGTGCCGCGGAGCGGCTGGGCCCGTGATCCATGGCCGCTGAGCCTGCGCGTCTGGAGCCTGTGCTCCGCAATGGGAGGGAGAGGCCACAACAGTGAGAGGCCCGCATACCGCAAAAAAAAAAAAAAAAAAAAAAAAAAAAAATAGAGTGAGGGGAGGAGGGTTGGGGTTTGAATTTACATAGGGCGGTCAGGGAAGACTCCATGGAGATGACGTTTGCAAAAAGACCTGAAGCCACCGAGGGAGTGGTTATGTGGATGCCTGGGAGGGGTGATTTCAGGTGGTGGGAACAGCAGATGCAAACGTTCGGAGGAAGGGTGGTGCCTGGCGTGTTCCAGCAAAGCAAGAACAGCGATGGAACTGGAGTGAAAATAACTCAGGGGAGAACAGTGAGAGGGGGTGTCAAGGGAGACATGGGGGCCAGGCTCCGTGGTCATTTAGTTCACTGTCATGGCTATGGCTTGTACCCTGAATGAGATGAAGCCAATTGCAGGATTTTGAGGAGGGGAATGACATGATCTGATATTTATAAAGGATCCTTCCGGCAGCTGTTTAGAGAAACAAAGGCAGAGACCGGGAAACTCACTAGGAGGCCACGGTTACCATGCAGGGAGAGGAGACAGTGGTTAGCACCCTTGAGGTCCACATGGAGGCAGTGGGGAAAGTGATTGGGGGGGTTCTCTGGATATACTTTGAAGGTAGTGCCAACAGGACGTGGTGATGGTTTAGATGTGAGGTTGGAGAGAAGGAAAACCTTTGAATCGCTGACACTCATTCCACAACCATCAAAACCTTAAACAATTTCTTGCTCTGATATATCAACTATAACAACAAAAACATGTGTGTGCATTGGACTGTGTTTTAAAAACGAAAATGCTTTTATTTATATTATCAGTAGGTATTCATTCATCTTTCGGGCTAACAGAGGCCCTGTGATGGTAAACACTCTGGCCAGGTTTATATAGCCTGTCAGCGGCAGAGCAGACACTTAAACTCATCTCCTGCAGAATTGCTCTCATAAAGATCATCTTCCTTATTAAGTGCTGGGACCGTAGCTTATGGGGTTCCAGCATTTCAGTTATCCAAAGGGTCCTTTGAGGAGTTGAGTCGGTGCAAAACATCTCAAATACTGTTGTTAGGAGTTATTATAGTATTGAAAATATATACTCTTTTGTGGATGAAGAGAGAGGTGCTGACCTACAGAGGAGAACATTTGGCCATGCATTCAGCATTCTTTTTTTTCTGGTAACTAGCGATTAATTTACCCAGTTTTGGCCACTTCACTCTTATCCACTGACTCTTCTGTAACCAACCCATCGGCCATTATTTGCGGCTTAGAGATGCCTTCTGAATTACTGAAATAGAGCAAGACTAATTAACCTAACCAACAATTAAAAATATGACTTCAACCCCTGACCGGCTGCTGACCAGCTGACTAAGCAATCACAGTTACAGTCTTTTACGGATGTGGATAACGGGCATTGTTTCAGCACATCAAGTGCTTCGGCACTTGCAAAAGTCAACTGGCCACATTTATTGGTCTGATGGAGGGATCCAAGGCTGAAGAGCAAGTTGGACGATCTATTAATAGAAAATAATATAAATAGAAGAAAAGCCCTACCAATTGAGTTCATCAGAGGTAATAATATCTAAATACCTTAACCTCAGATCATTAGTCTGGAATATCTCAATCAATATGGATTCTCTCAAAAATCAGTTTGCTTGGGGCTTCCCTGGTGGCGCAGTGGTTGCGAGTCCGCCTGCCGATGCAGGGGACGTGGGTTCGTGCCCCGGTCCCGGAAGATCCCACGTGCCGCGGAGCGGCTGGGCCCGTGAGCTGTGGCCGCTGAGCCTGCGCGTCCGGAGCCTGTGCTCTGCAACGGGAAGAGGCCACGACAGTGAGAGGCCCACGTACCACAAAAAAAATAAAATAAAAATCAGTTTGCTGCTACAAATATGATTAATAATTCACAAGTTATGGGCCTTCAGGCTAGAAAACGTGAGCGTAGCTGAACGAAAAGAGTAATCTCCACCTCAGATAAGATTTCAGTTAAAAGAAGAGAAAGTCTACAAAATATAGTTTAAAAATTTTAGTTGAGACATGATGATCTTTTATGCGTGTGTGTTTTGAGCTGGGTGTCCTACTGAGGCGATATCAATTTAGTTCCGTTTCATTGTTCACTTTCAGATCAGAGCTATTTAGCTCCTTTCCTGAAGATCATAAATATTTTATTAAAATAAACCGTAGCAGATTTCTGTTTTACTTACTAGATTAAAAACGATAATTTAAAATGGCTAATGACTGATGTCAAATCATACAGACATTCTTCTCTGCAGTACTAGAGAGGAAGGACATATGAATCTTACAAGGCATTGTGGTAACTCTTTCAAGCCTTTTCTGTTTGATATCAGAGAAGGTGATATCGTTTGGTTAAGTTTTGCCTTTGGAGTGGTCCTTGCTCAGAGCCATCAGTTTGCATCGCGTGAATTCCCAGTCCTTGTAATTCTTCCTAACATGTCACTTTCAGGATAAATCTGTTCTCTGAAAAGATGTTTTGAAGCCTGGCTTCGTGAGAGCTCTCCCCTCTCCTGCAGGTTTACAGCGTGGGCTAATTACAATGGCCAGTGGGTTTCCAAGAGTCAGTGGATAAGAGTGGATTACTAATAATTCTTACAGGTCGTGTTTTGATTCTCTTCACTCTCCATTCTCCATCAAGAGTCTTCTGGCCCAAGAATCTCTTTAAACTGCTATGAGAAGAGACCGTTGTTTATTTTTGTTGTGGTGGTTTTTCCCTCGAACAGCAATTTTTGCAGCCTCTGACTAAAATGTTCTTCCACATTATTTTATAATGGAATAGATAACTGTTGGAGTGGGGGTTGCCTGGGTCACTGCTGTACACCCAGGAGAATGTCCTGTCGCCTGAATGACTTGGTTCTGCCCTCACCCTGGGCCACACCCCCATGTAGGGCTGGGTGACCTTTCTGTCTATTTGCATAATATTCCTTCCTTGGATTTATTCTCCATGCCTGGGTCAAAAAATGGGGCTCATTAATAAACATTTATTGAGCACCAACAGGGTATTATGTTCCAAATATATTCCCTTCTCTGTAGGCTTGGAATCCACAGTTTTAGCTCCCAGAGTCACCTCTGCCCTGATTTTGAGAAGAATAAGTTATCTAAGCAATTGAAAGGACACTCACATATTTGTGAACTTCAAAGGGAGATAGTCCTTCATCTAAAATGTGCTTCTAGATGGTCAAACTTTCCAAATACTCTGCTTGTCCACTAGAGTCCAGTGAAACGTGAGTTCCCGGGATGCAGATAAGCCCTGATAAGGTTAAAAATATTAACACTCATAAGGGAATAATTGGATTATCAAGTTAAAAGCATCTGTGCAGTTAGGTGTGAGGACTGGAGAGAGAGAGAGAGAAAAAGAACCTCATAAAAATTAAAGAACATCGTCAAGGTCATTGGCATATAATTTTTAAAGTCAGCCGAGCTAGGTGTCGTCGTGCTAAAAATTCGATCAGTCGGCAAAGTTGAAGAAGACACTGTGCTGTTAGGATGTGTGAAGCTTTTTACTGAAGCATGATAAATAATTGAAAATGCCTTTAGGAAATTCCTGTTTTAATGGGAAAATACGTTGTCGTGCCATTTTTCAATTAGAATTCACTACTTCAAATTGGTTTATCATTTAGCCAACCGCACATTAGATTTTTAGTGATGCATTTTCTCATCTTCATTTTTATGCGTGGATTTTCCAGCTGATAGTAAAACTTTTGGTGGCTTCAATAACGTTTCTACTAGTGGTTCCCAGTATTTTTCTGATGAATGCAATACCCTAAGGATTAAATTAAAAATCACCATCAGTGATGATTTTTGAACCTGATCGATTGATCCTGATTTTGGTGAAAGGCTATAGATTGTAGCTGTTCAAACTAGAATCTGGGGTAGGGAATAGGATCCATTTTAATTTGAAATAAAGAAAGTGGTGATTCTTTTATGTGCCCATGCTCCCGGGCCTCTCTCTGTTGTGGCCTCTCCCATTGCGGAGCACAGACTCCGGACGCGCAGGCTCAGCGGCCATGGCTCACGGGCGGCACGTGGGATCCTCCCGGACCGGGGCACGAACCCGTGTCCCCTGCATCGGCAGGCGGACTCTCAACCACGGCGCCACCAGGGAAGCCCAGATTTAACATTCTTGTTTACAGATTTCTATAGAAGAGCCAGTAGTCTAAAATGTGCTTCCTGAAACATTAGTCAATCAGTTATTTAAGTATTTCTTAAGCACTGAATGTACACTCATCATTGAATTAGTTCAGGGGCTGCAGTCAATAGAAACATAACACAGATCCTCTATCTAATTTTTTTTTTTTCAATTTGTTGAAGGAAAAGTCTAACCAAAAATAAAGTTCCTTGTTCTTCATAAGGGAATTCAACATTCCTTCATTCGTTATTTAATGAGTACCTCAACAAGTGGGTTACTGCTATCAAAGAGATTTTTTTATGTTTACATTTGTTTGTTTTGCCCCCTTCCCATTAGTCTATGTTCTACGAGGGTAGAGAACTTTATGTTTCTAACTTATCCCCAGAGCTTAGAATAACAACTGGCACGTGGTAGAAAATTTTAAATATATCTGTTAAAGAAATGCATGAGAGATTGAGTGAATGATTAAGTTATGTGCTTAAGAAAGATTTCTCAAAATGACAGGTAGTCTGAGATCTGAAGGTTCATTAGGGGTTAGCCTAAGAAGAGGACTTGAAGAGTAACAGGAAAAGCAGCAGGGGCTTCCCTGGTGGCGCAGTAGTTGGGAGTCCGCCCGCCGATGCAGGGGACACGGGTTCGTGCCCCGGTCCGGGAAGATCCCACGTGCCACGGAGCGGCTGGGCCCGTGAGCCATGGCCGCTGAGCCTGCGCGTCTGGAGCCTGTGCTCCGCAACGGGAGAGGCCACAACAGTGAGAGGCCCGCGTACCACAAAAAAAAAAAGTAGAAGGAGCAGATTCCTTGCAGAAAAAAAAAAAAAAGTGGATGGCAATACCATATACCTTAGTACCCCCCAAATGAAATACTTAGGTAGAAATCTAACATACTATGTACAAGAACTCTGTGAGGAAAACTACAAAACTCTGATAAAAAGAAATCAAAGAACTAAGTAAAAAGAGAGACATCCCATGCTCATTCGTGGGGACTCAAGAAAATGCTGGAATGAGGAAACCAGAGCCAGAATCTTGAGCACGTGAGAGAGGAAGGGCAAGGAAGGAGACCGTATCTCAGGGCAGCTAGGTATCTAACTCACAAGCGAGCCTGCACCCATGGCAGACATACATCTTCCCAGGTAGAAGTGGCAACCACTCTGTGATCTCGTTCTTCCGGTTTCTGTTTGCAAGTTGACTACTGCGAAGTGGGGGTGGAGCCAGGGGCTTGTGAAGAGTGAAGATACCCCAGGAAGGGTGTTTACAGCATCAGAACAGAAACCGTGGGCAGCCTGGGCAGCTCACTGGTGCATTGTCTGAAGCACAGTTATTAGAAGCAGTTAGTCCTTGGTGGAGACTGTTCGTTCTTCATCCTAACTCTTCCCCTATGATGAGATTTCTATGAAATCTGCGGGTCACTGATGAAAGCGGAAGTGCAGGCCTGTCTCTAGCATTTTCTGGGCTAGGACAAGAGTACACATGGAGGCCCATGTACCACGATTGTTTGAAAGCTACAAATCAAGTTAATACATTGTTAAATGAAACATCTTCTGTTGTTTCTATCTTGAGAAATATACCTTCACAATCCTTTTTACTTAAACTGTGGTCCACATGCCGGCAGCATAAGTATCATCTCAGAGCTTATTAGAAGTACAGACTTTCAGGCTCGACCTCAGGTTTACTGAATCAGAAGCTACATTTAATAAGACCTCCAGGTACTTCGTTAGCACCCTGAACTTTGAGGAGCACTGTTCAGAATGACCTGGAAGGCCAAGTTCTAGTATAGAACCCACCGATTTCTTGGAGTGCTGCCCAGAACATGGCAATATGACAAGAACTGTGTCTCAGCCCCGAACCTCTCTGCCGACCCCCTCCTTTTCCCACCCCCAGCTTCTTCCAGCATCTCAAGGTGCTTGTCTTCAAATGAATGGATACTCCAGTCGACACGATCATATCCCTTTAAAATAGCTGCTCTTTGGCCTCCCCTCAGGCCCAGAAACGTACCGTTGGCGGAGCACTCAGCCATTGTGAGGATGGATTCCAGCCTAAAGTAACCTTAGGAACATTAGGGTAAGGGAATCCAGAATCCCAAGGCTTTGAGGGTCTAGAGGTGGAGCACGGGCCCTAGGGAGACACATCCTCCTGCCCTATAGACTTCTTATACCGCAGAGAAGGGCACAGCCAGAGAAGGGTCCGCTGAAGTGCAGGGCCCAGGTAAAAGCTCCTCTTGCTCTGGTCTAAGGGTTGTAGTAGAGGAATGTATCTCTCTTTCTGGGTATAAGATTATTGTGGTGATGGCATTCGCGCTCGAGTGTCTTCATCCAAATCAGGTAATGAATAGATGGACATTTGCATTAGAAAACTCATCCACACGTTGAAAATGCATGCAACTGCTGAAAGGCATCCAGGGTCATAGAACACCTGAGGGGCTGACAGCTCTAACTGAGGTCTGAGTTTCCTGCTGTTGGGGATGGTTTAAGAGGAAAGATGTATCCTTAGAGACTTAGGACACTGACCCGGACACAATGAAATCTGAGGGGTCGGGGGGGAAAGCATATGTGCAGCTTGTCAGTTGCATAATATTTGATGTGTCCATAGCAAATTTGACTTGCATTTTCACAGTCAGTCACAAAATCAGCTTCCTAAAAGGTATTTTGTACCCTCTTTCAAAATCTGACTCTCCATCAAATGGAATTTCTTTTGAAAAAAAATGTAACGAAATGTGATTAGTGCAGACGTCTGTGAAATTCATTGTACTATTAAAATCCTATTGGGTCTTTGTTTATGAAATGTGTTTTTCTGTATTTGAGGTTTAGGGAGGCTTGTTAATGAGGCTTTCAAGATTCATGGCCTCTTTTCTATGGCTTAATTTAGGCTCTATATCAAATATGTTAAAATAACATTATATCTTCCCACCACCTCTGTGGATCATACATTTTGTTATTATTTCCCTGCCAGAGTTTTTTTCTTCTCTTCTCCTCTTATAAATACAGAACTACTAATAGTAGGGACATTTTTAATAGAGAGAGTCATTATCTAGAGCAGAAAGGAGTACGTTTGGATGACAGTATTTCCTTCCAGATCTACCTTCAGGGTTAGGTAGACACGTACCGACTCACGTTCAGTGTCAGCTGCCACCGCCCCGCCTCACCCCCCTGCGTCCTCATTCATTCCACATGTATATTCTCCATCAGGTACTGCCGGCACCTAAACTCCCCAGGGCCCATCATTCAGTTTCTGGGGGGGGCGAGATAAATGACTTGCTCAGCAGAGCTGCCCATGGGGTACAAAAATCGAGATGATCAGGCCACATGGTCCACTCTGGGGGGGGGGGATAAGACTGCTGGTGACTTAAGGAACCATCCAGTGCTTTTTCATCCCTCTCCATTTCATCACAAAGCAGTTAAGGCCATGCCTTCTCTCCTCCACAAGGAATTCTTAGCTCTTGCGATCTGTTTTTCTCTTAACCTCCACTGTACCAGTGGAGTCACCTTGTTCTAAGGATAAAGGCCAAAATCCTGAACGTGGCCTAAGAGTCCTGGTCTGGTCTGGTCCTACCCTCTCCTCTCACCTCATTTTACCCCAGGCTCCCTGCCCTGTGCGTCTGCCCAGCTGCTTTCTTTTAGGTGCTTGGACTCACATTTTCCTTTCGTCACAGGACCTTTGCACCTGCTCTTCTCTCTGCTTAGAAATCTCCAAGTCCTATGTTTGCTAGTTAATACTTGCTGTGTCCTCAGGTATCTGCTGCTTTTTCTCATCCTTAGGTGACCCTACCTGGGTGCTCTGAGTTGGTCAAATCCCTTTATTGTAGACTTTCAAGGCACTTATTTTCAAGAATGTGGCTTTGAGTAATGTCTGCCTCTCCCACTGCACTGACACTCCTTGAGGGCAGAGACTGTCTGCTTTAGCTCTTCCTCTGTCTTCCTCGCACTTACCACAGAACCCTGCCCAGAGTGGGCCCTTAATGTCCCTTGTGGGAAGGGTCCAGAGAGCAGGGGATTCTCCTCTTCCCTGGGTTGCCCTAAGGACAGCCCTGCATGTTTAGTATTTGGCAAAATTCCATCCAATTACTTTTATCGGTTGGTGGCTCATTAAAAAATGCTTTATTGGGGGATGATGGAGGGGGACAGACAGATCTTCATTCAACTTTTACAAGAGGGAGCGAGCACATGCTTTAGAATTACACGGTTTGATGCAGTTAGATTCTTTCGGGTCCCAGGAAACATGATAGAAGACTGACTTTAGAAAACGGAACTGGATAAGGAATTTTATTAACTTTGAGCTCAACTTTTATCTGAGGTGGCACCAGAAGGTGTCACATACTCTATCCCTTTATCTGCAGGCAAGTTTGTTTTAATTCTCTCAAGCAGTGGTGGTTTTACCTCGAAAGTAACTCTGTTCCCTCTCTTACAATCAGTGTCACAGTCAGGATGCTTTTCCTGCTCCCTAATAGAAATTCCTCTTGCTATAATTTAATAAGCCCATTTCCTCTGTTCTTTCCTTGGGGAGGATCTATTTGGATAATTATTCTTTAAATAGATGAATCACATTTACGTAGTGACTTACAGTTTACAACGTGTTGTAACTGTGTCCTCTCGTTGAATCTTCCAGTAGCTCGGAGGGTTGGATATTATTTCCTGTCCTCTCGCAAAGCAGCCCAGAGAGAGGATAGAACTTGTTCACGACCACATGGCTTGTCCGTGACACGGATGGACAGGTGGCTCTCACACTCAGGTGTTTGCGTTTTCAAACCCCAAGTTGTTTCACAATATCAGGAACCACCATCTGTGTTTGAGAAGAGTGAGATGCTACCTAGTTTTTCCTCTGGCTTATCAACGTCTTGTCATGCTAACGTATATGTTTTCTCAGTTGCTGTTTTCCACACCTGTGTTTATTTTCACTGTTCTTTTCTGAGCTCTAAGTTTTCAATGTATAATATTGGTTAGATAGACCTAAAATAGAGTGTCTTTGAAAAGAAACTTTCACATGATAAGATTTCAGTGATTCCTTAAATAACATACTTCTATTCATACTTTCTGGTATTGTGCCAGCTTCTTTTTTTTTTTTAAATTGAAGTATATTTGATTTGCAATGTTGTGTTAGTTTCAGGTGTACAGCTAAGTGATTCAGTTATACACATATGTATATTCATTCTTTTTCAGATTCTTTTCCCACATAGGTTATCCCAGAATATTGAGTAGAGTTCCCTGTGTTCTACAGTAGGACCTTGTTGTTTACCTATTTTATGTATAGTAGTGTGTATCTGCTAATCCCAAACTCCTAATTTATCCCTCCCCTCCTCTCCCCTTTGATAACACCATAAGTTTGTTTTCTGTGTCTGTGAGTCTGTTTCTGTTTCGTAAATAAGTTCAATTGTATCATTTTTTTAGATTCCACATATAAACTATGTCATATGGTATTTGTCCTTCTCTGTCTGACTTACTTCACTTAGTATGATAATCTCTAGGTCCATCCATATTGCTGTATGGCTTTGTTTTTTAATGAAAGGATTTATTTATTTATTTATTATTTAAAAGTCTACAATGACTTTTTTGTATTTAGCAAAAAAAAAAAGCGAAAACAAAATCACACCAAAAAACCAAGCAAACAAAAAATCAAAAACCAAAAAAAGAAGGTTCCTAGTTGTGGGAACTCAAGAGTTAATGGATGAGATGACAGATGCCAGACTTGACAGATTCAATATGCTAGTCTGAGATGTGCATTGACACCCCTCTCTCTGCCACACTTGTAGGTGGGAACACATTTTTAAATAAACATTTACAGACAAGGGAATTTTAATTACTTAGTAATACTAAGCCCTGTCTTCTTGGAATGAAAGCAGAGAAGAAATCAGGAAAAGTCAAAGACTTTCCCAGGAATCTCTAGTTGGGAGGAAAGAGCCTGTCATCCACATTCAGGAGCACTTGGACCACACGCTGTGTGTTGCCCATCTATTCTAAGAAGGCTGCTCCCCCAGATTCTTGCAGACCACTTCCTTCCTCTCATGTTCTTTTCATTCCTTTGTGTTTATTCCATAGTTTAAAACTAGAACAAAGCTTAAAAATTGGACTTTCTGTTTGTGGTCAAAAAGACAGTAGAACACAGCAAAAAAAATAAAAAAAGTAAAAAGACAGTAGAAAGCACTGACGATCTTCTTTAGTTGGGCTGTATAAATTATGTCATGTTTGACTATTGTTTCAGAATCATTAAAATTTTTATTAGGTAAAATAATTGCAAACAAGAAGTAGGCAATTCCTTTAAAATGAATAACCTGTACTACAGATTATGTCAAATTTATTTCATATATATATATATATATATGTGTGTGTGTGTGTGTGTGTGTGTGTGTTTCTCTTTTAGCCAAATGCTTTTCAATAGCAATTACTGAAGTATCAATGACCTTCTGGTTCAACTGAATTAAAAAACTTAAATGAAGTTTTACTAGTATCACTCTTTGCTGTCATACAGGTAATTGAGAACATGATCTATGCTACAACAAATGCCACCTATAGTTGGTAGCCTTTGTTTAAAGCAAGGTAAAATTTTACGTGTACTGAAACAGAAGACAGCCTAAAATAAAAGTCTGTAAGTCAGAAGTGTTTATGGAGTCCCTAGTTTTCTTTTTTTTCTTTTTTTACATCTTTTTTGGAGTATAATTGCTTTACAATGGTGTGTTAGTTTCTGCTGTATAACAAAGTGAATCAGCTATACGTATACATATGTCCCCATATCTCCTCCCTCTTGCATCTCCCTCTCACCCTCCCTATCCCACCCCTCTAGGTGGTCACAAAGCACAAAGTTGATCTCCCTGTGCTATGCTGCTTCTTCTCACTAGCTATCTATTTTAAATTTGGTAGTGTATATATGTCCACGCCACTCTCTCACTTCATCCCAGCTTACCCTTCCCCCTCCCCCTGTCTTCAAGTCCATTCTCTACATCTGCATCTTTATTCCTTTCCTGCCCCTAGGTTCTTCAGTACCTTTTTTTTTTTTTTTTTTTAGATTCCATATATATGTGTTAGCAGACGTTATTTGTTTTTCTCTTTCTGACTTACTTCACTCTGTATGGCAGACTCTAGGTCCATCCACCTCACTACAAATAACTCAGTTTCGTTTCTTTCTATGGCTGAGTAATATTCCATTGTATATATGTGCCACATCTTCTTTATCCATTCATCTGTCTATGGACACTTAGGTTGCTTCCATGTCCTGGTTATTGTAAGTAGAGCTGCAGTGAACATGGTGGTACATGACTCTTTTTGAATTATGGTTTTCTCAGGGTATATGCCCAATAGTGGGATGGCTGGGTCATATGGTAGCTCTATATTTAATTTTCTAAGGAACCTCCATACTGTTCTCCATAGCAGCTGTATCAGTTGACATTCCCACCAGCAGTGCAAGCGGGTCCCTTTTATGGAGTCCCTGATTTTCAGAGCATTAGGAAGAACTAGACAAAGACACAGTAAGAGTAAGGTAATCAAGTAGTGACTATTTCAGGGAAGATAGGACTATAATTAAAAAAGAAATCCTTAATAAGAAATAGATAAATGAATTCTAAATATCTTCCAAGAGTTGTGGCTTCTCCATTTATTTTCTTTATGGTATTCTTTGATGAAAAGATTTTCTTATTTTTAGTTGATAGAATTTATCAATCTTTCTTTATGGTTGACACTTTTTGTGTTGTCAAAAATATTTTTTTTTCTAACTGAAAGTCATGAAGATATTCTCTTACACTGTCTTTTTGAAATTTTAGAGGTTTGCTTTTCATAGTTTTTAAACCATCTGAAATTGGCTATCGTGAATATGCAGTATAAGGTAGGAATCCTTTTAAGGATAATCAGTTGTCTCAGAGCCAGTTACTATAGTTCATCTATTCCCCACAGATCTGCAATTTACTTTTGTTAGATACCAAGTTACCATCTCCTGTGGTCCTGTTTCTAATCTCTCTGTTTGGTTCTGTTGATTAATTTGTCTATCCTTGTATAAATATCATACTGTCTCACAGTAGCTTTATAATATGTTTTGATGTCTACAGAAGAAGTCAGCAGAAGGCTGGACAAATAAATTTGGTATATTCATAAACTGACTATGATAGAGCAGTGAGATCAATGAAATCATCTATGTGCATTAACATAAATGAATCATAGAAAGGTAATATTTAATGAGAAAACATAAAACAACCAAAAGGGACTATATACCGCATGTTACCATCTCGAAATGTCACGTAGAAATAAATCTAAACAATATATTATTTAGAGACAGATTCTTGTGGTAAAATTTCCAAGGAAAACAAAAGGAATGATATGCACACAATTCAAGATAGTGTTTACTCCCAGTAAGGAGTGGAGCTGAGGGCGATTGATGGAGGGTCCTTGGATAGCCTTATCGGTTTTGGCAATGCTTATTACTTTGCTCCCTTCCTTTCCTTCCTGGGAAAGGAGGTTTGTGAAGGTTCATTTTATTATTATGTTTCATAATTTACATATATGATACATATATTATTTTATATTAACTATTATAAAAATAAAATTTAAAAACTATAAAAGTATGTACATTGTGATAATTTTATAAAAGTATATGCATAATTACGGAACTAGAATTGTTACCTTTTCTCTTCTTTAAATCCTGGCTCTGTGATTGACTACCTATATAAATTTAGCAATTTGTTCAAACACCCTAAGACCCAGTTTTCCCTCATGGGGTCCTTGTTAGGATTAACACTTCCTGGCACATGGTAAGCAGTCAGCAAAGATTAGTTTATCTATTTTATTATTACTGTACTTAATAGAATCTATCTATCTGTGTAATTTTTCACTTTGTTCTAGAAAGTCTGTTTGGTTCATGTGTTATTCAGCCTCATTCAAAAAAAAGAGTCATGGATTTTAGCTCTGTGTTTTAAGGTTTTTTTTTTTTTTTTTTCTTTTAAATATATAATTGCAGCTTTTTAAGTAAATGTAGTTGAAGACTAAAAATTCATGTGTTTAAATTTGCAAACAGTCCAAATATACAGTCTTCTCAATACTTTTAAACAGTTAAAAATTTGTTCTAGGATCTGGGAATACAGTAGTGAACAGCATATTTGTGGAATGAATGGACATACGCCAGTGAACAAAGGCTCTGTGTTCTCATAGAGCTTATGTTTTGTTAGAGGGAGATAAATAATGAACTATAGAGAGGAAGGAAGGGAGGGAGGGAGGAATGGAGGGGGAAGAAAGGAAGAAACAGAAAGATGAAAAAAAAAGACAAAGGAAGGAAGGAAAGGGAGCAAAGTGAGTAAAAAATAAGTTTAAAAATAATCATATATATATGATTATTGTATATGATTCATATATGTGTATATATATGAATTCTACTCAGCCCTAAAAAGGAATGAAATAATACCATTTGCAGCAACATGGATGGACCTAGAGATGATCATACTAACTAAAGAAAGTCAGACAGGGAAAGACAAATATCATATAATATCACTTTGTGTGGAATCTGAAATATGATACAAATGAATTTATTTACAAAACAGAAACAGACTCACAGACATAGGAAACAAGCCTATGGTTACCAAAGGGGAAAAGGAGGGATAGGGATAAATTAAGAGTATGGGATTAGCAGATACACACTACTGAAAGAGATAAACAACAAGGTCCTACTGTATAGCACAGGGAAGTATATTCAAAATCTTGTAATAAATTTTAATGGAAAGGAATATGAAAAAAATACATATATATATATATATATATAACTTAATCACTTTGCTGTACACCAGAAACTAACACAACATTGTACATTATACTTCAATGAAAAAATCACATCTTAATGCTAAATATTATGGAAAAAATAAAACTAGAGACGGAGACTAGAGAACACTGGACATGTGGTTACTTTTTTAGTGGGAATATTCCAGAAGTTACTAAAAGAAGTGAGAAATTGGGCAGGCGGGTATCTGGGACAAGAAACTTCCCACAGAGGGAACAGCAAGGATGCTCTGAGATGGTCCTGAATTGTTCGGGGACACAGGAGTCCGCAGTGGCTGGAGCAGAGGGAGGGTGACAGGAGGTCACAGGGTTCCTTGAGGGCAGACTGTGTTGTGCCTTAGTGGGTGCTGTTAAGATCGTAGCTTTTACAAAGTGAGCTGGCATACTGTTGAACTCTGAGCAGAGGAGTGACAAGACATGACTGAGTTTTAAAAGATCACTTTAAGAATGAGCAAAAGACTTGAATGGACCTTTCCAACCATAGACAAAGGGTCAACAAGCACATGAGAATTTGTTCAAAACCATTAGTTATCAGAGAAAGGTGAGTTAATACCACAATGAGATACCACTTTATACCCACTAGGATGGCTAAAATTAAAACAAGCAACAAAAACAACAAACCCAACGGACAACTGCTTAGAAGTATGCAAAGCAACCTGACCTCTTATCCATTGCTGGTGAGTGTGTGAAATAGAACAGTCACTTTGGGAAACTGGCGGTTTCTATGAAATTCAAAATTTCTATCCTGTGACCCAGTAATTCCACACCCAGGCATTTCCCCAAGAACAATGAAAACATGGGTCCAGAAAAAGTTTGCACAGAGTGTTTGTGGCATCTTTATTCATAATGGCTAAAAACTGGAAACAATTGTAAATGTCCATCAACAAATAATGAATCAGTTGTGGTATATTTATACAGTGGAATACTAGTCATCAATAAAATGACCTGAACGACTCAACAGCATGGATGAATGTCATAAATCTAATACTGTGCAAAAGGAAACCAGGTGCAAAAAATAGTGTGTAGCATCCATATGTTTTGGTCATGATAACGTCTGAAACAGGCAAAACTAAGCTTTGGTAATAGAAATCAGAAATTTAGTTGCTTCTATTTGGAAAGGAATCGACTAGAAAGGGACATAAGGGAAATTTTTTCTGGGGTGATGGAAATAATCTATACCTTGATTGAGGTGGTTTTAGGGATGTGTACATTTGTTGTAATTCATCAATTCATACTCTTGAAATCTATTCATTTCATTAGAGATCATAATTAGTAGCAGTACTTTAATTTTAAAAAATATCACTCCGACTTCTCTGTAGAGAGTAGATTGAAGAGGGCAAGTGGGAAAATAGGAAGACCAGTCAGGGTGTCACTGCAGTGGTCCTGGAGAATGATGGTGGTGGTGTGGATTAGGGTAGTAAGGATGAGGTGATGAGAACTTGCCAGCCTCTGGATATATTGGGTTGGCCAAAACGCTCGTTTGGGTTTTTCCTTAACATCTTACGAACCAACCCAGTCTTTTGAAGGAAGAACCAAATGGATTTCGTGAGCAGTGGTAGAGAAAGAAAGAATCAAGATGTCTCTAAAGTTTTTGGTCTGAACAACCAGAAGATGGAAAAGACTGGGGACGTATAGATTTAGTAGGGTAGGGGTCATCAGTACCCATTTTGGAAATGTTATTTTTGAGATACATAATAGACATCCAGATGAATTGTCTATGAAGTAGGAAGATGGATCAGTGAGTCTGAAGTTCAGAGGAAACAGCTTGGCTAACATCATACATTTGTGATTTGTCAGCATATGTATAGTATTTAAAATTATAGAGGCCAGCTGTGACCACTTAGGGAGTGAGTGTAGAAGAGAAAAGAGGTCCAAGGATTTAACTTCTTTAACAACTAGGGGATGAGGAAATGAGGAATAATCAACAGAGGAGTCTCCGAGGAAGTAACCATTGAGGAAGAGAGCAAAAAGAAAGAGGTATCCCCAAAGTTCAGCAAAGAAATATAAGAATGTAACCGAGCCTTTCCACTTCTAGGTTCTTTGGAATGACTTTTTTTAAAACAATTAATTTATTTTTGGCTGCATTGGGTCTTCGCTGCTGCATGTGGGCTTTTGCTAGTTGTGAGAGGGGGCTACTCTTCGTTGGGGTGTGTGGGCTTCTCACTGCAGTGGTTTCTCTTGTTGCGGAACACGGGCTCCAGGTGTGCGGGCTTCAGTAGTCGTGGCTCGCGGGCTCTAGAGTGCAGGCTCAGTAGTTGCGGTGCATGAGCTTAGCTGCTCCACGGCATGTGGGATCTTCCCAGACCAGGGGTCGAATCTGTGTCCCCTGCATTGGCAGGCAGATTCTTAACCACTGCGCCACCAGGGAGGTCCCTTTTTAGAATGACTTTTATCTGTTGCTCAGTACTTTAGGCATTACAGTGATATGGTTCTTTTCATAATCTGTCTTCATAATCTTGCACTTTATCACCTTTAGGGTTGAAAGTATAATTTTAAGATTATTGCAGAATACTAGGGTTTCATCTGGTTTTTTTGTTTGTTTATTTTGTTGTGGGTTGGTTTTTTTTTTTTTTTTTTTTTCTATTTTAAATTTTGGTTTTGTTTATTCCTTGATTGAACGCTTTGGACAGATAAGTGATTGGCATGAGTGACACGGGAATTGTTCACACCCACATGTATTAGCTTTCAAAATTTTATGATTTCTTCTGCAAGACTCAGCCATTTCTATTGTCTGTAACTGCGTTGTCAAGCATGTGACAGGCTAGCTTCTATGTACACAGTGGCTTTATTTCCAGAGCAGCACCACTGGGCAAGCTTTTTTGAAGGCATTTTAAGAGATTCAGAGTTAAGTTAGAACCAACTCCATGTGCTATTGCCAATGCAAATAATTCCAATGAGGTGACAATCGGAGGAACAGCTAACTTCACACATGCTCAGGCAGGATCACTACTGAGATGTCATAACTTACTCCTCTGCCTGTCAACTGGCAAGTGTACCTGAATTGAGAAAACACAGCTCAGGTTTTAACATGAACCACACCCACTTATAGATGATACCCTTGATATTCTGCAACATACATTAGCTATACATATTTAGAACCTGGTTAGATAATCAGAACATTGTCCAACTGGTGGAATGCTCAAGCCATGATCATTGGCTCATTTTATGTAAGGTCCCCTTATTTACACATGCCTTCCAAGTAATTAGGAACTTCTGTGTGCATTATATTAGAAATTGCACAATACATTCTGCCCTTGTTTACTTAGAACAGGCCAAGATTCATTGCTGTTAAATTAAGCAGTGAGAAGTAGAATAACAATTGAATATCCAGAGTAGAAAATGAAGCAAACTGAGCTTGGCGTTGATGGCCCCAATGCAGGCATAAGGATTTTTTTATTGGGTGTCTTCACAGAACTTTCCTGAACACTGCCTCCTGCAATGTATGATTACTTCTTCAATGGAGAGGGGCTGTATGGAGGTTTTTAATAACTCAGTTATTGCTTATGGCATCATTTACCCATGTTGTCTTACAATTAAAAAGATTAGCGATGGACTTGCATTAAAAGTCCATTATCTCATAATTTTATAAAAATGTCCAGAGATGAGATATTACAATGCAGTCTTAACAAGTTAAAGAACCAAATGACAATTAATTGATATTTAGAGATAATTTCTCTTTCCTTGAACAATTAAAAAATAGAATTGGGCAGAGTCTGTAGAGAATCCGAAATAATGGTAGTAAAATCTTAGTGTCTTGGCTGTTTTTCATTTTGTGGAGGCTTTTTAATGTTTTCCTTCTTACTAGTCTTATGATTTTTTCCCCATTGCCCCTCAAATTGATAAATCATTAATGATGGACCATATTATTGCTTTTAGTATTTATAATTTTATCTGTCAAAAGGGCAGGGCTTTATTCATTTATCTAAACATTTTAAAATATGAGATGGAAGAATATTTGAGCCACATTTTATATTATTTCAAAAAAACTTGGGCCATCTTTCTACTTTACAAGTGGAGCCTTTGCTGGGACAGCTCCTAGATTTATGATGACATCACATGCTCTCAGAGACAACATTATCATGTCACTGAACCTCAAGTGGGGAGGTCAGTATTTATGGGCCTGGAAGACCAGGCTTCAGTTCAGAGAGAGGGAGCAGGGCTGAGTAAAGATGGAGAAGTCAGGGCAGAGGGGCAAGCAAAGAAGAAAGAGAGGAGCTAGCGAATCCTGAAATATGGTCCTTGGCGTGAGCAGAAATTTCACCCTCAGCATTTTCATATTGTGCTTTGGGAAATGAAAAAAAAATTAATGAAGGAAAAAAAAAAGCCAGCAAGCCTTTAAAACTTTCCTCTATTTCATTATTAAGAAAAGCTTCAGAAAACAGAGGGGTTACATAAATGAGAGCAGGTGCGGTCGTGCAGAGGTAACTATTCAGCATATGTAAGTGCAGTTGGAAAATCACTGTCTTGCAGAGAATCCTCGAAATTGGTCCCTAATGGCCTTGGTTTTTGTCATATGGTCTTGTTTTAAGGCTAAAATTGCATTGCTATGCCTTTAGAGTGCACGAGATATATGGATAATTATTACGTGTGCTGAATACCTTTCGGCAAGGAAGAGCCAGGACATCCCCGGTCACTGGAGCTACCATTTCGCTCGGCCGTCAGAAAAGCTCTAAGCGGCCAATTCATCACCATATTTATGTGGAAGAGAAATGGAAATGTGCCCCTCTGGTTGGGTGTGCACCCGCCCACATACATGTACATATGCAGAGTATGGACAAAGCAGAGGGCCCGGATGTGTGTGATTGTGAGGCCTCGTTCATGGAAGCAGTAGCGTTCATGGAAATGAGGGGTATGAAAACAAAATGGTGAGTTCTGTAGAAAACTGATGACTCTGGGTGGTGTCCACGTGCTAGGAGCTGGCACCAAAGCCGTGCCAGGAATGATTTGGGGGCTCAGTTTGAAATGGTGCAGGAAGTTTAAAGTTATTGATGTTAAGAGCTGTCAAGGGAGCAAGAAATATTTGTGGAAGACCAATGATTTTAGATACACTAAAAGAAAAATACCTTCCCTTCGTTCATCTGTACCTTTTAAACTAATGTGGCTATTTTGCATGCTCTCACGATTCTCTCAGAAGCTAGATATAATGATAGTAACTAAAATTCCAGCTGTCCTTGCTGCTGAGAATAAATTTCATGGCTGTTTAATAGTTGCCACCGTCACCCCTCCTGGCGAGGCCATCAGGGGAGGGTGCCCTGGGCGGGTGGTGAGAACGAATCCAGTGTTTCGTCCTATCTGAGATTCAGGAGTGCACTAAGAGCCCCAATCACGAGCACACAACTCACTCATCGGGGGGGTATTTATTATGGATCGTGGCCTTGGGAGGCTATGGCTTCCACTTTCCATGCAGCCCTTTGCAATATAGGGGCAATTAACTATGAGGGTAGCTCTCTCTTCCATACTGAGCCTTGAACTTTGGGGCTAAAAGGGCGGGGAGAAACAAATCACAATTTGCTGAAGAGCTCAGAGGAAGTCTCATGTGAGAACAGACAACGGGTTTAAGAGGACAAGGTTCTGAGTTGGGAAGTTTTCTGATTGTGGTCTACACTTTGCCACTCTAAGCCCAATGAGCGTGCATATGTGGAGGAGGGAATGACGCAAGTTGGCGGATCACATAATTAGCCAATCACCTCAGTTGACCTGCTGATGGCATTTTGGTTGTTTTGATGCAGGGTGTATATTGTAAGGTAAGGAGTAGTCAAAACCTTAAGAATGGAGGTTTCTTTGTAACTGAAAGAAAGAGAATGGAAATCATAGCACAGAATCTATTCTATGTACAATAATAATAAACCTATATGTACATATGTATAATTCATTCCTGTGCAAACATATTTAATTGAAAGGATCAGAGAACCTGGAACAAGTATTTTAGCATATTTAATACCAGTTTTTGTTTTCAGTGTGTATATAGTGATACATGGCATCACGATACCCTTTATTATGCTATACCACATGGTAATTAAATCTGGGACTCTAGGGCAATAAGACATGAGAGTCACACTATTTTGGTGCTGTTCGTAACTTCCATTTCTACTGAAAAACGCTAAATTAGTAGCGTTTTATGATTCCTGATTTAGCTCTTTTAATAAGAAAGGGAAGCTAAAAACAGTCCGACCAAGCAGCTGAAGTCTTATCACAAGCCGGTAAGATCAGTAAGCTAAAAAAGGATGAAAAGTTTTTGAGTGACAGCTTAAAAATGGAAAATATAAATATATATCGCTGCCTCCTGCTCCATTGTGTAATGCATAAAGCCCATTTTGGCAGTACATTTTTAAGCAGTCAAGGAAGTGATTTATCAGTGTCACTGGATTTGTGTTTATGTTCCATGCTGTAAACTATGCTTATAGCAGTATATCTGTATTAAGGCATTAATACTAGGAGTGCTACCTAAGCTTAACGTTACTAATATTGTTCAAAGCATAGTTTATTGGGCTATAAATAGTTACATGAGTATTGACACTTGCTGCATTATCGAAGTACCTGGATAACTGTGTCTGATGCTTATATACTGTCAGCATGTTGCTGCTGGCAGTATATAAAACATAAATAGTGACCACGGGTGCTATTTCGTGGCTACGGTTGGTGTTTCTACCTGCTTTGTTCTGCAGAGAAGGAGTCCTATGCATGCAGA
Source organism: Kogia breviceps (assembly GCF_026419965.1). NCBI lineage: Eukaryota > Metazoa > Chordata > Mammalia > Artiodactyla > Physeteridae > Kogia > Kogia breviceps. Next base: position 15,161,115 of record NC_081310.1, on the reverse strand, counting down.
AACGTAGCTAGATTCTGCCAGGGTTTATTAGAGGGATATGCTGAGAGGAAAACCACATCTTGATTTCAAACATTCTTATTTCATCTGACCACTCATTTTATGTCACAGATAAGAATACATAATCATGGTCCACAGTAAGGGAAGGATAGTTAGCAAATCAGGAGTTGAGTTTTGGTTTAACTTTCTACACCCAAGCTACGTCTTTACCTTGATACAAAACTGTTTGCCATTGATTCATTCATTTAACAAGTTTTAGTTGAAGGTTGACTACTGTCTTAGTCTGTTTGGGCTGCTATCACAAAATACCATAAATTGGGTGGCTTATAAATAAGATAAATTTATTTCTCATGGTTCTGGAGGATGGGGAGTCCAAGATCTTGGCCCAGGAGTCCAAAATCATGGCTCCAGCAGATTCAGGTCCACGTCTTAGATGGCTGTCTTTTTACAGTAACCTTACATGGAGGAAGGGGCAAGGGAGTGCTCTGGCCTCTTGTAAGGGTACTAATCCCATCTTGGGGGGGCATGTGTCCACTCTCATAATCTAATCACCTCCCAAAGGCCAAACACCATCCCATTGGGTGTTAGGATTCAACATATAATTTCCAGGGGGACACAAACATTCAGTATGCAGCAACTACTATACAGTGGACACTGTTGCCATGGAAAGTATAGGTGCTAAGTTTGATTCCTTTTGTTAAAAATCAAGACAATATTTCAAGTCTCTTTGTATTTGACTGTACACATTCTCTTTTATTAAAGGCTGTAAACAATGAAAACGCTCTTTTTGTTCCCCTAATTTCAAAATTTATTGACAGGCTTTTGTTTGGGTTCCAGAGTAGAGATAAATACACAGAAGAATTTGGAACATATTAGTTTGATTCATGCTGTCCTGATAATAGGGAGGTGACAGATGATCCGATTTCTGAGATCATTTAGACATCCCTGATTTAATGTTTCTTTTTTTATTGCTAGTTTTATAAACAAATGGTTATCAAGAGTTGAGAAAATGGAGAAAAAAAATACTGCATATTCTCTTCTAAAATATCAGTTGGTTCTTTTTGCTTGTTTGTTTTGGGAACATGCTCTTTCTTAAGAGTGGTCTTCAGGAGACAAAAAACGGTAACTGTAACGTAAGTCATGAATATGCTAATTTAGCGAGGTGTTCCTAACTTTACTTTGCAAAGGCTAATGACATACATTAAATTAAGGTTTGAGTTCATTACGGTTGGAAGAGAATAGCCATAGCTAGTAATTTATGCCTTCATTCATTCAGCATCCTTTTATGGAGCACCAGCTATGAGCCAAAAACTGTGTGGCTCTTTGGAGAATAAATGGTAAATGATGCACATTCCTTATCCTAAAGACACAGTCAAATGATGTTGCCTTTTGCTAAGTTAATCCAAAGAAGTAATGGAAAAGGTTTTTTCCCCTAACGATAATGATCAAACCCATTTTTGTTAGTTTGTAATTTCTTGCTCGTTCTTGCTAGTTGTTGTAGAATATGATAGAAGCAAGTTCACTGAAATACTAAGATATTCATGTACTTCTCCCGCCCCTTTCGCCTCAGATATCTTATTTCTTGGAACTGATTGGATGGTGACATGAAGGATACCAGTTTGGGTAACCCATAAAGGATAGACAGCTAGTGAGTGATGTAAGATACTAATTCTAGGTGTGATAACGATGCCAAATATCATTAATCTTGGGCTTCCCTGGTGGCGCAGTGGTTAAGAATCTGCCTGCCAATGCAGGGGACACGGGTTCGAGCCCCGGTCCGGGAAGATCCCACATGCCGTGGAGCAACTAAGCCCGTGCGCCACAACTACTGAGCCTGCGCTCTAGAGCCCGTGAGCCACAACTACTGAAGCCCTCGTGCCTAGAGCCTGTGCTCCGCAACAAGAGAAGCCACCACAATGAGAAGCCTGCACCCCGCAACAAAGAGTAGCCCCTGCTCACTGCAACTAGAGAAAGCCCGCGTGCAGCAGCGAAGACCCAATGCAGCCAAAAATTAAATAAATGAATGAATAAATAAATTTTAAAAAAACAAAAAACATCATTAATCTTATTAAGAATGAAGATAAGCAAGCATTGACTTATCTTGTCCAGAGTAGACGGGCAGCTAGAAGAAGGGGATTTTCTCATCCAAAATACAAGAAATATATGCTCACCTTTTCAGAGCCATTAAAGTTCGTGCCTTGAGTTCCTTAAGTTCATTCTCCCTTAAGGAACTTTTAATATTATTGGATATATTTTGTGGTAAATAAACCTGCATCCTTTGCACGTTTGCCAATATTGGCTATGTGGTTAATGCAGAGGAAACAAAGACTAGGGCAGCCGCCAAGGAAGTTTTGTTGCTCTCCTTTCACCCACTTCAGGAAGGAGGGAGCTGGAGGAGGATGTGGCTGGTGAGATGGCTCAGCTCCAGAAGCCTGTAGAAAACAGGGAGCACCTTAAAATTCTAGAGCTTCCAGATAGTTAAAGACGTTGGGAATTCAGGGTGCTGTGGCCTTTTCTGGTTGGTCCACTGCCAGCCTCCAGCTGCGCTGCGCCCGGGATAGACACCTTCTTCCGCCAGCGTCTGCCAGAGTTCCATAAAGAGCTCAGAGCGTGGGGAGCATATGTTATGTTTCTTAGGTCCTAAATACATCCTTGTAAAAGTACAGAGGACAGTGGTGGAGTGAAGCCTGACAGTCCAGGGATCCGTGAAATCCAGGGGTTTCTCATCAACTCCTCATTGCCTCCTTTGTTAGTTGAAATAACCAGCGTTGGTCTAAGAAGCAGCTAAAAACCTTATACAAAGAGCTTGTAAACAAACACCCACTTGAACCATCTGGTCTTGTAACACATACAAGTGATTAAGCTTCAGAGCTTTGATTGTTAACTTTTTTAAAACACAGCAATTCCAAACACCCCCGAATAGACTCCTTATACAAGCTTACAGGGAGGAAAACCTGAGCTGCTTTATATAGTAAATAATATGGGGAGATTAAAACAATTTTAAAAAAATTTCTCTACTTTCCTCCCTCCCTCCCTCCTTTTCTTTCTTCATCATGAGCATTAGAGAAAGAGAAAACCTTAAGATACAAACATATGGGCTAAAAATACACTTACAGTTCCACTACGCCTACGTGGTCAACGACTGAGAATGGCTCCTTCCCTTTACCTTAATTATTATTTTTGCCCTTGATAGAGACAGAAACTTGCATGCTCGAGTGTATGTGTGTGCATGTGCACACAAGGGGGTGTCTTGGTTCCTTCTAGAATACCTTAGGCAATCTGGACTATTTGCAAATAATGAATTCATACTTTTTGTTCCTAATGAGTGAAGAAAGTCAGGTCAGGGGGAAATGAAATATGTTAAGAGCTCTCATTTTAATTGTATAATATCGACACTGTCTTTATAGTTAATTTCCTTGACAAGGCGTAGGGCATATGGATTGAATTCTTCATATATTTCTAACGTGGAAATGATTCTAAATTGCAACATTTCATTTAGGTGACATCACTAAAGGGAAAAAGAATAAGCCGCACACGGCACCACAAGCACGTGGAAATGACACAAGTTTCTAGCCGTTGACTGTTGAAATGAACAACACATAGAACCCAAGACTCTTAAGTGACATAAAAACTCTAAGTGAGAAGTCAGTATTATATTAGGACTCCTACTTCTGTCTTCTCAATCTTGACCAGTCTTCATGCTGAGATTTAGCACATCAGCTGGAGGGAAGAAAGACAGTGGTTGAAAGAAGAGTTGAAAGAGGGTTTAGTTAACCGTGATGGTGACTGGTGAATCAAACAGACCCTCAAATATTAACTAGTTCGAGTAGAAGGAAAATTAATTGTTCTCTCACATTTAAAGCTCACAGAGGGTATTCCGGATCGGGGTGAGTCTCTTTCTGGTGGTGATTTGAAGGTTGAGCTCCTTCTATAGTCTTGCTCTCTGACTTCAATGGATGGCATCCAGGGGTGTCCATAGCATCTGCAAAAGCCCCCAGAAGGGGAAATACTGTAGAAAGTATTGGTGGGTATGGTTTCCAGCCAAGTATGGAGAGGCTTCTGTCACTTCTAGTCTCTTCCCATGAGGGAAACTCAATCACATGACCACACTTAGCTGCAAAGGTGGCTGGGGAATATGGTCTAGCCTTGTGCCAAGGAACAAGAGGTGGTGAACTTCTGGCTAGCCTCCCCCAAAAGAGGGAAAGAGGAAAAAAAAATGATGGGTGTTGACACAAGACACTCTATATAGTACCTTTTATTTGCATAGAAGAAAACAATAAATTAAATCCTTTTTCAGTGGTGTGCTGATAAACTGTCTCTCTGTTGTACATATACATATATCCAGTCTTTTTTTTTTTGCGGTACGCGGGCCTCTCACTGTTGTGGCCTCTCCCGTTGCGGCTCCGGACGCGCAGGCTCAGTGGCCATGGCTCACGGGCCCAGCTGCTCCGCGGCACGTGGGATCCTCCTGGACCGGGGCACGAACCCGTGTCCCCTGCATCGGCAGGCGGACTCTCAACCACTGCGCCACCAGGGAAGCCCCTATCCATTCTTTTTTAGATTCCTTTCCCAGATAGGTTTATAGGTTATTACAGAATATTGAGTAGAGTTCCCCATGCTATACAGTATGTCCTTGTTGATTATCTATTTTATGAATAGCGGTGTGTATATGTTAATCCCAAACTCCTAATTTATCCCTCCCTGACCAGCTTTCCCCTTTGGTAGCCATATGTTTAAAAATCACCTGGGTTGTACATTTGCTGATTTCCTTGGTGTAAATACTCCCGCTGTGGGTGATTTCAAGCTACCAATGTGAAGTCACTCAATGTGGATTTGAGAAGTGAGGTACAGACCGCTCTAGCAAGCTGCAGCAAGGCAGTCTAGCAGGGCATTTTACTAATGAATTCTGAGAAAACACATCAGAGGCAGCCCATTTGTGGGAAGGAAGTGAGCGTGCATTTTCCCTTTTGTGTTTGACACAAGGAAAGGTTCACTTCAGAACGGATTTATCATCGAAAAAAAACACATCAGTGTGGTGATGTATTCCTATCAAGAACAGATGGGGTTGTACCATTTTTGAGTTAGAGAAAAATAGCACCAAGGGCACCTGGAGTCCAGGCTGAGCATCTGGACTCAATCCTGGGTCGCTTTCAGGTAAAATTGAAAGCTTCTAGAGCAACTTTCCAAGGAGTGGACCAAGACGTCAGACGCCACTTCTGGAATTTCATATGATTGTTCCTGTAATTGTTTTCCAAAAAGAGGGGAAGATTTTGGACATGGAATGGATAATGGTGATGACACAAAAGAGATGCCAAGGATGTTTCTTTGGTTTCTGTCTGTAACTCAAGTTGGATGGTGGTGTCATCCCTTGGGAGAGAAGCGAAGGGCTCGGATGAGCTCGTTTGGGTTTTAAGAAAACAAACTTTGAAAATTCAATGGATGCTCAGCCCTCAGTCGGCTAATTAATTAGGATTGTTACTAACAGACCAGTGGCTGTGTATCCTTCTGAAAGTTTCGTTGTTTGCTTGTGTGCTTTTGCTGTCCAAAGAATCAGGCCTTATAATGATCAGCTTGATTCTGTCTTGCCATTCGGCTTTATCCATGCACGTGAGATGCTCTTGAATCAAAGGCCAGTGGTCCACATGGAGGCTCAAGACAATGTAATGTACTAGGCTTCAGCCCAGTGGTTTCTGCTAAGTGTGTGTCTGTTTTCAAGCGTTAAAGTCTTTCGGGTGTTAAAGATACAGCACCTCTTGAACTGATGGTGTAGTCTGAATCTGTACTGTAAAGGTGCAGGGTTTCCTGTTTGATACTTCTTGCTTTGTTTATTTGGGAAGGTTTATAAAGACATCACTAAGAGTCCAGTCTCCATACTTTTTATTTGGAACACAAGCTCAGGCAGATCAAAACCTAAAAACAAATTAAATCTGTGATTCATTGGTTTTCGTTGGTTACTGTTTTATTTTTAGGTCAGTCACTGTTTTTGGAAAGTACTAAAACTGATAATGACAGACTTAGGTTTTGAGGTTTCTCTAAAAGCTAATCCGGTCACTTAGTAAATAATGAGCCCTTACAGGGAACAGCTCTCCTCCTCCCATATTTTTTAATGATGGTAAGAAGTGAGCTCCTCTGAAACTAACTTTCCTCACGCCAATCTACCCTGTTGAATTTTTCTCTTAACTGTAGTCTGCCAAAAAACAGGACTAGGGCTTGGCACACCGGTTTTGATGGGACCAACCATCAGAATCATAATGTCCTAAGTACAAAGCTCACTAATTGAATTTCATTAGCTGGACTGAAATATAGCAGCCAAGACAGAGAAAGAACACTGTTGGCTGTTTTTTATGAGGTCCGGAGTCTAAAGTCATTTTTTAAATGTGAGTGATGCAATTTCTTGTATCTTTCATTTAAAATGCTGCTTGGTAAACAGTGATTCAGATTAGTGTATTTGTAATTTAAATGAAGACAATACATCAAGCTGAATCTGAAAAGAAAGGAGAAGTTTAGGAAATGATTCATCCCCCTTTTTGTGTGATGTACCGTCGAAAATAATAAATAAATAGGTAAGGAGAGGGGGGAAAAATGGTTTGTGGATTTTGGAGACAAAATTGAACTATTTCTAAAAGGAGTCAGTCCCAATAGCTAAATCTCTGTTTTCCTCAAGCAGACTAATACATTCTGCCTAATTCATTTTTTATTTTCTCTCGGGGTCTGCTTGCAGCTTTGCCTTAACAAAGGAAGCATCGCATTACATCATTTAATAATTGATGGCTCTCAGTCAGAGCCAGCTTGAAGGAAATTCTGAAAATAGGTACTGATTGAGCAAATGCCTTCTTTCCTCCCCCCATCTCCCTCTTCAGCACACCCCTCTCATCTTTTCCATCCCCTCTTGCTTCTCTGTCTCTGTCTTGACAGGTAGAGGAGGATGATATCATTTGGGCCTAGGTTTTACCTACTGCTTGGTCTCCCTTGTTTATTTCATGCTATCTATTTTATTAAAGACAGGGGGAGCTGTTAATTATAAGCCAAGTGATGTATGAAAGGCTCTTAATTAATCTTCAGAAATGTGATGGCATAATCACCACCAGAGACAGTTTGTTGGGAATGTAAGAAATTGGACTTGGGGCTTGTACTTCTAAATTTAGAGAGTGCTGTCTCCAAGGGTCAGATTACCCCGGAAGCTGGGTCAGCTGTGGCGTTGCCCAATTCCAGCTCTTCCTGTGGGGTCAGATACTGTGAACTGATCTGTGTTTTCCCCCTAGAGGGAGAAGGGCATCTCCATCTTACCTCCCTCCTGGGGTCATTGGCAATTGTCTATGACTTGGAAAAGCCTTTAGGGCTTTCAGACACCTGTGGTCTGTAGAACCTTAGACTGGTCCACAGTGAACCTGGCTTCCTGTCCTGAAGTTACCTGTCCTTCCAGGGCCTCATTTTCCTCACTGGTGACACGAGGACTTTGGAGTGGACCATCTTCTAGATCTCCGCCAGCAATGGCGTTCTTGCATCCTCCAGGGAAAGGGGTGATAAACCCAGGGGAAGTTGCCCTGCATTTGATTCTGACTGTGTTAAAGGTACTCTGAGTTTGAGTGAGTGGTCTGTGTGTTCCCTCACATTTCACTTCCTCTTTCCTTCCATTATTTTTCTTTTCTCTTAGTTTTGCGCATTTCTTCTCTTCTGCTACTTCTCCTTACTCCTTTCCCTTTCTGACTTGCCATGTTTCTAGGGTTAAAGTGGAAGAAAAATGATCAGCAATGTGCTAGAATCAAGGGCCTTGGTCACTTATTTTAAAAATATTGTATCCTTCTTACAGAAGAGCTTTCTCCTTCAGAAATTGCACCAGAAGATAGCCAGTATTAATGAACTTGTGAAGTCTAACTGTAGAGTGACAACCACAGGGAGATGGAACTCTGGAATTCTAAGTTGGAGTTCAGTTGAACTGGAGGAAAGCCTTACATTGTATCCGTCACTGGAGAAGCTGTAGCTGTTACACTGCTGGATAATTATCCATTCCCAAAACTATAGCAGTCTCTGACCTACTCTTCCTTTCAAGGGTCATTTAAAAATACCATGTTAATTGTATTGTTCCCTGTTTCTCTTTTGTTATAGCAAGCTTGGTTGTGTGTGTGTGTGTGTGTGTGCGTGTGTGTGTTGGGGAGTGGGGTTTGCAGTCATGTTTGCCCCAGATCTTCGCATTAACCAGTAACTTGTTTGTATATCCTATGCCTGCCCAGGATAATCTGTTCTGATTGCTTCTCTAAAAATCTTGAAACAAATCTTCAAATAGTCACACTTATTTAGAACCACGTGAACGACCTATGGCAGGCCATCTAGAAAGCTTAGGAATATCTTCTGTTTATCATCTACTATCTGACTGTGTACTCAAGTCATATTCAGTTGGATCAGTGGAACTATTTTTGTCCCCCCTTTTAAAAATCTTTTGCCGGTCCATTTCTCCAAGGACGTCGTTGTTGAGCTGTCAAGAAGAAAAACTACCATGGCTTCCAGTTCTTTGACAAAACCTCAGATGCGTGGCCTTCTGGCCAAGCGTCTGCGATTTCATATTGTTGGAGCATTCGTTGTCTCCTTGGGAGTTGCAGCTTTCTATAAGTTTGCTGTGGCTGAACCAAGAAAGAAGGCATATGCAGATTTCTACAGAAATTATGATTCCATAAAAGATTTTGAGGAGATGAGGAAGGCTGGTATCTTTCAGAGTGCAAAGTGATTTTGGAATATAAAGAATTTCTTTGGGTTGAGTTCCATGGAAGTTTGTCACTTACCTGTGTTCCTGAACTATGAACTACTAATATCTGGGCTAAGGAGTAGTTTCTCATGATAAATAAATGATTAACAAATACTGTGGACACTAAAAAAAAAAAAAAAAAAAAAAAAAAAAAATCTTTTGCCATCCATTTACGTTTTGACAGTGTATGATGCACAGGCTTTGGTATCTGTAAGGAGGTTACAGGTGACTCCTCCTAGTAAGACATACTCCTAAGGTTTTGGAATTGAAAATGTGCTTTTCGTCAAGGATAGCCAAGCTGTTAATGGTTGGGTTCCACTGTAGCGCCACCATGATTCGCGAATGTTATGTGCTAAATGGCTTCTCTTTTTGATGGAATATCCATTTTTAGTACTTGGGACCCGCAGAACAGATCTCTGTCCCTCTGGAGGTAGAGACGTAATTGCCCATCTTCTAAGGAGGTGACTTCAACAACCCAGAGGCTGGTAGGGGTGGGGGTGGTACCAGTCCTCTTGCCTTGGCATCAGTGTCTTTGTGAGTAGAGAAACTGGTAACTTGGGTCTCTGGATTTCCTTTAAAAATATACTCTGGATTAGGGAAAACATCCAGATACTTCCTTCCCCAACCGTACACTATGGAACCGTGGTGGGGTGGCACCATGCACATTCTAATCCGTGTGAAAGATGCCCAGTGAAGTTGTGCAGAGCAAAATCTATATGACTGCATCTGGTAGTTTTCCATCCTGGAATGAATTAATTTTTTGTCAGTTCATATGTCCAGTGTCAATAATGAATTGGATATAGGCAACTCCTAGTTCATAAAACAGCAGTGTCCTAGTGTACATTTAAAAACTGGTTGGTTGTAATTCAGACTATTTGCAAACAATAAAAAAGAAATGAGATACATGGTAGTGAGTTTCTAGATTACCCAGAAAAAGTCTCAGTCATGCTGTGACTCAACTTCTAAAGGTCTGCAACGGTCTTGCTTTCTCTTCTTTAGTACATGATCTACTATATCGAAGAAGGAAACTTCCACCTGGGTTGGTTGCCACCATTTCAAGTGAAATTGATCTGGGGAGGTGTATATTGCCTTTTGTAGTAAGAGGAGACCGCTGAGCTAATAGGAGCAAATCCCACATACCCTTTTCATGCCCCATCTGTCTTCCCTCACTCCCAGTCCCTGAATGGTACAGAGCCTGAAATGGAATGGGCATGAGGGGTTTATGGCAAAAATATGCAGAAACTGGGGCGGGAGAAGAGCAGTCAAAGAGCTAAGTTCTAATTCCTCCTTTACCCCTACCTCCCGAGAACTCCCAAATAGCAAGACTCCAATGGCCCTTGGACAACTAGCTCATGTCCCTTTGGACTCCAGATTCTTCCGTCCGTAATTCTAGAAGCACTAGGCACACATCCTTTCTCTTCTTGCAACAACTCCTAAAGGTTTTGTGCATGTCTGAAAGGGAGGTGAGTGGCGGGACTTCCCTGGTGGTGCAGTGGTTAAAAATCCGCCTGCCAGTGCAGGGGATACGGGTTCGAGCCCTGGTCTGGGAAGATCCCACGTGCCGCGGAGCAGCTAAACCCGCGCGCCACAACTACTGAGCCCGCGTGCCACAACTACCGAAGCCTGTGCTCCACAACTACGGAAGCCCGTGTGCCTAGAGCCCGTGCGCCCCAACAAGAGAAACCATCGCTATGAGAAGCCCGCGCACCGCAGCAAAGAGTAGCCCCCGCTCGCCTCAACGAGAGAAAGCCCGTGCGCAAAAGCAGACCCAACACAGCTATAAATAAATAAATAAATTTATTATTATTATTATTATTTTTTTTAAAGGGAGTTGAATGGCTGAGGGGGTCTTTCTTCCTCCCCAAGACTTTGAGAGCAGGGTCCTGCTGCCCCCTGACCTGAGCTGCCCCTGCAGGTTTGGGAGGTCACAGTAAGACGACCCTGAATTGAATGTCTCTGCTCAGAGATGGGTGCTCTATGTGGGGTCAGAGGAGAACCTGTTCCCAAAGCTGTTACTAACAGGGTGAATGTTCGTTTGAATTTTCATTGATTTCAGAGGTGGGCTTTGACCAGCTCTGTATTTTACATGTTCACTTGAGATCACAGCCACATGGGTCATGACCTTTGGCATGGTTACCTGGACAGTAACTTATTATCTGATGAAATCAGCACCTGAAGGATTTTTGTTCTTTCAGATCCTTCTTTCCTACTTCTGGAGTCCTAAGCTTTCTTTTAAAAAAAAAGTAACAACCTAAATTCGTTTCCCTCAGGCATCTTACCCTGTAGTGTCACTTGGGTGGGTTCTTTCCTAATGCTTCATTATACTTATACAAATTGCAGGTTTTTAATAAGGCCTCCTGTGTTCACAGTCCTAGAAAATAAATAGAGTTGGACTCTCACATTGGCGTCATCTTGTCTTCTTTTTCATTTATGAGTATACCAAATACACCTATTTTTATTTGCAGAGCATCTTCCTTTTTTGGGGGGGGGAGTTCTTTTTTTATTGAAATATAGTTAATTTCTAATGTTGTGTTAGTTTCAAGTGTACAGCAAAGTGATTCAATTATATACATGTATCCTTTTTCAGATTATTTTCTGTTATAGGTTATTACAAGATATTGAGTATAGTTCCCTGTGCTATACAGTAGGTCCTTGTTGTTTATCTATTTCATATATAGTAGTGCGTATCTGTTCATTCCAAACTCCTAATTTATCACCCTCCCCACTGATCCCTTTGGTAACCATAAAGTTGTTTTCTATATCTGTGAGTCTATTTCTGTTTTGTAAATAAATTCATTTCTATCATTTTTTTTTTTTAGATTCCACATATATGTGATATCATATGATACTTGTTTTTCTCTGTTAACATCTTCCTTTCTTGATTCTAGACCCTATCAAATTCCAGTCTGTACTGGAAGCCTCCTTGGTCTCTGGGCTTAGTTGATTTTCAGCTCTCCCTCTATGCAAGAACTTTTGAAATGATCCCTTTGTTTTCTCGTGCTCCAATAGTTTCTCTTGAGCATGAAAGCAAATGTTCAAAGTTTGATTCCAATTGCTTCTTGTGGTCTTAGGGTATTAAGGCGAAGTTGAAATTGAAACCTCAATCTTGTTTAATTGTCAAGCATTTTACTTTTAACTTCATTCTTTAAAGAAAAGGGAAAAAGCTGTGGGTTTGAAGGGTGTCTTGAGTGAATACGATTTAGAGCCCCTCTGAGAATCTTCTAATCACAATCCAGGCATCTCTTTGAAGTGTTCACTCCCCAAAGTCTATGGTTACCACATTCATGCCTCAAGGGGTGTGATGGAAATGGCCTGGTGCCATCAGATTAATGAGTTTTCCCACATTTTTTTTTACCGAACAAACTGTATGAGACTGTGCACCAAACACACTGTTACGGCCTTTCAGTTATCTGTTGGTCACCAGCGTTTCTTTTTCTCCCTTCTCCCTTCCCTAGGCTGCAAGTCTGGCCCAGAATTCCCCTGGATATCCCAGGCATCACTGTGTTACTCTGAACAGTTTTCTTTTACATAAGGATAAAGATATGAGAGGTATTAAGTTAACTCCTATGGAATTGCCATTCTTGTAAAATATTGGCAGTTTCCTGAGGTTCAGTCTAATCGTTTTCCTCTGATACACATTCTACCAAAAACAGCATTTGGAAAAAAAAAAAAACATATTTGGTGAAAATCCACTGTGGGCTTATTTAAAACCAAAGCTTTGAGTTTTTCCAATCAGGAAACTTGGCCTCTACCTGCTTCCTTTTTTATCTTTTTATGAGGATCGGAGAAATAAGAAACAAACCCCTCTGATTTGAAGAAAACTCGAATATTTTGAGACCAAAGTGAAATAAGTAAAGTCCCTTGATCTCTGTGATAGAAGATTTTTTTTTTTTCCTGAAAGTTATAAATGGGTGTTATAATGGAAAATGCTTTCAAACCTTAACCAGAGCATGCACTATAAATAAGAGAGGAGCGGAAGATTAATAAATCTGATAAAGCTGAGAAGGAAGAAAACTTAAAATAAGTAATGAGGACTGTCCCTTAGCGGGAATGTTAATACAGCCCTGAGTATATATATAGGAAAATCAAAGCCTTGCAGAAGGCAGCGCAGACTAAGTCATAGCTATGAATGCGTACTTAACTCTCTTGCCTGGGAGATTTTATTAAATTCAGCAGCCAAGAAAATTGACCTCACTTTTTGTTTGTTTTTTTTTTTCCTTTTTTGGGGTTGGATCCTTGCTCACGTCACACAAATGAATAGAGCTGACAATTTACTGGTTCATCAGTGAAACAATATTGCATTATGAAGATGTAAGAAAAAAATCCTACGCTAACGTTGCAGTTTGAAAGGTAAGCTGTTCCCTATAAGATTAGGAGACATTAATGTTCCTTTAAAACTTAACAGAATATAATGCCATGTGTTATATGCTAAAGAGTTAAGTGGCCTCTTGACATCTTTGACTGTCCCCGCGGTCCTGGCAAGGATTTCATGAGTATATGAAGAGGCTCCCATGTTTCCCTCATTCTGTCTTTTAAAATGCAAAAACATCATTTTGAAGCTTTTTACGTATTTTATTTTATGGGATATTCTGACAAATGGGACTTGATGGAGTGTGTGTTGCAATGATCATGTGATTCTTTCTGAAAAGTTTTACTCTTGTTTCTATTAATTCCCTGCATTGGCCACTAAGCCATGGTTGTCAGACTATTTCTTAATTCTTGTCTTTTGGTGATGAGCAAGAAGTAAAATATTGTTGTTCTCTCCGTCTTGTCCTGGACTTAGGATAGGAAACCGTCTCTTCTCGGTTCTACCTTCCGTGAACTTACTAAAAGTCCTTGGCATGCTGTCAGTTACCAACTGGGTGCCTAGTTCTTTCCAAATACATCTAAATGTTAAGTCTCCTTCACTCCGTTTTTGAAGGAAAGTCACCCAGTGCCTACTTTTCTAGGCTATCATCGATTACTTAATTGGTCTGCTAAACCCAGGTCCTCCCCTTAGATCTGTGAACCCCTTGCCTAGTGACTGTCGTATGAGGATCACAGTATGGAGGGGTTCTTAAATTGGAAAGTCTGTGCTTCCATCAGACTCCAGACAGGTTCACATCTCAGGAAAGGAGGCACACCACTGCGCTGCATGGTTAGCTCCTCCAAGGCAGATCGGTGAGTCGTCCGTTACCCTCTTCCCGCACCTGCTGCAGTACCAGAGGCACAGCGAGGGTGCAGGGAATCATGCTCTCCATCCTGCCTGCTATGGAACCCTCTGGAGTCAGTCGGATTTTCTGAACAGCAACCAGCAGATTCCTGCTTCCATGCGGAAAATAGCATTTCAGAATCGAATTACCTTTCTGATGACACCCAAGTTGCTTCGCTTGCAAACAGAATAATTTAGGCAAATGGGAGAGTACTTTTCCATGGCCAAGTGGGTTGCAATGAGTCTGGTGTTTTCTCTGCTGCTTCAGGTCCAACGATCATGTAATGCAGTTCTGGCCCCAGATCATTCAGTTACATGATTCTGGGATGTCACCTGTTGCTTTGTGTAACATTGGTTTAGTTTTAATTATTGGTGATACTTCAGTTTGTGCTTTTTCAAAACTGCAGGTGTGACCTGCTTTAGGAAAACTGGAAGTTGCCTCAGATGCATGCTTACGATGGACGCCTTTGCATGAAGGGGCGAGTGTTTGCACTCTAAAAATAGGTTGGCTTTATAAAATAATTTATCACAAGATCCCTTTAAATAACTAACTCTCTTAGAGCATTTAAAATATGATTTGAATTGAAAAAAATCGATGTCCACTCACTCAAGTTTTCAACAACGCGCACCTGCCTTGTAATGCGAGGCAGGAGAAGGGGAAAAATCAGGCAACGAGGAATGAGGGTCTTAAGTGAGCTGAAGAGGAATTAATTTTAATTTAGAGAAGAATTTGCTTTTCTAGAGTTTCCCAGGGAAAACACCTTCACCTTTATCACCTCCAAAGTACATAAGAGAAAAAAAAAAAAAGCCGGTCAATTTGAGTTTGGAAAAAATAAATCTACTCTTTCGGCCGGTCGCGTTCTGCATTATGCATGTGTGTAAAAGTGAGGTTTGCTTTGATCCTGACTATTAAAAGTTTATTTTTAAACTCAGACTGGGCAGGAATCCAGCGATGCTCTTTCCCCCTGTAGTACATCCTGGTTTCAGGTCCCTAGCCTGGCGGAATGAAACTAAGCAGCAGGAAATAGTTGAAAAGTGTGGAGACTTGATGGGTGCTGAGCGTTTCTTTTTTCTTCTCTTCTTCCCCTCCATTTTTGAAATTCAAATTGAATGCAATTTTCAGCTCATTTGAGCCAGAATATAGTGTGGCTGAGCTTCAGTGGTTCTTAAATTCAAACTCACAGGAGAAAACAGATATCATCTGTCACAGAGGGTGGGAGAGAGGACAGTCCTGCATTTTATTCATGGGAGACGCAGCTCTAGTAACTAATTCAAACTCGTCTGACTAATATACTCATCATTCACTAGCAAACTTATCAACTAATCAATGAAACCTTGAAGACACCCATCTTATGAGGTCTGGGAGCAGCTTCCCCCTCCCTGGAAAGAAGATAATTGTTCAAGTCTATTTTTGTATCATTGGGATTTTAATACCTTTTTTTGCAAACTGAGACAGAAGATTATGGCAATCTTTTCTGCTGCCCTTCCTGACTATTTTTATTGTTTCCATCTTTGATGTCTTTGTCAATGCTATTTATTTATGACTGAGAATCAGCAGAAAGCTTACTGCTGGCAAAGTGTGGCCAAAATGTTTAGTTTTTTTTCTTTACTGATCAGACTGCCTGAAAAATATTCTTCTTTCTTGGGGCAAATGGTTTAAGTACCAATTAAAAGAGAAGGATCCACTTATTTACAGGGTGGCTGTTTCAGGATGTCTTGAGAATGCCTCTCGGGAAACTTTTGCCACTGGGTGTGTGCCCAGGGAATCCAAATGGATTTGGACACAGGATAATCTGACATCTCTCCTCTGATTTCGGAAAGGATGTGATAAAGCAATTCTGGTTCCAAAATGTAGCTTTTATGCTTTGCCACTGGTGCTTATCTTTGAGCGTTTTAGTGTTAGCTAACATTTCCATGGAACACGAAGGCCATTAGCTTTCGCTTGCTTTTGTTGTTGTTGAGGTTCATGAGAGACAAGTTAATTACGATGCTATTTCAAAGTAAGTAGGAGTCAAGCAATTAGATCTCTAAATACTCTCATTTCTAATGAAGTTAGTTCATAGCCCTCAAACTTGGAGTTCAAAAATGTTTTGCAGTAAGTGTATGATCAGGCCACATACATATATTTATAGTCACACCTGTGTGCAGGCACATGTGTGTGTGTGTGTTTTACATGTCCCCAAGGTCTCCAAGAACGTGACAGCAGGAATTTCCGGTCATTTTTACATTAATAGAGGCATCAACCACTTTACCCTGTTAGTAGCGATGTGCTTATGCTTTAGGCTTCTGATAGAAGGCGTTTATTTCACTTCCTTTATAAGAGAGAAGATCCTGAATTTTTAACCTGTTTTCTCACTGTTATACCCTAATACAGCTACCAGGACTATATTGTTATTTCTTTCGATAAGAAACCAAAAACCTACCTTGACAGGGAATCCAAATTTTTAGATAACTATTAAATTAGTTAATAGAATTTGGTTTTTTGTCCTAAAATATCTGCTCTCTTCATTTCACAAGTATTATAATTACGGAGTGCTTACTATGTGCCAGACATTCACTGGGCTAAGATTTGCAAGTATAAGATGGTAGTTCTCCAGCCTAAGTGAGGTAAGACATTGGAGATGGAATGTCAGCCTCCAGTGTCTGGGAGAAGAGGCTTGTAAAGGTACCCAGGTTCTCAAATGATTCTCAAATATGCAGTCCCCTCCTTTTCCTCGGTTGATAATCACTGGTATAAAACGAATATGATCTGATTTGGGGGTGGGAGAAAGGATGATACTCAAAATCGTCAGTGAAAAAGATAATAAAGTGTGCACGCTGTGGTGCTAGATGTACCGTGTTCCTTAACAAGGTTTCTGGCACGGAACAAGGGAAGGACCAGCGGGGTGCTGTCGTCCGGCACTGTAGGATGGGTAGCCCAGGGGTCAGTGGAAGAAGCAAGGAGGGCCAGTTCAGGAGGGAGGCAAAGGTGGAGTCCAAGGGAGGACGCTTGAGGGAGGGGGCTCTTTGGTGTGCGGGAGCCTGCTTATCCCAAGAGAGCCGAGCGTTAAATTTCTAGGAGTTTTGTGAGCCAGTTTTCCATGCAGTATTATGAAAAATTAAATTAGATAAACTTACAGTAAAGCAATTATCTTAAAAATAAAAGTAATAAATACTCAGACCTTACCTCTGGGGGTGGGGCTAAAGAACTGGGAAGTGTTAAGTGGAAAAAAAATGTCAGAAGGTTGGGTTGCATAAGGAGAATGGTTTCGTCTCCGTGGAGAGCAGGGCATTAAATTAGCCAAACGGTTCGTGGGTGATTTAGAAATAGCTATTGACTAGTTTTAATACTTTGTATTATTATTATAGCATATGTTCACTCTGGCAAATTTGGACAACAGAATAATAGCTTACATTTCTCTAATGCTTTCTTTGTGCCCCACACTTTTTAAGTGCTTTAAATATAATAAATCATGAAATCCTGGAAACAGCCTTATAAGGTAGTTGCTATTCTCCCATTTTAAAGAAGGGGGACTTGAGGTACAGAGATGTTCAGAAGTTTGGCCAAATGCAGGAGCTTTGATGTGACGGCAGACGCCCCCATCTTGGAGTTGGCTTTGCTGTACCGCTACCTGATGGAGCACATGGCTACCACCAGCATTACTCTGCCACCTGGAGCACCTCTGAGAAACTGGACCAAGAGTGGGATCATTTAGGAGGGAGACGGGGACTCTTTTAGTTGTGGACAGTTAGGATTTGAGCTGTAGGGAATCTGAGGCCTGAGGCTCCCATAGCAAATCAGCCTGGAAAAGGAGTGATACCCGAGCCAGAGACAGACAACAGAAAAGGTTGGTCATTACAGGGGTGAAGCATAGAAAGAAGAGCCTTAAGGAAAACTAAACTTCAGGAGGAAAAACAAGGAAAAGAGGCAGTGAATGAGACATAAAGGACAGTGTCATGAAGATAAAGAAGGAGCCTTTGGGGTGGAAGTAGGCAATTAACAGTGCCAAGGGCTTCCGTGAGATTGTATGATGGTGACCATATAATTTGTTGTGCAAATTGAATCCATCGCTTTGTGAATGAACGGGGGAGGAGTACTACTGATAATCAGACTGGAGACGGAAATGACCAGCAAACAGTGACGTATGGTCAGGCTAGGCTTTCAAACACAAAACTGGCAGATTTCTGAGAGTCCGTGACGGTCGAGAAAGGATTCTCTTTACCCAGCATTTACTGAGCATCTAGCCTGAGGACTGCCAAGGGCTGAGGATAAAGAGACAAATGGCAAAGGTAAAAAGTATTTTGTGGAGAGAAAAAGACAGAAGCATAATCCGTGCCTATCCAGTAGTCGCTCTTCACAGTTTATTAATAGCTTTTTCTACGAATTCCAATGTTTATAGAGATACTGATCTAACTAGTTTCGTTCTCAACGAAAAAAGGCAACCATGCCACATACAGGTCTTCTGTGTACTTGTTAACTTTATGTACTCTTTTCACGAGTATGTATTTAGTACCCCCTTCGATGGACATATCATAACACATATCATAACATATATGACCATTCCCTTAGTGATACTCATTTAACCCTTTTACCTTTTCTTGTTTCCGGTAGTGCTATGTAATTTTTTTCTTCTTGTGTTTTTATTCCTGTAGAACAGATATCTAAATTAGGATTGCTGAGCCAAAGTGTATCTACCTTTTCAATTTTATAAGAAACTGTCAGTGGATCATTAAAAAGTTACATAAATTATATATCTACAACTTATACAATGTTATAAACCACTATAAACATTGTATAAATGAACACATCTACCAGCATTGTATGACTATCCATTTCCTGGTTAGCCACGGTTCTATCAGACTTTCAGATTTTTTGCCAATTTACTATTGGGAAAAGTGGTGTCTTAGAGTTATTTCAACCTGCATTTTAAAAATTATGAATGAAGTCAAGCATCTGTTATGATTTTTATTGGTCATTTGTATCTTTTTTAGTGAATTTGCATGTTCACATTCTCTTGGCAATTATTTCTATTGAAATCGTCATCATTTTCCTTCTTTGTTGTCACCGCTTGCACACTAAGAATATTAACCCCCCTTTTCTCTTAAATGTATCACAGAAATCTCTCTCTGTTTTATTTTACCTTTTTATTTGGCTTTGGATGCTCTTTCATCTAGGAGAAGTAGTCAAGTATGTTTATTTTGATTTTTTTTGTAGCTTCACCTAGCTTGGATTGGATCCTTCTCCAAAAGAAAGAAAAGCAATATTCATTTTATTCTACATCTTTTATATATTTTTCAGTGTGATTCTGGAGTCCTGGCTCACAGACTAGTTGAAAATATGGCTGCAGAGAATGGGTATTTCCATGTCATTCGGTTGGTGCTCTGGGGGATGCCCAAGTGTCATGGGGCCCCAGAAGTGGGCTCTTAGGACACTGGGCAGAGGGGAAGGAGAGGTGTGGCTGGGCTTCCCGAGGGGTTGATATCTAAGCTGAACCCTTAAGGCTGAGGCAGCAGGGGTGGGAGGGTTTCCAGCTGAGGGAAATGACAAGCCAAGGAGACTCGAAAACTTTGAAAAGTCAGGAGGCTTTACAGAGCAGGGAAAGAGAGGCCCCCATGGTTTCTCAGGGCGGGTCAAGGGAGAGCATTTTCAATATGAGGGGGGATGTGTTTTCCTGAATTCTTTAAAATTTCCACGAAGAACAGTTATTACTTTTATGAGAAAAAGGAATTTTAAGCTGAAGGAACGGAAACTCTAAGAGTGGGATTAAACAAACTAAATAATACATCAATAAAGATAAGAAGCCCCTCCCTGCAAAAGCATTTGGGGTGGGACAAAGTAGGAGAGGGATCCTTGTTTGAAGATTAAAAGTGTCGTACATGTCCTCCTTGATCTCTTTGTGCCTATCTTTGGGACCAGCTGGTGACAGGTACCTCCTACCTGAACTTGGCCTCCAGCCTCTCAACTTCCCAGCCTCACCACGGGCCACTCTACAATACGATCCTATTATCTATAACGAGGTCCTTGCTGACTAACTGGGCGGTTGAAATCTCCACAGCATCATCCCATACACACTTCTAGTTCTCTTACACCGTTGCGTTCTTCCAATCTTCACTTTAAAAAGTATGACCGCATTTCACAATATATACAAATATCAAATCATTATGTTGTACACTTGGAACTAATATAATGTTCTGTTATCAAAGATATCTAAAAAAAAAAAAAAAAAAAGCGTAACTACTACTTGTGTGCTCCACCCACATGCTTCACACTTGCACTTCCTTCTATTTGGGTTGCCCTGCATCATTCTTTGTCAGGTCTATTGAGATCTCACTTATTCTTCAAGGCTCAGCCTAAACGTCACCTCCTCCGTGCAGCCTTCCCAGACCTCTTCAGCTAGAAGAACCCTGGATATTGAAATGTGTACTGGTACCACTTAAGACTCATCCTCAGACAACAAACTGTAGTGATATAGTCCTCCATGTTCCTAACTAGATGCAGATTTCCAGAAGGGCAAGAACCGTGTCTTACCTTTCTCGGCAGTTCTCAGGGCTTTACCATGGTGAAGTTCCATCCTCCCTAAAAAAAGACTGGAAGACCAAGCCCATCTGTAGAGACAGATCCATGGACCACAAAGGCAAGGACAGATGAGGGGTGAGAGTGCCCACTGAATAAGCAGTCAGAATGTCAAGTCATTTCCTGAAGATAGGGGTTAGGAACTTGAGGAGAGAGTAATTCTAAATAAACCTCCGAAGGGAGTGAGCCTGGGAACGCACAGGGCGCGGGTAAATGGATCACCTCGTATTCTTGGTGGACGGCCAAGTTGAAGGTAGACCGAGTGAACAGCTAATGAGCCACACTCAGGTCTTCCTTCACCTCTGGTGACCGAAGAGTGATATGCTAACAGAAGAGACCCGAGAATATCGAAAGCAGAAAGAAAGGGGTGCGAAGAGAGTTTAAAGATGCGGAGAAAAAGAAGGATGCTTGCTCCAAGAGAGAAGTGAGTCAGAGAGAGGTTCTTCAGACGGGATGTGAGTCAGAAAGGAAGATGACATAATAAACTTGGCAGTGTGTTGTGAGTGAGGACAGTGGTGAGAATGTCGACCCTAGACTTGGAGAGGAAAGATGTCCAAGGAAGTCACGTGGCGCCTAATAATTGGAGTGAGGTCCAGGGGACGTGTGGGTGGGGAGGTGTTGGGGGATGGCTCGCAGTTTCTCGGAGGACATTGGGAGGATGAGGGCGTAACAGGCGAGGCTTGGACAGAGATCACAGATTTAACACCTTCACCGTGGAATAGCGGCCCCAGTCGGGAAGGGGGCTGGGAGATCTGGTGTAATCTTCTCGTTTGGTCTTTAGGAAAAAATGTCTAAAACGCTTCATGTCATCTCCCAGGACCCCCCGTGGTCCACCCTCTGCCTGCCTTTCAGGCCTCATCACCTGCCTCTCTGTTCTTTCTCTAAACTCCAGCCAAGCCAGTCTCCATTCTTAGGGGATAGAATCTCCATTCTATCCCCTAAGCCTTATGTTCTTTCGCATTCACACCTATGGTTCTCTCTGGAATAGTCTTCTGTTCTTTGCCTAACTCCTCTTCAAACCCTAGGTCTCAGCCTAAAAGCATCCTTAAAGCATCCTCCCTTCCCCTTTCCCCACACACTAAGTAAAGCCTTCCAAGCATTTCTTTCCTATTTCTTAACGCTTGTGGGACACTGTTGTTACTTCTTGACTGTCACTTTTCTCTTCTAGATTGTGAGTTCTATTCAGTCTCAAGTTCTAGCACTGTACCAGTCACAGAGTAGTTGCACAGTAAACATCTCTTGAGTGAGTGAAGGAGGGAAGAAATGCACCTTTAAGTGACAAATTTTCACCACCAATCGTCGACCAAGCCCACCATGTGTCTTCTGAAACTAAGTACAATCAGATTTGACTCCAGTGTGACTTGAACATTCCTATGCAGATTTGGGAGACCGGGGGTTAATTTTTTTCCTAACATTTTAACCATTTCTCAGTGTACATTTCATTGGCATTAAGTCTATTCGCCTTGTTGGGTAGTAATCGTCACTACCATTCATCCCTAGAACTTTTCATCATCTCGAACCGTAAAACTCTGTATTCATTAAACAATAATTCCCCATATACCCACCTCCCCCCAGCCCCTATAATTCACCATTCTACTTTCTGACCCTGTGAATTTGATTACTCTAAATACCTCATGTAAGTGGAATCGTATGACATCGCCTGACTTATTTCATTCAGCATAATGTTTTCAGAGTTCATCCAGGTTGTATCATGTATCAGAATGCTACCCCTTTTAAAACTGAATAACATTGCATTGTATGTCTGCATCACATTTTATTTTTCCATTCATTCATTGATGGACATTTGGGTTGTTTTCACAGGAGAACAGTTTTTTGTTTTGTTTTGTTTTTTGTCCACGTGGCATGGGGGGGGGGGGTCTTAGTTTCCCGATGAGGGATCGAACCTGTGCCCCCTGCAGTGGAAGTGAGGAATCTTTACCACTGGACCGCCGGGGAAGTCCCAGGAGGACAGTGTTTTAAGTCTTGAGATGCATCATCTATCATGTAATCTAGTAGCCTGGAGGATGGTCATTGGTGCAGAAGATAGTGTTTTCAGGCCGAGGAGGAAGGATAGATATTAAAGAATCATCAAGTACATGGCAAAGTTAACAAAAATACCCAAGAACATGGAGATTTGAACAGGAGGGAAAGGAAATGTTTCAGTTGGACCATAGCAGCCTTGATATGAAGTGGGTGATGAAGATGGATGCCATATATTTCAAAGATAGTAAATATTGAGAAGTAGGTTTGAGAGAGACTCACTTTTTCCCTCTTCCTCGTTATCAAGATGAAGGAACAGGATGAATGCAAAGGGGCAGAAAAAAATGAGGCTTCATTTGAGAGGAGAAACGGGGGGAAAGAGGTGAGAGAAAGATGGAGGATAAAGGGGAATTTGGCCAGAGTGTAATGGCATTCCACATGGCACAGGGGCAAGATGTAATGGTGAAGGAGAGCAAATCGAGTCTTAATTCAAAGTCATCCTACAGTCTTCATGTAGGACGGAGATCACTGAATATCTTCTAGTTAATGTCAGTCTGAAGACAGTGATTCCACAGCCACCATTAGGCACCAATCTCTCATGTTCAAGGCTTTCTTCTTTTCAACCGGACTAGTTTGGAAATCTTTTCTTCTTCTTGACTTTTCAGTAGCTGGAAAAGAATTATTCATACTCATTCCATCAAAATCCCTCACATGCCTGAATTCTTTCTCAGTTCAAGATCAGAACTGGATTAAACTCTTTTCCCTTAACAACTTCTTAGTTACAGTTTTCTAAGCCTTTAATGCCCTTTGAATTGTCTGCTCTGAGTTCTCTTGGGTAAAAGTACAGTCGGCCCTCTGTACGCACGGGTTGTGCATCCGTGGATTCAGCTAACTGAAGATCAAAAATATTCCAAAAAATTCCAGAAAGTTCCAAAAAGCATAACTTGAATTTTCTGCACACCAGCAACTATTCAAATAGCATTCACTGTGTATTTGCAACTATTTACATAGCATTTACTTTGTATTAGGTATTATAAGTAATCTAGAGATGATTTAAAGTATATGGAAGGATGTGCGTAGGTTTTATGCAAATACCGTGCCATTATATATATGTGTGTGTGTGTATATTTATGTATATTTTATATAAGGGACTTGGTATCCGCAGGGGTCCTGGAGCCAATCCCCTGCAGATACTGAGGGACAGCTGCACACCAGTGGGAATAGCCAGATTTTTCTCGTATCCTGTTTGAAGCTAGTGTTCTCCTTCCTTATCTGGTAGGGTCACCTCATGGTGCCAGTACCCAGTGTAGCACTGGCCTTGCCGTGGCGTGAGAGGGTGCCGTATTTTTGAAAGCAGCCTGCTGAGAAGGGGCCCGTTAGGTGCTGTGCTCATCAAGCCCAACCTCTCAGCCTAAAGGCAGAGCAAGGAACTCTCTGAGATATTGCTGGCCCTGAGACTGCATTACCTTTCTGGAAGTGTTCTTTTTCTCTTTCTGCTTCAGAAGTCCAGCTCCTTGGTCCATTTCAAGTTGCCTGGGATCTTCCACGGCTGCAGCCCCTTGAATCCATCCTTCTGCAGAATCTCACTGGTCACTTTGCAGAGCCCCCTCAGGCCAAGAATACCTCCCTCACTTTGTTTCTACTTAACCCTGGCCCTTCATGGGGGTGAGGGGCCGCTGTCCCTTGCAGTCTGTTATTACTTGCAGGTTAGCAGGTGGCCTCTAAGAGAAAAGGAACATATTGCCCCAGGCACCGTGCTCCCATAGGCTCTTGCCATTTTGCTACAAAAGAGAAAAATCGAGCCTTTGAAGAGTGTATATACACTCTTCATGTCCTTAGAAAGAGAGGAATGTCTATAAAATTTCAGGAACAGTATTAGATTTTACTCAGTTATCAGAGGGCAGGACTGTTGCGTTACGGCTGAGATTGCTTTTGGAATTAAAGACAAGCAGTTGCCGCAGCTAGGCATCTAATCTTTTAGTAAAAGCTTATTTGAGAGTTTCTCTCCAGACACTAGTGCCCCCAGCAAGCTGTATTCCGGTAAGACAGAGTATCCATGAAATATAGTAGTGGGGGCTGTGCTGAGCTATTCTTCGTGCAGGGGGAGCTAGCTTAGTGACAGCGTGCTGTGTCCACTGCTCATTTGATCAGATGAAAGCTCCCGTCTCTACCTCAGTCCTCCAGGCTTTTTTGTCACCTACACCGCTACCTTCAGATCCCCCAGGGGAAATATTATATGCTTCTTTCAACATGTTGAGCTACTGTCCCCAGCATTAAGTGAAACATTATACTTTTTTCTCCCCCGCCCCTGGGATTTCTAAACTATTGCTGCCAGTGCAGTGGCCCACTCAGACTAACCCCCCCCCCCAAATCAATCAATCAGTAAGTAACCAGTTCATTTTCCTGAATTTTAAATTGCTAGTTTGTCTCCTATTACATTCAGTTGAAAAATCAAATTAAGAGTCCAACAGAATTTCCTCCCCTCCCTTCCTCTGCTACATTAACATGACCAAACCATTCAATATTTGGATTCAAGGTGTGTTAGAGCCACAAGAACACACATGGAGTGATTTTTTTTCCCCACGGGTATTCTCAGTATTCCTGGGAGGGAGGTTGGCTGTGTTGCAGTAGCCGGTTGTGTAGCAGAAAAGGCCAGAGACGAATCCTCTACCTTCTCGGGTTCTTTGCCTCTGGATTGGATTCTCTACTTGGTTAAG
Source organism: Kogia breviceps (assembly GCF_026419965.1). Classification (NCBI taxonomy): domain Eukaryota; kingdom Metazoa; phylum Chordata; class Mammalia; order Artiodactyla; family Physeteridae; genus Kogia; species Kogia breviceps. The sequence goes on along the minus strand of NC_081310.1, from coordinate 15,135,937 downwards.
AATGTGCGACGTGTCCCTCAGAGCATCTGGCCGAGTTCATCCGTACTGGTGTTTCCCAAATATGCTCAGACCTGCTGTAGCAGAGTCTCCAGGCCAGGAGGCTGGCATGCTGTGTTTTAACAAGTGCCTGAGGTGCTTCTTGGGGTCTGGCCAGGCTGGGAAACACTGGCCCGTTCGTTCCTGCTTCTGGCTGGCAGAGGTGTACCGGATCTTGGGGCTGTCTGGGGGGAGTGGGGAGTTGTTTGTGTGGCCTTTGGCTCTTGCCTGGCTCAGACTTTTTTGTCCTAAGGAGATCATGAACACTGAACAGCAGGCTCATTTTGAAGGAAACAGGAAAAGAGGGAGTCTGTTGAAAAATTAAAAAACAAACAAAAAAACCCAACCCCAAACAAAAACTGAAGGGTGTGCGCTCTTTTATTTGAGAATAACCTTAGGAGGTATAAAGTTGAAATACGCCTTGGGGCAACTGCCGCTGTACTGCTTGTCTCAACGTGTTTTATATGACAACAGTAATAAAGGCTGTTTCGCCATCCTGTTTAAGTCACAAAACCAAGTGGATTCTTTGTTTCCCTGCGTGAGAACGGCATGTGGTTCCTACTCCCTGATACGGTGGCTTAGAAAGCTGACCTGTTGGGATGACCTGGAAATCTTCTTGAGTATAATCCTCTAGATAGTGGGAGATGATAGAGAAGAGAATCAGGAAGCTTTGGGGTGAGCTGCGGAGAGCTGCTGGATGTCAATATACACAAGGAAGGCAGTGTGCTTTTATTACCTATTGAGTAAGGCAGGCCAGGGGCTGAGGAACAATTGAAAACAGTATCTCGGGTCCATAATTGAGTTTTAGATTTTCTTACCCTACCCGATGTTGCTCTGCTGTTCCTCCAAGTCACATTTCTGCCCTGCCATAAATAAACCCAAACTGGGGCTGCAAACAATATCAACAACCACCAGAAAGCCATGCCACTAACCTTTTGTATATTCGTACCACTCTTTGGATTGCTATGGCAACCATAGTTTTAATTATGGAGGGCCCAAGTGATAACTTGTCTATCAGATGTGGCTCCCTTTTCCCCGTGGACAGAACTCTGATTGGAGAGAAGCTTTGTATGTGGATTTTCCTTCGAGGCTAGATTTTAGTATCTGCTCTAACAGACAGCGCTTTTGATCGTGGAATGAACCAGAGGAGGCTGAAGGGGCTACTGGACAGAGGCCCTCGTGGAGATGAACTGGACCTTTCTGTCCCAGAGGCAGCCTGACCCACTCATCCCTTGTGAACTGAAGAACCACATGAGCCATTGCTCTCAAGGGCAGCTTTTGGCTTCCCCTTTGGACCAGTGGAAATCCACATGTTATAGGATAGAGACTTGCGTGAAGTCTCGTCTGGTAATCATCTTTGACAATGTTCAGGATTACGCTGGAGGGGGCAAACAAGTCATTCCACTGAAGTAGCGGTCTTGGAAATAAACAAATCACAGCAGATTTCCAATCAGAGCCATGGAGGGGAAAATGGCAGGAGAGAACACATCACCCTTGGCGTGTGTCCCCCCCGCCCTTTGTTTCTGGATCTGCTTTCCTGTTCCTTGAGTTTCTCTCCAGGATTGGAGAGGTACCACGCCATATCTAAATATTTCTGGGCTTCCTCATTCGGAATACTCTTGCAAAGCTAAATAATCCTCCCCCTAGGGAGATAAACATAAATCATCGTCTACCTTCTTTGCTCCGTGAGTAGACCTTTTGATACATTCATTAATTATGGCTGCTGCCCGGTGGCAGACTGATGGCTGAGTCACTGCCGTGAGCATCTTTCCTGGAACGCCCCCATTTCTGACACTGAGCCTTAAAATCCAATTCAGCATTAAAGAGACTCTCTTCTCTGCGATGGACAGCCAGATGGTAACAAGGAAAAGAAATACACCTGGAAAAGGCAGCAGTGTGTTTGCAGGGGTGAGGGTGGGAGACAGAAGGTACATAGAACGTTGCTGGAGCGATGCTGACCTTAAACCATGATGCAACTGTCTCTAACCTCTGGCAGCCCCCGAAATAAGACCTTGATCCTCTGCTCAGTGGATCTGCTGCCAGATCTAGTCCAGTTAATCACCATCCCAGCTTTTGAAGGCCAGAATGCCCATGCAGAACTGTTTAGAAATAGACATCATGGTTCTGATTTCTAATCCTTTCCCACATTATTAAAAAAAAAAAAAAAAAAAAAAAGGTCCCAATTTTTGGTAAGTCTTGCTTAACTAATGATATAGTCTCTGTTGTGTTTGTTTTGCTTCCACATTCAGGAAGCTTTGCGGCTATGATTGTGATTTTGGAGTTTAGGCATGTTCATTAAGCCTTTGTATGAAAGCAGAAGGGTTCTGTTTCTTGTTTGTTAGTTTAATAAGATTTCCTGTTCAGAATGGCCCTGAGAATCTGTCAGAATTAGCGTGGCTGCATATGTGTAGCTCGGCGCTTTGAGACCCTTGAAATGTCTGTTTTTAGGACATCAGCAGGGGGCTAATGAAAAGGCTTTGTTGATTTTAACGAATTGCAAGCCACTGTAGCCAAAATAAATATAATCTGCTTTTTGGATTAGTTGTCACAGATGATTTTACCTACTAACAGTGATTAAAGAACCCGAGTGGACCAGAAGCATAGCTGCTCTCCGGTGACTCCTGCTAAAATAGCAATAAACAGAAGTAAATAAAGACTTAGGGCATGAGTTATCTTTAATAAACAGTGACACCGAATATGCTGCGTGCGGGTATGAAGGGGTGGGAGTGGCGGCTTAGGGGAGATAGGGTGTCAAATACCTGCATGGCGCCCGATGGTTACAGAAACTGCCAGTGTTCCTGTGTTGTAGTTGTGTCTCGTCAGGAAGTGGTTAGAAACCCCAGAGAAACGCTCCTGGCTTCCCAGCCCCCGCTCCAAAGCCAATCCCATTCATTGCCATTCTGCTTTCATCTTCCCCTGGACTCTGGGACCACAGGTCGAAATCCTGAAACTATAGGATTAGAGTATGAAAATCAAGGAAGTGTTAATTACTTGTGTAATTATTAACCTTCTCGCTGCAGTAATTCTACCCAGTTAATGAACAGAAGACTAGCATCTATCCTTCCCTGTATTTTACTACCTTGATGAAAAGAAGAACTTGCCCCAGCTGGTAAACCTGGTCCTCAGATGTCCCCAGAAAGGTCTGACCGTGTTTCCCTCATCTCTGCTTCATTTTCACCTGAAGAAAAAAGGTTGTGGTTGAAACCCTCTTCGGTGGGATGTGCGAGTGCCCGCCGAAAGATGCCTTTCGTAGGCAGAAAAACATCCGATGTAAACGCCATGGTGTTTTCCTATTTTCATTCTTATCAAATGTTTTAAATCATGCTGTGGATACTTCATCACAGATGGCTAAGCAATTGACAAACAGAGCTTTTTAATTTTTTTTTTTTAACCTTCTTCCTCCCCTGGAGGGTAGATATTATTGTGTTTGTTTTATAGATGCAGACACGGGTGTGCCCAAGGCCCACAGATGAGGCTTGGCAAGGTCCACCTATAGAGCGGTCGCCTTCCAGTACCCTGGGGTAACCCAGGTGTTAGTTGCACTGTTGACTGGCCAAGAGCACATGCCCCCTCACGATTCCAATGATCATAATCTTACCCACGGTTAGACACCTGCAAGAACCCATAGCTGTCATTTATTAAGTTCTAACCATGTGCCAGGCACTGTGCTTTGTGCTTTACAGGTAACATGCTGATAACCTTACAACAGTTCCATTTATCCATAAATATTTATTGAGCATCCCTAGTACCGGGCTCTGCAGTAGAGATATAGCAGGGAGTAAAATCGATACAAATTCCTGCCTGTGTGAAATTTTTATTCCTGTGAAAGGAGTTAAGACCATAAACACAAATACATTTAAAAAAAAATTATTGTATTAGGGGATGGTCGGTTCTACGGGGAGAAAGCAGGAGGGTGGAGAGATGTTGCAGCCCCTCCTAAGGGCTATGCTCTTTCCCGGCAGAAGATGGGAAGCCCCAGGGGAGTTTTAGACAGAGAAATGAGGATCTGCCTTACATTTTCAAACCCTAAGACATGGAAGCATTTCCCCATTTCACCGATGGAATGCAGAGTGCAGAGTCAATTCAGTTAAGCAGTTGCAAGAACTTACAGTGTGACTAAGATGCAGAGAGCATGCTGTGTCCTACTCCTCAGCACAAATACTGCCCGCCACTTCCTGATAGAACACGTGCCTGGTGTCTACGCGATGTCTTTCTTACCATCAGATGGGAAAAACCTTGTCAACGTTATTATAGATATAATCTGGATTTGAAGTCAGGAGTCGAGGGACCACTCTGGATCCCATTTGCATCTCTAAATTCAGTTTCCAAACAAGACAGCAGAATATGGTGAAATCTGAAAACTGGGTAAACTGCTCAAAGTCACAGAAGAAGGACGTGTCAGATCTGGGATTTGAATCTAGTTCTGTGGCCCGACTCTGAATCTCACGCCCTGCTCACGTCGTCCTGCTGCCTGTCTGGCATTTATAACCTCAGGCACAAAGTTGCATTCAACATATACAGGAATGAGGCGTGTACTCTGCTGGCCCTGAGTAGATGCCCGTAATTGTGACCTTTCCTTGCGGCTCCTTCTTTGAACCTCTTCTCCTGCAATCCAGGACAGATCTTTTTGGGATAGATTCCCAATCACCAGATGGGCGGCTATGGAAAGCCTGTAGCTGGGGAAAGCAGCAGTGTAATAAGTGACATAGGGTTGCATAAAAGCGGACACTTGAGGGCTGTCCCTAGATTTCATTTGTCATCAGGAATTTCTTTTCCAAATCCTATAAACCACTGCTAAGTAATATTGATCTCATTGGATATCAGCAAAGGTCTCTTCTTTCTTGGTGAATCTGAAAGGAAAATAGACATCATTAAATATTCTAAACTAATTCTTTTTCTTTAACTTTTTATTGTATGTTGGCGTAGAGTTGATCAACAATGCCGTGTCAGTTTCAGGTGTACAGCAAAGTGCCTCAGCCATGCATATACACGTATCCACTCCCTTTCAAATTCCCCTCCCATCTACGTTGTCACATAATATTGAGCAGAGTTCCCTGTGCTACACAGCAGGTCCTTGTTGGTTATCCGTTTCAAATATAGCAGTGTGTACATGTCAATCGAAACTAATTCCTATGATGAGTACGAAAGGCCGTGGCTAGTCAGACGCAGGCACACAACTGTACATACAGACGAATGTACACACGCATACACCCTCACACGCAACCGGAATTCTCTGTTTTCTAGGTCTTCTGTGCAACTTTGGTCCGAGTTATCTTGATCAAATCTATTTGTAAGATTTAAATAACCATGATCTTTTGTGTGTGGAGCCATGCTTTGCTGGGGGCAAGGCCAAAGTCTTGACATGCCTTTTTTTTGGTGAGTTGCATATGTAGTTTTGCTTTATTTAAAAAATTTTTATTTTGTATTGGAGTACAGTTGATTTACAGTGTTGTGTTAGTTTCAGGTGTACAGCAAAGTGAGTCAGTTATACATATATGTATATCTATTCTTTTTGAGATTCTTTTCCCATTTTGGTTATTACAGAATATCGAGTAGAGTTCCCTGTGCTATACAGTAGGTCCTTGTTGGTTATCTGTTTTATACATAATAGTGTGTATATGTCAGTCCCAATCTCCCAATTTATCCCTTTCCCCTCGCCTTTCCCCTCTGGTAACCTGGACATGCCTTTTAAAAGAAGCCTTTACATCTAAAATCCTTAGAATGTTGATGGACTAAATAAATAATAGTTTTATAGTACAAGCACAGCATTGCTATTTTCCTTCTCTAAATAACCTTGGATTTCGACCTTGTACTTTTTTTTTTACCCACAATGCACTGCTACAGGAATGAATGATATACAACTTCATCTTGCTTCCTGCAAGTTTCCCCCAAGTATATTTCTGAAGTCATCACACACTCTGGTTCTACCTCTTTGTAGGGTGTATGTGGCATCTGCCACCCTTTCTGTGAATAATATAACAAGATACCGGTGAGGCTCAGCCTTAGACTTATTAGAATAAAATTTAATACAGGCGCTCTCTTCATTTTCCATGGAAGTCTTACTTGGGTGTCTGGCATTTTGAAATAAGAGAAAGTAATTATCTTGTTATACAACCATACGCTGACAGGTGGGACGGGCACGAGGAAAAGCTCGATTCTGCTTAAAATTCAAATTAACACCCGGGTCAGCTTTGGCGTGGTGTAGAAACATGATATTTCTCGCCCATGCAGGATGAGTTCGGGTGTGCAGTAGGAATTGCTCTTATCTGATTTCTGGAGAAGAGGCCAGGCTCCGCGATAGCCTATTTGTTTTCTTTCCTTGCATTTTTAAGAGAAGAACAAAAAGAATGTATTCTGCTTTAACAAGTTATTGAGAAAGCAGACTTTGTTTACTAGAAAACACTGTTAACCTAGCAACAGATTTACACTGGTTGGTGTTCAAATTTCCAAGCTGCTTTTCAGCCTGAGCAGAGAGGTCTAGCTGTGTGATTGGTCTCCTCGCCAAAGCCTGGGAAATAGGGTATTTCTCAGTGCAAACCCAGAAATGCCGTTCCCGTACTGATTGACATTGTGACAAACTGAAGGTAGAAGTATCGGGGTCACGCAGATGACGTTTCCTTTACGGAGGGACAGAATACCATCCTTTGCTTATTAGCAGGTGACTTGGAGTCGGCAAATCCTTGGCGCTTGGACAAGTAAGCACACAGGCCTCACACTCGTGATCTTCAGAGTTATGCCAGGCTGATTTTCTTTCGTTTCTTCAGTGGTTCGATATAAATGTTTTACTCTGACATAGAAACGTTAGAGAAGAGAGTGAATTTACACCAGCTTATATTTGAAACAGAGAAAAAAATAGGTCACAGCTCATACCAGATATTTCATTATTATCATTAATATTGTTTGTGGTTTATGAAATGTTATATTATTCATTTGCTATTCATGATAAGTCTGCGATGGGGGGAATACAGCCTTCATTATCTTCATGTTACAGATGAATAAATTAAACCACACTTTGCTTGATCTAAGGTCACAGACCCTCCTCTGGTTTTCAGATTCCCTTTTCTTTTTTCCCCCAGATTTTCTTATTTAAATCATAGGACTTTAAAATCTATGACATTGAATTCTATAGATTTTTTTTTTAGCCAATACTCTGCTTTATGGTATGTATTTATTTTATTTTAATTCAAATTACAGTGGGCTGATCACAGAAATTTGAGTTATGGCGAGGTTCCTTAGATTGCTGTCATTTAAAAAAAAAAATCTCCTAGTGAAAAATTTAAACAATAATAGAGACAAGAAGAAGACAGGAAGAGGGTTTGATGAAGTTTGAATGTCAGGAACGAGGTGAGCATACGGTGTGTCTGTGTCAAGAAGGCTGCACAGTCTAGAACCGTGGGGAGGAAAATTTGCACTTTGTTTTACTCTTACAAATAGGTGACAATGGCAGTCTCATTTTTTTTATTCATCGAGATATAAAGCTGAGGTAGAATGAGATGATAGAGACAGCAAGGTTTCCCTTCAAAGGGGCGGTGGTTTTCCAAACTCTTTGTACACATAGGTGATGACATCCATTAGTACATTTAAAATTAGTACCTTTTAAATGAAGTACATAAAAATCAACTTTAGAAGTCTATATCTGAAAATCTGAATTTGCCAAGAGTAAACAAAATGAACTCTCCCAGAAGCCGATGTTTGGAACACAATTACAAATGCCTTTGTAGATTTGGTAAACCATGTTCTACCATCATTTAAAAATAACAGCTTTCAAGGGCTGATACATAAAGACATAAAAGGCATTTTGACACTTAATACAAAAATGGCATTTTGATGAACTGGGTAAAAATGAGTCACAGACATATGGATTACATAGCTCTTATAGTGTGCCTGAGTTTTAAAATTGAGGCAGTGAAAAATCTGGCAAAATATTTTTGGGGAATTTGCTATATATACTACATTTAAAAAGTGGTGAAGATGAACTCCAGACTGCTATGATTGCTCATGACATCGAATTTGATAACTTTTGCTTTGCGTATGAGAAATTCTTGAGAAATAGCTGACTCTGTCTGTGTGTTGTGGAGGTGAGTTTTGGGAGACGGTGCATTACCAATTCGCGTGATCACAGAGTCAATCAGTTAGCACTCATTACCAGGTACCTGATGAATGCCTGGCTGTGTGCAAGGCACCGAGATGACTTCTCAGCTGGCTGACGTGAACTGCGGACTCTGCTCTCATGGGAGGGTGCACAGTGGTAGGAAGGGCCTTGCAAATTTCTGGGTATTCCAAGTACTTTGGGGTACACAGAAGAGACTCTTTACAGAGTTTATTTACTATGTGTCAGTCACTGTGCTCAGCACTGCGTATTCATCGTTGTATTGAATTCTCAGATCTCCATACATAGAGCAATATTATTATTCCCTTTTAACGGATACGGAAACTGATGTTACCCCAAAACACATCGAAATGAAGACGTGCAGTGCTCTGTTAAGTGGCTGTAGTGGTTGGCTACTGTAGTCGGCTGTGTGAGTGTCTCCCAGTGACTCACACCTTCTGTATTCACAACGTGGATAGTTACCATCCACCCCCAAATCTGCACTGGCCAGATGGTTCCAGCTCCAGACTTAAGCCTTAAGCTGGCCTGGCAGCTGCCACTTTTATGGGCTTGAAAGCCTTGAGTCACCAATTAAAGAAAAGTCTCGTTACCCTGCTGGAGAGACCCTGTGCTGAGGCCGTGAAGAGAGACACCTGGGAAGGGAGAGGCCCCGTGACTGAAGGGAGAACGAGACAGAGAGAGATGGAGACAGGGAGATTGAGGTACAGCTAGTCCATCACCCCAGCTGGGGCCAGTCCACGGCCAACAAGGCAGCTGGATGCATCCGCATGAGTGACCGCCTCTAGGAGCAACAGAAAAACGGTCCAGCTGAGCCCAGCCAGGTTGTAGAGTTGTGAGGATACAACGGTGCTTGTTTTCAGTCTTGGAAGTTTGCGTGGTTAGTTACACAGCAAAAGCAGAAGCTGTGCTTTGCTGCACAGCGAAGCAGCGGCTGAGCAGGATTTGAACCCAGGTCTGTCTGACTTCAGTGTATATTTTTTCTCACTGTTTGCTCATGAGTTGGTGGGGATGGGGGAGAGGAAGGAATCCAGTGATATCTGAGCACCTCTCAAAAGGGTACCGCATCTGACATTCCTGCACTGTGGAAAAGCAAAAAAAGTTAGAAGACCTTTTGATTGTATTTGAGAGAAAAAGAGAGACATACCAGTGGCACAGGACCCACCTCTAGGGCCATTTTGCTGTGTGTACCTCTTCGTGCATGTGTCAGAAAGAACATGTGCAGACGGCCCCACAGTTTCATTCCTGCTACTCTTCCTGGGCAAATGCCGTGTAAATGTTTGTATTGACTTTGTTGAGAATTATCAACCTAATAACAGATGCTAATGAATTCCTTTCTTGCACTTGGGAGTGTGTAAAGTGAACATGGACAGGAGCTTTAAAAGGTACTCAGGTGCAACACACACATATACACACGGGGGATGTTATGAACGGTGACATAAAACAAATGGTGATCAAAAGATATGAAACAGGGGCAGCCTGCAGTGGGTCAGGGAGAGTTGAGGGTCCCCGGCTGGTCACACAGGGGACCACTTGAAAGGATTATTTTCTGGCAAGTCCGCGTTTGAAGTGATGTCATCTTTTTGATTCTCTCAACTCAATTGCTTCTCCGAAGCTCATTCTTTCCATTCTGATGAGGAGCAAAACTGTTATGTCAAAGGTTAATGCTTGAATGGAGGCTGAAAGGAAGAGGGCGTGGGGGTGGGCACATGTGCGTGCGTACACGCACACACGTGAGAGGTCGAGAGAGAACCACGAATGACTAAAAGTTCTGAAAAGTGTGATATAAGGGAAAATAGCCGTCTTCCATCCCTGATGAATAGCTCCCAAGGTCGCCTGGAGTTTGCATGTGAACCGGCACAGCGCATACCAGACGAGGGTACGGCCGCTGGCTGTTTCCCGCGGCGGCTTGGGATGGTAAAAGGAGTACCATCAGCCCTTGCGGTCTACCCGGCCAAGGTCCTGCTTTGCCAGAATAGCCATCACTAGATCTGTTCTTAGCGTTACCACGATACGTTAAGTGTTGTTTTTGTTGTTTTTCCAGTCCTCCTTTGGACGTGATCTTGAGTAGAGTACCTGGGCATCCTATGTGTATAGTACAATCACAGTAGTTTCAATCCTCTTTGTAATCAAGTACACATTTCCAGGTGTTTGCGGTTCTTTTTGTTTGTTTTTACAAAGCTATATTGGCTGTTTGGGGCTGGATGGTAGTTCAGCTCACTTGCGTGCTAACAGAATCGGCATGTTTTAAAAGCACACTCTCCCTTTCTCCTTCTCCACCCATCCACCTCCTGGAAGATAGCAGAATGGTTGTTTTTCTCCGAGGTGTTTCAGGGTGTGGCATCCTACGTGGCCTCTTCGTGCCAGCCCAGGAATGAGAGAGTAAGAAGCAGCTTCGCTCCTGGCGTTCTTCCAGAAGCAGGGCAGAGGGGACCGTGCTGCTTTGCGCGGCCTGTCTTTTCAAGCCACCCCGTGACATGGTGAACCCGGGGCTCCTCTGCGTCACGAGCGATCCCGGGCTCCTCATCGTAGCCCTGGGAGGAGTGGTCGCAGCCGCCAGCTGCCAGACTAAACGAGACCAAGCAGCTGGAACAGGTTCTGAGGACGCTCCCGTGCTCACTGATGGAAACTGGAATATCCCTAGCTTTTCACACACTAGTGGTTAGTCCTCTCCCGCCTCCAGTTTCTTCAACTTCTAGTTGGATCTTTGAGCAAAGATCTAGGAAACAGTACTTGGAAATAAATCCCTCCTGTGCTTTGAACACTTGTTTTGGGACTAGAGTTTCTGGGTGGGGAAAGGTAAGGGGGGAATGATTTATCTGTTTATCTGTGGGATCCCTGTGTTCTCCAAGGGAGCAGCGGATCTGGCTGCCCCAGTGCCTGACAGGCTGCCGTAGGGCACAAGAGGCTACCTTAGGGTGACCTCCTGCCTGGGGTCACCGCTGCCACGCTGTCAGTTCAGCACCAGGAATGCTGGCATTGGGCATCTTGCCGGTTTCGCAGAGGAAGTATCAAGGGTTAATGTGCCCGAGAGCCAGCCAGTCTCGCTGCTAGCTAAGGGAGCCCTTACGGAAATTGTACAATTCAGTTTTCTAGCAATTTCAGCTGACAGACGTGTCTACATGGTCAAAGCCCTTTTTATACGGAGACATTCTATGTGAGCATTTGCTTCTGAGAAAAGTTGAAAATTTTAGAAAATTGCAGGGCCACTAATGGTTTGAGAAATGACCTCTTAACCATGTGTTTAAATTATGGTAGGGGACGAGTGAGCATTTTTGTAAGTACCATTTTATTTCATCTGTGTAACGAAGCTCATACAGTAATCAGTATTAAATATGCGATGCTATGCTGAGACCAGGTACACATAGGGATATGCTGCTAATACTAATAAAAAAAACCCAAGAATTTTCCTCTTCGGGAAACATTACAAATATTTGTTTATTTAATCCCCTGTGTCAGAGCTGACATTAGAACTCACGCTCTCGCCTGCCAGTGTACTCTCTTTATCCAATGATGATAGCAGAGCTCATGGAAATAGAAGTATAGGAATATAGTGTAGAATTTTTTTAAATGGCAGAGAGAGTTGATGTGATTTTTAAGGACTTGAAATTGATTTTTCTTGACCAAGACCGACTAGAATGAACTTTCCTGGTGCTTTCTGTATTGTCATTTTCCGTTTGAAGTTATCGCCTTGTAGTTGGCTGTTATTAGTATATAAACATAATGCCTTGTGCCTTTATTTTTTCCTTTTCCTCATTCCTCAGGATATAACTGTAGTCCTTTCAAAGTCATTAAAGGGCAAAACCCATACAACTGGTGCTCTAATATCAGCCTCCTCAAGGCTTATAATTTTTGTATACATTGTAAAATGCTTATCACCTGCATTATATTATTTGATATTCACAACTGCCCTTTGAAGTTGACAGACAGATGTTTTTATTCCTATCTTAGAAACAGTTAACAGACTCAACACACTTGAGAGATCCTCAAGGGCCACAGAGCGAGTAAACTTGAAATGGAGTCAGTGCTTGAACCCAGATCTCATGACTCCAAAGGCAGAATCCACTGATGATTTGAAGCAATAATGGCATATTTTAAAAGAAAACCCGAAATATTGTATATAATATTCTATATACTTTCCTTTGGTCTGAGTAGAAAAATATAAATGTGAAGGGTGCATATATAAACAGTGTACCAGTCTTTTTATGGACACACCTTATGATTTTTAATAATTATTAAAGAAGATGTGGTATACATATACAGTGAAATATTACTCAGCCATAAAAAAGAATGAAGTAATGCCATTGGCAGCAACATGGATGGACCTAGAGATTATCATACTAAGTGAAATAAGCCAGAGAAAAACAAATATCATATGATGTCACTTATATGTGGAATCTACAAAAAAAAAAAGGTACAAATGAACTTATTTCCAAAACAGAAAGAGACTCACAGGTATTAAAAACAAACTTATGGTTACCAAAGGGGAAAGGGGGGGAGGGATAAATTAGGAGGTTAGGATTAACAGATACACACTACTATATATAAAATAGATAAACAAGGACCTACTATATAGCACAGGGAACTATACTCAGTATTTTTAATAACCTATAAGGGAAAAGAATCTGAAAATTATATATATATATGTATATATATATATGTATATATATATATATATGTATATATATATATATATATATATACACACACATAAGTATGTACACATAACAATCACTGGGCTGTACACCTGAAACTAACATGACATTGTAAATCAAATACACTTCAACTTAAAAAAATTATTGTAGTGTCATCAACAGTAAAGAAATGAACATGTAGTAGGTGCTTATTTAATAGAATGTTATTATATATTATTTGCCAGGATAAATATAATTACAGTGATATTTGGCAGAGACAGATGTCAAAGAGGTTGACTTGAATAAAGATATGTGTGTATCCTCCAGGTATTTTAAAAATGTAAACATGTGCAGAAAAGCATAGGCCTTGAACTTGTGTAGGCCTAGGTTTGCATCCCACTTCTGCCACATGAAAATGTAAGACTTTGGATCTATGAATATACTTTTTCCATGTTTATTTTTTTTCCCGACTGTAAAATGATGATACAAAACTTACTAGATAAGATGATTTATATTGGTTAATGAATTCTAAATAAAGTGCACTGTCCATAAAGAATAATTCAATAAATGGTTATTTCAATAAAAGCAACCGATGTATAGCGCTACCATTTGTAACAAGGGATATAGTCAAGGGTGCCTTGGTACCTGCTTCTTAATGTGGACATGCCTCCAGTCTCACAATTTTCTTAGCAAATATCTTTGTAATTTATCTTTTTTTCAGGGCTCCATTCTTATAAATATGCATAGGTGAGTTTTTAATAAAGTAACAATCCTGTTGAGGAGTGCCTCACTTCACACATTTGGGTTTGCTCCAGGTCAAATAGAGCCTCTATGCAGTCAGTGATGTATAATACACCTCACCATAACAAGGAAAGTATTATCTGCCCTGTTTCCTGACATCAGGAGTAGAATAGTGTTCTGTCAAACTTATTCAATGATGTCCTATTTATTAGAAATGCCAAATTTTCATCTTCTGTCCAGTCCTGTGATTTGTGCTGAATGAATGTGAATTGCTTTTGTAAGGTCAAGGCCTTTGTGACAAGACAGTGAAAGTTTTTCAAGGAAGGTGGTGATGATGGATTTTTCTTTAATTCATTGGAGTGCTTATAATAAAACTAATGAATGGAAAGCATGAACATTTTCAATTAGCTGCATATAGTAAAATCCTAAAAATAATTAGTGGCTGAGATGGTATATAGTTATTTTAAAATACTATTTCTAGTTTGTAAAGATCTTGGTTTAGTTTGCTTTGGAATCAAACCATTTGGGAGAGAGAGAAAAACCTACAATGGGTGTGTGTGTGTGTGTGTGTGTGTGTGTGTGTGTGTGTTTCAGACAGCTTTTTTTTTAATTTAAATTTTTAAATTTGTTTATTTTTTTATACAGCAGGTTCTTATTAGTTATCTATTTTATACATATTAGTGTATACATGTCAATCCCAATCTCCCAATTTATCACACCACCGCCCGCCCCCCACCACCTTCCCCCCTTGGTGTCCATACGTTTGTTTACTACATCTGTGTCTCTATTTCTGCCCTGTAAACCGGTTCATCTGTACCATTTTTCTAGCTTCCACATATATGCGTTAATATATGATATTTGTTTTTCTCTTTCTAACTTACTTCACTCTGTATGACGGTCTCTAGATCCATCCATGTCCCTACAAATGACCCAATTTCTTTCCTTTCTATGGCCGAATAATATTCCATTGTATATATGTACCACATCTTCTTTATCCATTTGTCTGTTGATGGGCATTTAGGTTGCTTCCATGACCTGGGTACTGTAAATAGTGCTGCAATGAACATTGGGGTGCATGTGTCTTTTTGAACTATGGTTTTCTCTGGGTATATGCCCAGTAGTGGGATTGCTGGGTCATATGGTAATTCTATTTTTATTTTTTTAAGGAGCCTCCATACTGTTCTCCATAGTGGCTGTATCAATTTACATTCCCACCAACAGTGCAAGAGGGTTCCCTTTTCTCCACACTCTCTCCAGCATTGGTTGTTTGTAGATTTTCCGATGATGCCCATTCTAACTGGTGTGAGGTGATACCTCACAGTAGTTTTGATTTGCATTTCTCTTAATAATCAATGATGTTGAGCAGCTTTTCCTGTGCTTCTTGGCCATCTGTATGTCTTCTTTGGAGAAATGTCTATTTAGGTCTTCTGCCCATTTTTTGACTGGGTTGTTCGTTTTTATAATATTGAACTGCATGAGCTGTTTATATATTTTGGAGATTAATCCTTTGTTCATTGATTCGTTTGCAAATATTTCCCCCATTCTGAGGGTTCTCTTTTCGTCTTGTTTGTAGTTTCCTTTGCTTTGCAAAAGCTTTTAAGTTTCATTAGGTCCCATTTGTTTATTTTTGTTTTTATTTCCATTACTCTAGGAGGTGGAGCAAAAAAGATACACACAACTTGCTGTGATTTATGTCAAAGAGTGTTCTTCCTATGTTTTCCTCTAAGACTTTTATAGTGTCTGGTCTTATATTTAGGTCTCTAATCCATTTTGAGTTTATTTTTGTGTATGGTGTTAGGGCGTGTTCCAATTTCATTCTTTTACATGTAGCTGTCCAGTTCTCCCAGCACCACTTATTGAAGAGACTGTCTTTTCTCCATTGTATATCGTTGCCTCCTTTGTCATAGATTAGTTGAACATAGGTGCGTGGGTTTATATCTGGGCTTTCTATCCTGTTCCATTGATCTATATTTCTGTTTTTGTGCCAGTACCATATTGTCTTGATTATTATAGCTTTGTAGTATTGTCTGAAGTCAGGGAGTCTGATTCCTCCAGTTCTGTTTTTTTCCCTAAAGACTGCTTTGGCTATTCGGGGTCTTTTGTGCCTCCATACAAATTTTAAGATTTTTTGTTCTAGTTCTGTAACAAATGCCATTGGTAATTTGATAGGGATTGCACTGAATCTGTAGATTGCTTTGGGTAGTATAGTCATTTTCACAATGTTCATTCTTCCAATCCAAGAACATGCTATACCTCTCCATCTGGTGGTATCATCTTTAATTTCTTTCATCAGTGTCTTATAGTTTTCTGAATACAGGCCTTTTACCTCCTAGGTTTATTCCTAGGTATTTTATTCTTTTTGTTCCAGTGGTGAATGGGATTGTTTCCTTAATTTCTCTTTCAATTTTTCATCATTAGTGTATAGGAATGCAAGAGATTTCTGTGCATTAATTTTGTATCCTGGAACTTTACCAGATTCATTGATTAGCTCTAGTAGTTTTCTGGTGGCATCTTTTGGATTCTCTATGTATAGTATCATGTCATCTGCAAACAGTGGCAGTTTTACTTCTTCTTTTCCAATGTCTATTCCTTTTATTTCTTTTTCTTCTTTGATTCCCATGGCTAGGACTTCCAAAACTATGTTGGATAATAGTGGTGAGAGTGGACATCCTTGTCTTGTTCCTGATCTTAGAGGAAATGCTTTCAGTTTTTCTCCATTGAGAAGGATATTTGCTGTGGGTTTGTGGTATATGGCCTTTATTATGTTGAGGTAGGTTCCCTCTTTGCCCACTTTCTCGAGGATTTTTACCATAAATGGGTGTTGAATTTTGTCAAAAGCTTTTTCTGCATCTATTGAGATGATCATATGGTTTTTATTCTTCAATTTGTTAATATGGTATATCACATTGATTGATTTGTGTATATTGAAGAATCCTTGCATCCCTGGGATAAATCCCACTTGAGCAAGGTGTATAATCCTTTTAATGTGTTGTTGGATTCTGTTTGCTAGCATTTTGTTGAGGATTTTTGCATCTAAGTTCATCAGTGATATTGGTCTGTAACTTTCTATTTATGTAGTATCTTTGTCTGGTTTTGGTGTCAGGGTGATGGTGGCCTCATAGAATGAGTTTGGGAGTGTTCCTTCCTCTTCAATGTTTTGGAAGAGTTTGAGAAGGCTGGGTGTTAACTCTTCTCTAAATGTTTGATAGAATTCACCTGTGAAGCCATCTGGTCCTGGACTTTTGTTTGTTGGAAGATTTTTTTTTTTTTTTTTTTTTGTGGTACGCAGGCCTCTCACTCTTGTGGCCTCTCCCGTTGTGGAGCACAGGCTCTGGACGTGCAGGTTCAGCAGCCATGGCCCATGGGCCTAGCCGTTCCAAAGCATGTGGGATCTTCCCAGACCAGGGCACGAACCCGTGTCCCCTGCATCGGCAGGCGGATTCTCAACCACTGCGCCACCAGGGAAGCCCTATTGGAAGATTTTTAATCACAGTTTCACTTTCATTACTTGTGATTGGTCTGTTCATATTTTCTATTTCCTCCTGGTTCAGTCTTGGAAAAATTCTTTCTAAGAATTTGTCCATTCCTTCCAGGTTGTCCATTTTATTGGCACAGAGTTGCTTGCAGTAGTCTCTCAGGATGCATTGTATTTCTGCGGTGTCTGTTGTAACTTCTCCTTTTTCATTTCTAATTTTATTGATTAGAGTCCTCTCCCTCTTTTTCTTGATGAGTCTGGCTAATGGTTTATCAATTTTGTTTATCTTCTCAAAGAACCAGCTTTTAGTTTCATTGATCTTTGCTGTTGTTTTTTTTTTTTGTCTCTATTTCATTTATTTCTGCTCTTATCTTTATTATTTCTTTCCTTCTACTAACTTTGGGTTTTGTTTTTTCTTCTTTCTCTAGTTCCTTTAGGTGCAAGTTTAGGTTGTTTATTTGAGATTTTTCTTGTTTCTTGAGGTAGGCTTGTATTGCTATAAACTTCCCTCTTAGAACTGCTTTTGCTGCATCCCATACCTTTTGGATCGTCGTGTTTTCATTGTAATTTGTCTCTAGGTATTCTTTGATTTCCTCTTTGATTTCTTCAGTGATCTCTTGGTTATTTACTAACGTATTGTTTAGCCTCCATGTGTTTGTGTTTTTTACGCTTTTTCCCTGTAATTGATTTCTAATCTCATAGCATTGTGGTCAGAAAATATGCTTGATATGATTTCAGTTTTCTTAAATTTACTGAGGTTTGATTTGTGACCCAAGATGTGATCTATCCTGGAGAATGTTCCGTGTGCACTTGAGAAGAAAGTGTAATCTGCTGTTTTTGGATGGAATGTCCTATAAATATCAATTAAATCTGCCTGGTCTGTTGTGTCATTTAAAGCTTGTGTTTCCTTATTAATTTTCTGTTTGGATGATGTGTCCATTAGTGTAAGTGAGGTGTTACAGTCCCCTACTGTTACTGTGTTACTGTCGATTTCCTCTTTTATAGCTGTTAACAGTTGCCTTATATGTTGAGGTGCTCCTATGTTGGGTGCATATATAATTATAATTGTTATATCTTCTTCTTGGATTAATCCCTTGATCATTATGTAATGTCCTTCCTTGTCTCTTGTAACATTCTTTGTTTTGAAATCTATTTTATCTGATATGAGTATTGCTACTCCAGCTTTCTTTTGATTTCCATTTACATGGAATATCTTTTTCCTTCCCCTCACTTTCAGTCTGTATGTGTCCCTAGGTCTGAAGTGGGTCTCTTGTAGACAGCACATAGATGTTTGTATGTTTTGTATAGATGTTTTGTTTTTGTATCCATTCAGCGAGCCTGTGTCTTTTGGTTGGAGCATTTAATCCATTCACGTTTAAGGTAATTATCGATATGTATGTTCCTATGACCATTTTCTTCATTGTTATGGGTTTGTTTTTGTAGGTCCTTTTCTTCTCTTGTGTTTCCCACTTAGAGAAGTTCCTTTAGCATTTGTTTGGTGCATGGTTTGGTGGTGCTGAATTCTCTTAGCTTTTGCTTGTCTGTAAAGCTTTTGATTTCTCTGTCAAATCTGGATGAGATCCTTGCCAGGTAGAGTAATCTTGGCTGTGGGTTTTTCCCTTTCATCACTTTAAATATACCATGCCACTCCCTTCTGGCTTGCAGAGTTTCTGCTGAGAAATCAGCTGTTAATCTTATGGGAGTTCCCTTGTATGTTGTTTGTCATTTTTCCCTTGTTGCTTTCAATAATTTTTCCTTACCTTTAATTTTTGTCAGTTTGATTACTGTGTGTCTCGGCCTGTTTCTCCTAGGGTTTATACTGCCTGGGACTGTCTGCACTTTCTGGACTTGGGTGGCTATTTCCTTTCCCATGTTAAGGAAGTTTCAACTGTAATCTCTTCAAATATTTTCTTGGGTCCTTTCTCTCTCTCTTCTCCTTCTGGGACCTCTATAATGGAAATGTTTTTGCATTTAACGTTGTCCCAGCGGTCTCTTAGTCTGTCTTCATTTCTTTTCATTCTTTTTTCTTTATTCTGTTCTGCGGCAGTGAATTCCACCATTCTGTCTTCCAGGTCACTTACCCGTTCTTCTGCCTCAGTTATTCTGCTATTGATTCCTTCTAGTGTATTTTTCATTCCAGTTATTGTATTGTTCATGTCTGTTTGTTTGTTCTTTAATTCTTCTAGGTCTTTTTTAAACATTTCTTGCATCCTCTCGATCCTTGCCTCCATTCTTTTTCCAAGGTCCTGGATCGGCTTCACTATCATTATTCTGAATTCTTTTTCTGGAAGGTTGCCTATCTCCACTTCATTTAGTTGTTTTTCTGGGGTTTTATCTTGTTCCTTTGTCTGTTACATAGCCCTCTGCTTTTTCATCTTGTCTGTCTTTCTGTGAATGTGCTTTTTGTTCCACAGGCTGCAGGACTATAGTTCTTCTTGCTTCTGCTGTCTGCCCTCTGGTGGATGAGGCTATCTAAGAGGCTTGTGCAAGTTTCCTGATGGGAGGGACTGGTAGAGCTGGGTGTTGCTCTGGTGGGCAGAGCTCAGTAAAACTTTAATCCGCTTGTCTGCTGATGGGTGGGGCTGGGTTCCCTCCCTGTTGGTTGTTTGGCCTGAGGAGACCCAACACTGTAGCCTAACTGGCTCTTTGGTGGGGCTAATGGCAGAGTACTTCCCAGAACTTCTGCTGCCAGTGTCCTTGTCCCCATGCTGAGCCACAGCCACCCCTGCCTCTGCAGGAGACCCTCCAACACTAGCAGGTAGGTCTGGTTCATTCTCCTATGGGGTCACTGCTCCTTCCCCTGGGTCCTGATGCACACACTACTTTGTGTGTGCCCTCCAAGAGTGGAGTCTCTGTTTCCCCCAGTCCTGTTGAAGTCCTGCAATCAAATCCCACTAGCCTTCAAAGTCTGATTCTCCAGAAATTCCTCCTCCTGTTGCCGGACTCCCAGGTTGGGAAGCCTGACGTGGGGCTCAGAACCTTCACTCCAGTGGGTGGACTTCTGTGGTATAAGTGTTCTCCAGTTTGTGAGTCACCCACCCAGCAGTTACGGGATTTAATTTTATTGTGATTGCGCCCCTCCTACCATCTCACTGTGGCTTCTCCTTTGTCTTTGGATGTGGGGTATCTTTTCTGGTGAGCTCCAGTGTCTTCCTGTCGATGACTATTCAGCAGTTAGTTGTGATTCCGGTGCTTTTGCAAGAGAGAGTCACACAAGCTTTTTACTTCTATGCAATAGTGTAATAATATATAGTAACTGATGTTTTCTAGTGCTTTAAAATTTCACAAAATTTTCTCCAATTTATATTAGTTCATTCCTCACAACAACACTTTGAGTTTACTGTTATTATTCTATTTATTTTAAAGAGGAAATAGGCCATATATGGTGGGCACTACTCCTTTAAGTTTACATAGCTAAAAAGAATCAGGGAGTTAAGCCAAGTCTTGTGACTCAAAATCCAATGATGTTTGTATTGTGCTACATTCATGTTTCTGGTTTGTTCTTGTTTCTGTTTTTATTCATTTGTTTTGTTTGCTGTTGATGGGGATAGTTTGGTTTCCTTTCTGAAGCAAACGTGCAACACTTAAGTGCTTTTAGTCTAATTGCATGTATCTGTCCCTCAGATCTCTATCCAAGAAATAGTTGTTTTGCTACCACTTACTGAGTATCTAATATACTAAGTGCTTGGTAAAGACATTATGCTTGGTTCTAGGAAGTCAAAAATAAACTGGGTATGGTCCTTATTCTCACGAAATGAAGAGTATAACTTATAGTGTTGGATCTTTCCAGTCTAGTTTTACCCTCTGGGAACTGAGTGCCACCCATGGTTGGATAACTCAAACTACCAGCTGACTCAGTGTGCTTACTTTCTTAGACTTGGGAAGGTTGCAGAGTTATTAGTCAAAAGTGGATTTTTGTGAATCTGGATTATATGTTCTTGATTGAAACTTCATAGCTGTCAATGCTTCATAGATTATGACATTCTTCACATGTGCTATCTTGTTGGATCTCCATGGTAGCTAGTGAAATATTTATTATTGCACTTGTTTTGGAGATGATGAGCCTAAGGCTGTGCAAAGTCAAAGGACTGGGTCTCATTTTCCTTATCTATAATGTGACCCAGTTGAACATTTCTGAAAATTTCTACCCATGTGCTCCAAAAGCAGAGGTCAAGAAACATGTCCGTGTGATTTCCCAGTGTCCTAGTCAATTTGGGCTGCTGTCACAGAATACCATAGACTGGGTGGCTTAAAAAACAAATACTTATTTATCACATTTACTTATTTAAAGAAAGTTAATTTAGTAAATTTAGTTATTTATGGAGGCTGGGGAGTCCAAGATCAAGGCACTGATGGATTTGGTGTCTCATGAAGGCCCACTTCCTAATTTATAGATGACCATCCTCTCTCTGTGCCCTCTCAGAGTGGAAAGGGGTGAGAGACCTCTCTGGGTTCTCTTTTATAAGGACACTAATCCCATTCATGAGGGCTCCACCCCTACGACCTAATTACCTCCCAAAGGCCCCACCTCTGAATACCATTACATTAGGGGTTAAGATTTCAACATAAGAATTTGAGGGGGACACAAATATTCATTATGTAACAGCAGAGGTCTAGCCTGAAATGGCCAGTAGCAACCAAAACATTTTTTTTTTAAGTCTTTGGCTTATCTTTACTGTGCATGTGAAATTTTCATGCTGCTCCATAATATATACTTAAATATAAAAACTTGTTCCCCAAACCCAAATCAGAGTAATATCTATGCTACAGGGATGTCATGGTCTTTTCTGGGGAGAGTTCTATGGCACACTTGCCTTGCACTGGGGGTACCCAATCAGATCAGGTAAATCCCCAATCCTTCTAGTTTCAACTACTCTATGTTAGACTTAATAATCTCATGTTTAGCCAAAGGTTTTACAGTCTGTTTTTCTTTTGCTCTCTCTCTCTCTCTCTCTCTCTTTTTAAATCTAATTTGTTGCCTACAATTTTATTACAAAAATGATTTGAGGGGATTCTCATAAGGACATACAATAAAATATGAAAATGCCTGAAAGAGTGAAAGAAAAACCAGGCTGTCATAGCAAGATTGAGTTGGAATGTGTGCTGGGTAGAGATGCCTATGTTATGGTCCTGCAGATTTGCTAGAAATGGACAGTTGATTTAGCTCTCAGCTTTCTCCCAGCCCAGATGCTTTCAGCCTGAAGTTTTGCCTTGTCTGTATAACCCACACTTAGGAGAAGCCCAGGTTATCCTAGCCCTGAAACCTGATGGAAATGTCTCCTTTGGGTCCATGTAAGGTGGACACACTTCCACCTTGTGGACTGCCAGCCATCCTGATTCACACGCTCGTGGCAAACCTCATGTGGAAAAAGCAGGTGGAGACGATACCAAAATACAGTGTGACTGAGGCAGGCCTCAACCCAGCTTTTCTGCCTGCAAGTCCACTGTGATTTCTGACGAGGATGGATTACATTCTTGTTTCTTTTCCATCCAAATTGCATTCTGGATAGCACTGAGAGAAATGTATGATCATATTTTCAGTGTAGTGTTTTTCTCATTAGGAGAGAAAATGAATCAGTTGGCATTTTAATGGTGAGCCTTTTTAATAGCAATCCTCATGACTTATTATTCTCCTTGGGATTTTATTCACAGTCTTAAAGTCTTAAAAAAATATAGATTAAAAAAAGAGGAGCTGGTTTCTGCCTGTGGAATTTTTTTTTTTTTTTTTTTTTTTTTTTTTTTTTTGCGTTACACAGGCCTCTCACTGCTGTGGCCTCTCCCGTTGCGGAGCACAGGCTCCGGACGCACAGGCTCAGCGGCCATGGCTCACGGGCCCAGCCGCTCTGCGGCATGTGGGATCCTCCCGGACCGGGGCACTAACCCGTGTCCCCTGCATCGGCAGGCGGACCCCCAACCACTGCGCCACCAGGGAAGCCCGGAACAAATTTTAGCATGAGAGAAGAAGGATAAATGTACACAGGAGACTCAGAAAGGGTGCTCTTGATTCCTTGTGTCTTCCTTCATGAGATGGATGTGAGTGAGAGCCAGTGAGAACAAGAAATATGTCAACTGGCCTGGTTCTACATCAAATACTTATTTGAAACTTCTGATTTCGGGAGGTTTCAGATTATGCACTGCTTAAAAAGATGCATTTCCAAAGTTTATAAACGTCTGGTTTCTTCTGGTTTTTGTACACAGTAGGGAAGCCCATGCGATCCCAAGTCTTTGAGCTGTCCCAGTGCAAAGGGGGTCTTCTCCTGGGGTGGGCGTGCGGGGATCACTGGTCCTCGGCGATGCAGGGTGACCGACAGTAGTGATAAAAAGTGAGACTGGACTGCTGCCCCGCACTTGCTCGTTTTGAAAGAGACTTACAAATGGCTGCGAAGCCCCCACTGTGTCTTTATGGCCCTTGCCTGGTTCCAGACGTTTGATCACCAATGCAGCATTTCCCCAAAGCTGTGCACGTTGATAAAACAGTTGCCGAGCCAGAATCCCTAAAGAAATTATTAATTATCTGGTTAATGGGCATCGGGTTGGGGGAGTGCGAGATTAATCACCAGTCGTGAGATGAGTTGCTGAAGTGGATTTTGGTTTCTCGTCTCCTGTCACTTGGTAATGGCTTTTCCTTCTTTCACCATCAGGTGAACAGGTGCAGAGATGCTGTATTTTCATTTTCCCAGACTCAGTAACAGCCGGTGGCTAGGCGAGGCCTTTTCCTCAGTCCTGCTGTCTGAGCAGTTTACAACACGGAGTATTACCTACTCAGAATGTTCCAGCTCTCAGAGTCTCTCCCAGTGTGACAGGTCCCACCTCAACTTTATCAGTGTTCCTCAGGGGAGCATGTGGACGCACACATCCCCCCCAAAATACATACTTTCACATACACACATGCACACACGTATGCAGACAGTTACAGAAGTGCACAAGAAGCATTTGGAGATATTTCCAGATACAGTGCATGAACCTGTGCTTGACTCTTTATCTCATTTCTTTGGGAAAACATTCCTTATCTCTAAATTTAAAAAAAAAAAAAAAAAAAAAAAAAGGAAACACTATACATAGCTACTTCTTCCAGAGAGAAAGAGAAGTTCCACACAAGTCATTTGGTAGCAGGTGATATAGCAAAGATATGGCAAGAATTCTCTGGATCTTTCCTTTCCTTTCTCTCTTCTGGGTACTGGTCCCCTATCCTAGGAAGTTACCTTCATTCACGTCCATCACCCATGTGTAATATCATCTCTTCGTTTTGAGAAGCATCATTTTGGCATTTGAATCTTTTGTTTCCGGGATGTTAATGTGTCTTGGAATTTGTGAAGTTGCTGAGGAAGGTTGGCTAGCATCATGGGTTGTAGAAGCCAGTGCGAATCCCCAGAGCTGGATACAGGAGAAATTTAATATTCAGTTAAGGCAGTACTTCCCAACCCTCTGTGCAGTGACAGAGGTCCAAGTAGACCGCGGATGCTGGAGGTTTCTGTGTATCGAGTGAGCCCATGTCAAATTTAGCCTCTCTGTCTCTTCACTTCACCTTACACTGGAGGCTGAGACTTCTCCAGAGAATATTCTGTTGCTTCACAATGATGCTAAGAATATAAAACTATTAGCAGCACTGTTGATTTCAGTTTAACTGTGTTTATCCAGAGTTTGACAGTTTTTCTCTTTCAGGCTGAATAAAGAAAATGGAATGGGGGAGCATATATACTGGGAAAGCAGGGAGAGGAGGTAGCCTGTTGAAACTAGTGAGAGCCTGAAGTGTAAAATGTTTGAAAGTATGATGTTTTATTATTCTCTAGTACATACTGTGCTGCTTCTCGGTTGTTTCTAAGTAGAGGTCTTTCAGAGTATTTTAAAACAAATATATTAGATATTTTATAGCTAATTTTCCTTTAATAAATGTGTGTTTGCTGGCAGCCCCAGATGCTAGGGCTACAGTGGTGATAAGACAAAGTCCAAGCGTTCACTGACCTTCAAGTCTAGTGGAGTGTTCCATTGTTAAATAAGTATACAAAGAAAACTGTGTAGAGTTCAGATGGTGATAAGTGTTAGGAAGAAAATAAAATGAAGGTAGGACGGAGAATGACTAGACAGTCAGAGAAGGCTTGAACTTTAAGGGATAACCTCTGATCCAAGAGCATAGTAATGAGAAGAAACCCATCCTATAAGGATTTGATGGCAGAATATTCCTGGCAGACAGATCAGCAAGCACAAGGTACAGCCACTATGGAGAACAGTATGGGGTTGTTTAAAAAACTAAGAATAGGGCTTCCCTGGTGGCGCAGTGGTTGAGAATCCGCCTGCCGATGCAGGGGACACGGGTTCGTGCCCTGGTCCGGGAAGATCCCACATGCTGCGGAGCAACTAAGCCCGTGAGCCATGGCCGCTAGGCCTGCGCGTCCGGAGCCTGTGCTCCGCAACGGGAGAGGCCACAACAGTGAGAGGCCCGCATACCGAAAAAAAAAAAAAAAAAAAAAAAAAAAAAAAAACTAAGAATACAGCTACCATACAATCTAGCAGTCCCACTCCTAAGCATATGTCCAGAGAAAACCATAATTCGAAAACATACATGCAACCCCAATGTTCATTGCAGCACTATTCACAATAGCCAAGACATGAAAGCACCCTAATTGTACATCAACATCATGGGTGGGAAGAAGATACATATATACATATATATGATACATATATAAGATACATATATACAGTGGAATATTACTCAGCCGTAAAAAAAGAATGAAATAATACCATTTGCAGCAACATGGATGGGCCTAGAGATTTTCATACTAAGTGAATTAAGTCAGACAGAGAAAGGCAAATATCATATGATATCACTTATATGTGGAAATCTACAAAATGATACAAGTGAACTTATTTACGAAACAGAAACAGACTCACAGACTTCAAAAACAAACTTATGGTTTCCCAAAGGGGAAGGGTGGTGGGGAGGGATAAATTAGGAGTTTAGAATTCACATATACACACTACTATATATGAAATAGATAATCAACAAGGACCTACTGTATAGCACGGGGAACGCTACTCAATATTCTGTAATAACCTATATGGGTAAAGAATCTGAAAAAGAATAGATATATGTATATGTATAACTGAATCACTTTGCTGTACACCTGAAACTAACACAATATTGTAAATCAACTGTACTCCAATATAAAATAAAAATTAAAATTTAAAAAAAAGAGCAAGGGCCTTCAGGTGGGCATGAACTGGGCTGGCTCAAGGAACAGAAAAAAGACTGAAGCAGCCAGAGCCTCATGAGCGAAGAACCTGGCCTTGATGTTGAGGGTGAGTGAGACCATGACATTGAACCCTGGGACCCCCGTGAAAAGCCTGTGCACGGTTCATCCCTTGTGTGATGGACCGCCTGTTTGTATACAATATGTTGAAACCTCTAAAGTTCATTTAAGTACACTCCCTGCAATATCCCTTGCATCTTTAAT
The DNA here is from genome assembly GCF_026419965.1 of Kogia breviceps. Lineage (NCBI taxonomy): Eukaryota > Metazoa > Chordata > Mammalia > Artiodactyla > Physeteridae > Kogia > Kogia breviceps. Next base: position 15,109,492 of record NC_081310.1, on the reverse strand, counting down.
TTGTTTGGCGAATCTTTCTTTATGCATAGTATGAAGAAAAAAATCAGCGTATATTGGATTTTCATGAGAATTCTGAAATGATTCCAGTTTGAATGACATAAAATGCCATTTTGTGCAGGACGGCATTGAAATGGATGTCACAGACACTTATCTGCACCGAGCCCTTAATCTCATTTGGGGTGAGGAATTTTCCTTGAGCAGTTCAGAAGAGGGTAGCTTTCTGTTACATGTATTCTCTTTATACCTCTGCTCAGTGCTAAGATCCCAGAAACTGCTTAGAGTCCCAGAATGTCTGCCTTGTCATAAACTTCCAGGCAGTGGCTGGGCTTTGCAGCCACATAAAATGCAGATGACCCGTTTGTGTTTCTAAAATCTAAGCCTGTCTGGTAGTCCTGGAGCTGCTGGGGGTTGTTGGCGTTAAACCATCTTCTGGGCTTCTTGTAGAGCGTAGCATCTCTGGTGTTTGGGTGACTCCTTCTCTTAGGGGTTCCTGAGCTCACTCTGATAAGTAAAGCCAAGTTTGCTTTGTTAAGCTCCGCAGTTCCCAGCAGTAAAGAGATAAGAAAGAGAAAGAACATAAGTATCTTTGGGAGAAAAGAAGCTGATTCTGTTTTTAACAGGCACTAAGTACACTTCTTTAATGACTTAGTTTAATTTTTTGCAGTCTCACACTACATTTACCAGGATATCTGGAATATCCCATAAACTTTGAAGTTGAACAAAGGGTTTGACTTAGCTTCTTGTCTCTGGTAGAACCATTTTATCTGTAGGTAGCACCCTTTGAGTTGTTTTAGGAATGTAAGTTGCAAAATGTCATCCATGAGCGGGGTGGTTGTTGTTTATCTTTTTTAGAGAATTAGGAAATAAATGTAACTAACTATTAGTGGGGGAGTGATTGTATTCAATATTTGCAGTAAATACACTCTGGAACTCCCAGCCCTCTGTTGAATTTTCATAAGTCACTGCTTCCTCAGTCTTGCCTACTTTGTGCTAGGTGCTTTGCTGAAATCATCTTTAATACTCACTTCGGGGGCTTCCCTGGTGGCGCAGTGGTTAAGAATCCGCCTGCCAATGCAGGGGACACGGGTTCAAGCCCTGGTCCTGGAAGATCCCACATGCCGCAGAGCAGCTAAGCCCGCGTGACACAACTACTGAAGCCCGCACGCCTAGAGCCCGTGCTCCTCAACAAGAGAAGCCACCGCAATGAGAAGCCCGCGCACCACAATGAAGAGTAGCCCCCGCGTGCCGCAACTAGAGAAAGCCTGCACACAGCAACAAAGACCCAACGCAGCCAAAATAAATAAATAAATATTAAATTTTACAAAACTGCTCACGTCGACCCTGCAAGGCAGGCACAATTAGTATCCTTGTTTTGCAGGTGAGACAACTGAGCCATCAAGAGGTTCAGTAATACGCCTAGGCAGAGAGCTGCGGCCAGCCTCTGCACCAGCCCCTCGGCTTCCTTCCCTTGTGACAAGTCCCTCTGGGCTTTGTGACGCCCTCTTTGAAGTAAACATTTAAGTGTCCAAGCAAGAATTTAATTGCATCCTGTGTAGAGTTACCTCTTGTCTTGTTAATACAATAATGATTAGTATCTGGAGGATGCATCTGAGTATGGAAGACGGTAGAGGGGTCGGTGGCATGTAAGTGGCATTTAATTTAACCGGGACATCTACTGTCCTCAGCCCCAAGGCACTTCTCACTTTGTCGGATGGATCTGACTTGTCTGCATCTCTGGACATTCCTCCCCATGAGGCTCGGTCTCTCCCCTGAGTATATAGGCCAGCAGGGACCAGCTGTGCAGGGTTCTACAATCTTGTTATTTCCATTCTTTCCTCCATAGCCCCTCCCCCCCATGCACATACGTGCACACACACACAACAATTGCACATATACATGTGTGCAGTTGGTCACTCTCTCTCTCTCTCTCTCACACACACACACACACACACACACACACACACACACCGACACAGATCTCTTTGCCTAAGTGCCTTTTAGCTTAAAAAAGAGATTGACCCTCATGCTAGTTAAGTCATAGTCTTTCAAAAAAGCACTCCATGAAGAATTACATGCTGTGGACATTTCCTGGGGCAGGGATTTGTCACTGTACAGCCTTCTGTAGTACTGACAAAGCACGCTTGGTGACATGGGCCTTGGACACACAAGAGAGTAAGAGAATGAGTGCACAATTCTAGGTGTGTTTTGCCGAGCTCGGAGACGCGTGCATACACAGACGCACAAATAGGCAGACACGCACATACATACAGTTATACCCAGGGGATCCCCTTCACATTGGGCTATGGCAGCGGCCGGGACACGGTGCTCTTCGTACAAAGGCTATTCATAAACGCTTGATGAGACAATGACAGCCTTGTACTGTGTAGGCAAGTGGGAAGATGAAAACAGGACGAAGTTGCCTTGGCCGGTGACCGCCGTGGACCTCGGGCCAAATGCGATGATAACAGAGAACAGTCACCAAAAAGGCCGGCAGATCCCATGCTTCCCGTGCAGTCACATCTCGGCACGTCCTGGGAGGTGGAATGTCTTGTGTACTGTTTCAGCCAGTAGTATTGTTTTCAATAGGGAGCCACAAAGCCATTTCAAAAGCGCTCATGTTGGAAGAGGTGGAAACCTTCACCGACTCACCTCTGAGCTCCAGAAGGAGTTCGAGATAGGTCTGGTGTGGAGGTGTGTGTAAGCAGTTATACTGGCCAAGGCACAGAGCGGACTCACGTTTCTCCCCCTTCTCTCCCCAAGGAGGCAGGGATGATTATCATCATATTCAAGGTCAGAACCACCCTGGACCATGAAACAGGATGCTCTCGAGGATGAAGCGATGGTTCAGGAATTAGGAGTTTAGGAAATAGCAGCTGGGAGATAAGCCTTGTGAAGATCACGCTGACGGACTTCAGGTACAGAAACGGTGTCCGTAGGCGCCTCGTCCCTGATTGGTTCGTGAGAATTCCGCTACATAGCTAAAGAGGACGCATTCACGTTTTAGCAAGAGGAGGGATGACTCGAATTATATACGGAGAAGAATCTCTCGGAACCAGGCATAGTATCCTCTGTGTCAGGAAGTGGAGGAAGGGGATTAACAATTCCGCGTGGGTGACTCTAAGCTTTGCTTGGAGCATTGCATCAAATCGCAAGGGTCTTCCCAGCTCCAGTCGTTGGATCTTGCTTTTTCCCCTTTGCACAGCAAGGGGGCTGCATTTCTTGGCTCTGCCAGCCCACCCTCACGTGCTCTTTCAATTCCAGTCATGTTTTCCTCACACAGACACAAAATCACAGGCTTAGGAAGCAACCCACAGCAGCGGTGAATCCGGGAGGGCTTCTCACCGTCTAGCTTTAGTCTCCTCTGGCGTGGCAGCAAGGAGCAAGGGACTGAGAAATTTGGGCTCTCTGCATGAATATTCTGGAAGCATATTTCACTTGGCGGTGTGACACCCTGAGTGCACTTCTAACTTCGGCTGTTTCTCTTCATTGTCATTATCTGAGACTCACGAGAACTGGATATGGTTACATATCCTCGAGTTCTCTCCAGTGTACACTTGGCAATTTAAAGATACAGATATAGTAAATGTATTGTGATTACCTGTGAGCCCTTAGTATAACTAAAGGGCATCAAGCTGCCGTGGTTTAAAATTTTATTACATAATCTATGCTTGGTCCACTCCTTAAAGTGTCAAGGTCCTTATGATTTGGGACCAAGAGATAGGACATGAGGCTAAGTCTTTATATAAAGGTTTGAAATAACATGGTGTGCGTATTAGGATAAAATTTATACACTAGGTCACAGTTCTTTCCCCTCAAACCAGACCGAACTGTTTCAGACCACACAGTGCAAAACACACACACACACACACACACACACCCCACTCAGGCACCCACACCCCATATATAATTTTGCTCAGTTCTCTTACTGCTGCTGGGAGTTCTGTTCTCATTATTGCTTTACTCTGGGAGCTTTCCAAAATGCCCACAACCTGAACACCAGCTTGAGTGGGTGATACCTTCTTTTCCCTTCTGAAAAAACAGTAAGCATGCTGTATTAAACCCAAATAGTTAGAATGTTTTGTTTGTCTTTGGCAAAGCTCTAAGAATTCTAGATTTGTGGTTTGCCAGCCTGGAAGATTTGGTGTATTGTGAGAAGTACCTTAGTTCATCTTTGTGGACTCTCCTCTAGCTCCTGACCCGTTGAGGTTGGTGTTAAGTGCAACTAATGCTTATTTACAGGGTATTCTGTGCCTTGTTATGGAAATCTTTTATAACGACGTCATTAAAGCTCTTGATTCTGAAGGGTAAAAAAAACGAATTGGGATTTCTTTAGCAGCTTTATGATACCATATAGAGAGGACAAAATTGTTCAATTTATAAAAGCCAAGAGGTGAAGGGAAAACCCCCGTCTGGTCTACTGAAATCGGCGATTCTGATATACGAGTCTTAGGCATAAAGCATGACTCGGTCGGGTTTTGACTCTACGTTCAGAGACTTGGCAAGGCGGCTAGTGTGGCTACCAGTACCTGCCAGACTCACCATCTAGTTGGGCTGATTGGCTTCTGCTAGTTTTGCCACCTACCTTTAATTTGGGCTTTAGCCAGCCTTTCCGTCTCTTCCTTCAGAAGTATATCAACGTTAGCCTCTCTTGAGTATCTCCGCCAGCTTCTGTATATGCTGTACATTCGATGCAGTTGGAGAGCCAAGCACCCTGGAAGAGACCATGTACAAAGCCCCTAACACTTTCATCATGGCTGGTGAGTCCCTTCAGGTGTGTTTGCACGTTGAAGTCAGAGAGGAATGTCAAAAGACAGTGTGTTCCAGTGGAGATTCCAAAATGATCTTCTAGAATTGTGACGTGTAAACTACGCATCTCTTTTCCGCCTCTTCAGTGGCCCTGAGCCTGTTCCAGAGCCTTCATTTTCAAGGATAAAGTTAGTGGCTGAAGAAGTGGAAATACTAGTGTGGACTCATTCCTTTCAAAGCACAGCTCAATAATATGGAAGAACGTAAACACTGTCTTAAAATATAGTGTTTATGAGAGTATTTATTCAAAGAATAAATCGCAAATGTCCCAGAAAGTACTATTAATGATAGTGGTTAAGTACTTATATGAAAAGAAAATCCAGATTATAATTCATGTGTCTTTGGTTCTTAGCCCTGAAACTTTCTTGTTACTATCTATAACATTTCTTAACTATTCATCGCCTGAAAGTGTCCCCGGTATTTTTAAGGGAATTAGTAACAGTACAGAGAGTGCAGATTAGTACAGATAACCAGTCTTCTGTGCCCTCCTGCTTTCCCCGAGACCCCTGGAAGTCCTTTCCAGCTCTTATCTGTGACCCAGGACCCTGCCCAAGAGGAGCACGTGCCCTTCTGAGGCGCTTGAGTTAATGGGACTGTATCAAGTTAAAGAAGCCAAGGTCGGGGTGGCTTTGTTCAGTGCCAAGCTAAGAAGATATTGTTTTCACCTTAGACAGAAGGAGAGGAAGATGTGTCCTAATGTTCCATAGACACGTCTGCCTATCAAAACAGTAGTTCGTTTTTTATTTACAAGTTAAGTCGGCTTTGGTGGGATGGCCTAGAAATCTAAGCTCCATTTGTGAATTGGTGTCTATGGGAAAACATCATTTTAAATTCTAAATAATTACGAAATTCATACACACTTTCAGAGTATGCAAGTTGTGACTACTTCTTGGACAGGTCGGGTGACAATGCACTTACTTCCTATAGTCCTTTCAGCTTAATTAGTAAGAGGACATGAAATGAGCCCCTCCTCCCACTATCAGATCTTAATAATTCCTTAAGTAACTAAATTGAATGCCAGGTCTCATAAATCGAGTCAGGAAATGAATACCCCAAACTGAGTCACTGAAATTTAAGTTCTGAGGCTTGATTTTTTTTTGTGTGTGTGTGGTATGAGGGCCTCTCACTGCTGTGGCCTCTCCCGTTGCGGAGCACAGGCTCCGGACACACAGGCTCAGCGGCCATGGCTCACGGGCCCAGCCGCTCCGCAGCATGTGGGATCCTCCCGGACCGGGGCACGAACCCGCGTCCTCTGCATCGGCAGGCGGATTCTCAACCACTGCGCCACCAGGGAAGCCCTGAGGCTTGATTTGACTAGCTTATTTCACCATCTCATTTGGTCTGCATTTTTCAGGCTTCAGGCTCTGTACTAAAGGACACAGCTTTACTCTCTCATTTCACCTTCATCGTTTGTGAAGAGGTAGTTTTATGTTTATGGTGCAGAAGTCTGCTTTTGCCTAGAATGTATATGCATTGTGCAGATGAGGAATGTCTTCTGTGTGCCAGGAAGTGAGTGAGACACTGCCCAAGATGGCGCCCCGAATATGGGACAGTACTTGGACCCAGCTCTCTCCCTGTCTGCCACGCCGCCCACATGGGTACCGCAATACCGAGATGCTGACTGCTCTGTCAATAGAGAGGGGAGATCTCACTTTTTAAAATGACTGGGTTCTTCAGAAATTGTTCTCCCCACAAAAGGAAATGATTGCCACTTTTCCTAAAATGGGAGAGAGGCAGTTGAGCTCCAGGATGACAGAACAATACCATCCTATATTTTGGACGAACAAGGTAATTTCACATATTCGAGCCATTGACCGATTCTTCTAATCTCCTGCCCCCCTTTGCTCCCTTGCTAATCACACTTCTGAAGGCTTGTTTGTAAGTCACAGTTGTGTGCTTTGCAGAGAAAGCCTATATGAATGGGTGGGAAGTCTTTTTGAAATGGCAATGCCATCTACAAATCTATGTGTGCTCTTAACATCATAGAGCCATTTTCACAGGGCAGTCCACAAACTCCCTGGCAGTGCCAGTTAAAAATGCAGAACCCATGGGCTTCCCTGGTGGCGCAGTGGTTGGGAGTCCGCCTGCCGATGCGGGGGACACGGGTTCGTGCCCCGGTCCGGGAAGATCCCACGTGCCGCGGAGCGGCTGGGCCCCGTGAGCCATGGCCACTGAGCCTGCGCGTCCGGAGCCTGTGCTCCGCAACGGGAGAGGCTGCAACAGTGAGAGGCCCGCGTGCCGCAAAAAAAACAAAAACAAAAACAGCAGAACCCTATTACTCAGCCATTAAAAAAAAGAATGAGATAATGCTATTTGCAGCAACATGGATGGACCTAGAGATGATCATACTAAGGTAAAGTAAGTCAGACAGAGAAAGACAAATATCATATGGTATCACTTATAGGTGGAATCTAAAATATGATACAAATGAAGATATTTATAAAACAGAAAAAGACACACAGACATAGAAGACAGACTTATGGTTACCAAAGGAGAAGGGGAGGGAGAGGGGGATAAATTAGGAGTTTGGGATTAACAGATACACACTAATAAATATATATATATATATATATATATATATATATATATATATATATATACACACACATATATATATAAAATAGATAAACAACAGGACTTACTGTATAGCACAGGAAACTATATTCAAAATCCTGTAGTAACCTATAATGGAAAACAGTCTGGAAAAGAATAGGTATACCTGAATCACTTTGCTGTATAATTGACACTAACACAATATTGTAAATCAACTAAATTTCAATTAAAAATGCAGATTCCTGAGCTCCTTCCTTGAGGTATTTAATCCACATTTCGCAGGGCAGCCCAGAACTCTGCATTTTAAACACTGCACAAGGCCATCCTGCAGGATGCTGAGGTTTAAGAACCAGTGATGCCAAGAAAAAGTGATCGAAGGCAAAAATGTTTAGGGGAATGAAACACGCTCCTTCTCAGAGAGTCAATTTCGTGGTTTCACTCTGAAGAGCTTTCTTGGTATGGCAAATCCAGAGGGACCTTCTCATTTGTACATTTCCTTCCCCCCCTCATTCATTTCTTCCCAGAGTTACTTTCTTCAAACTTCCACAACGACTGATCAACACACGGCACACATGAAAGACAAACGTAAACTCTTCTCATTTCTTTTCATCCCCTCCACAGCAAAATGTCCATTCATCTTCTCAGATGTTCCAAAATGTGGCGAAAAAGATGGCTCTTGCAACAGATGCAATTCTTTCTCGGTCTCTAGGTAACATTTTAACCTGTGTAATGTTCACTGCACAGCATCTTAAGTAATATTCCAGGAAATACACTGCTGCTTGTTAAAAAAGATAGGACCCCAGAGATGTCTTTAAACATGCCTGTAAAGTGAGGCGTGCCAAGAGAAAGACAATATGGCTGATTATAGTTATTTACCTTACATTTTCATTCGCTTTTAACTGGGTGTAATTTAGGGGCATGAAATCTCTTATTGGAAGTATTTGCATTAAACAGCTCTAAGCAACCATGAAAAGTGCAGAAACTGAAAAATTGACAGACTGGGTTCCTAGAATCCCAAAGTAGCATTTTTGTAATAGGCATACAAACAAATCGAATAAACATGTTTTGCTTCAGCGATTTAAGAATATGGTCTTTGGAGTAATTTGTCTTTTTTTAACTATCATTTCTAACCTTTTCATTGCCTATCTCTAGTTTGCAGGTCCCCCTAACCATCTGCGGCACTTTCCCTACCCGCTGTTGGTGTTCTAGTACTCGGTGGTTTGTTTCCTTTTCCTTGAGCTATCAAATCATCCTATAAAGGGGATTACCTGAGCGCTGTTGTCTCCCGTGTTGGCCTGCAGTGGTTGGTTTGTTGTTTTGTTTTTTGTTTGTGTTTTCTCAAGATGCTTCATCGTATGGAAAGTATGCTTAAAAAATTGCAATGGCCTTGAACGGCGAGGCTCAGGCCAAGTGTCAGAAGATGCTTCCAGCAACGGGAGTTCCTTTCTTCCCAATTAATAGCCACAAACCTAAGCATGGATCTGTTGAAATGAGAGCTTGGTTTTTTTCAGGTGTTTGTAGAGGTTTGCATAGACTTTCTTTGCCAGAGAATGTGTGTTCATTTCACTAGTCTTGGCATGATTAAAAAGAAAAATTCATTTGTATACGCTTACCCATTGGAAACTATAAGGGATAAACAAAGTCAGTGTTTACACTTGGAAGAAGGGGTAAAAGGAGAAGCTTCTTCTCTTCCTTAGGGTTTTGAATCCCTATTTAAAGAGAAAGCAAGGAGGCCTGTTGTTTATCTTCTTTATAGTTAAGTTCTCATTTCTACCTGGACATACTTTGCAAACATTAATTTTCCTATATCATGGGGGGATACTACCACTTATCAAATTACTAAAAGGAAAGAAGGAAAGGGAAGAAAACGAGGGGGGAAAAGAGGCATGACAGGAGCTCTTTTTGGTTCCTTTTTTCCCCCATTTCCTTCCCCCAACCATCCCCCGACCAAATGGTATTTTAATTCAAGTCTCTCTGGCAGTAGTTAGTGTTTGGACTTTCGGTAATATCTCCATCATTAGCAGGAAGGTTGACTCTAAGCTTGCTTCCAGAGTGGTGACTAAGATTTTCTCAGTTGAGAAGTCCCTTTTGTTTATTTGGAATGTGCTAAGGTAGAAGAACATTTGTATCCTTCAGAAGGAACTTTTATCTTCCAATTAGAGCCGAGCAAGAGACTCTCAAAGAGAGACTTACTCTGTTTAAACTGACTACTCAGTTTTCTCACCACCCTGATAAAATGACAAAGGTTTTTTCCCCCCTAATTGGGCTTCTAGTTTTTGGTCCCCATATATATGATGATGCACTTCTACTGAAAAACCCCCGGAGATCAGTAGATGGTAATTAATAGGCTTTGTGGTCTTGCTTGTACATACATGTCAGTCATATTTTTTACAAGTGAAAAACAAGCAAAAGTATTTTCCAGGTAATTTCCCTCACACTTGAAAGAAATGAGAGAAGAGTCCTATTTCCTGTGTCAATAGCACTTTTTTCATAATCCACTTGCAAAAACATTACAGCAGTTGTACATTTCAAGGAAAAGTGATATTCTTTTACAAATCAAAATGAGTATGAACACCTATGTGAAGAAGATAAAAAAAGTGTATTTCTGGTATGGCGCAGGTGTTTATACCTACCTAATTTTTATGGTTTGTCCTATTAATTGTAAGAAATAAGTATGGGGGTTATGCTATAAATACGTACATCAGAGCAGTACCCGGGCTTTGAAAAAAATATACTTAAGCAAGTTTTTTTTTTCTATTATTTACCGGAGATTCCTCTCCCTCTCTCTCTTTTTTTTTTTTTTGGTCTGGATAAACGGACTAGAAATAAACAGCTGTATACTACTTCATTAAGCTGCTTCTTGGAGTGGTTTTCCCATTGATTAGTCTCAGGGCTAATGCTGGTTTATTCCTCATTTCATTGCTAATTAACATCACTGCTTCTTCTGACCGCTTGACCACGCTCTCTGGTGAACATGTGCTGGTTTGGCAAATAATAGCTCTCTCCCCCCCTACTACCTCCTTCCCGAGTCTTCAGCTCCCTCATCTTTCCTTCCTCCTAAAAATAAGATTGTAAGCCAGGAGGGAAGGAGACAGCCTTTAAGTTAGAGCGGGTGAGTTCCTCTGTAAAGACAGCAAACTCAGTAGAGAGATGATATGCAAGCAAGGGAAATAAACACAGCCACTCTACTCGAGCATCTGGTTGAGGCACTGGGTAAATGCAGGTGATTCACTCAGGCTTGGTTCATTGTGCATTTGTCTCATGGATTCAGGCTTTTTCAGAATATTTACAGGACAAATTACCTGACTCAGAGAGTTAAGACCAAGACCTTTAAAAGAGAAATGGACCACTGGCTTTAAGGCATCTGTACTCTATGGTTCCGGAGTCTGTGAAATGAAATTCACTGTCAGGTCTGAGTTTCCTGATCTGACACACAATTAGAGCTTTTGTAAAATGATCCACAGTCAAGTAGAACGTAATCACAGAAGAATACACAACTTGGCAACTCAGGATTAGGGATGGGTGAAATCCACAGTATAAATGTTAAGAAAAATCACTTCCTTCTGTTCCAGGTAGGGAGGTCAGCATTTCCAGAAACTCAAGCCAACATGCATTTTGGAAAAGCCTTTCCAGAATCATTGAATAATGTGTTGTATTGACTCAAATCCAAATCACAGCATCTCTTTTAATTGAATGGAACATTACATACATTGCATTTAGAAAATAATTTCAAATTAGTTTTGATTCTTGCAGTTTGATGTGTTATATTCCCTGAGCAGTCACAAAACAGACTTCGACTTCCTTCAGGCACCTTTGAGGAGCGGTCACTAGACAGACAACATTTACAGTGCTTCTGCTTTACAGCAAGCGGTCAGCTTTCCTTGCTGTCATCGTTTTCCGATAGACTTTTTTGTTTTTTCTTTTGCGGTACGCGGGCCTCTCACTGCTGTGGCCTCTCCCGTTGCGGAGCACAGGCTCCGGACGCGCAGGCTCAGCGGCCATGGCTCACGGGCCCAGCCGCTCCGCAGCACGTGGGATCCTCCCGGACCGGGGCACGAACCCGCGTCCCCTGCATCGGCAGGCGGACTCTCAACCACAGCTCCACCAAGGAAGCCCTGATAGACATTTTATTGTGTATTTCTTGCCTTTTTGTTTACATCTTATCACCTCTATATGATTATAAGCTCCTTGAGGGAAGGAATTATGTCTTATTCACGTTTACAATTAAATAAGGATGTGTTGGTGGCTTTCCACTTGCCAAGCCCTGTGCTTAGGACAAATGATGCCCTCAGCTAAATAAATGGAGTTGAATGTTCCTTTAATAGTAACATCATCCCTTCAAGATTTATCTTGAAAGCTCATTGTACGTATATCTTTAAAGTTCATATTTATTCCCGTGTGCCCGATGAGGCCCTGGCATTGTTAGGCACTGTAGAATATTTTAGTGTGATTTGATAGAGAATTGGGGTAATTACTATTTACTGACCTAAGTAAGCATCAGGAGGACATAGGGGAATTATTGCTGAGCCTCAGGGGAGTTTAGATATCGAGTAGATTGTAAGCTTCCTGAACTCAGGAACTTTTTCTGCTTGTTCACCAATAGATTTCCATTATCTGTGATATTGCCTGGCAAATTGTTTACTAAATCAGTGCTGTTGAAGGAAGGAAAATGGATGGGAAGGAACATTCCAGGAGGGAAGAACTGCAGGAACGTGAACTTGGAAGCTGGATGTGGTGTTTTTTTTTTTTTTTTTTAATTAAAAATTTTCTTTTAAAATTTTTTATTTTTTGGCTGCGTTGGGTCTTTGTTGCTGTGCACAGGCTTTCTCTAGTTGTGGTGAGCGGGGGCTACTCTTAGTTGCAGTGCGCGGGCTTCTCATTGTCGTGGCTCCTCTTGTTGTGGAGCACGGGCTCTAGGTGAGCGGGTTTCAGTAGTTGTGGCTCGCAGGCTCAGTAGTTGTGGCACATGGGCTTAGCTGCTCTGTGACACGTGGGATCTTCCTGGACCAGGGATCGAACCCATGTCCCCTGCATTGGCAGGTGGATTCTTAACCACTGTGCCACCAAGGCAGTCCCTGGATATGTATTTGTTTTTACAAGGAAGAGCAAATAGTTTGTTGAGTGGTATACCTCAAAAAAATATATATATCATAGTTGGGAAGGGTAGCCTGGGACCAACTTGTGAATAGTTTTCAATGCCCAGCTATGGAATTTGAACTGTATTCTTGAAGGCAGACACTGAATATAGTTAATGACTGACAACCGTGACCTTTTGTTAAAAAAACTTACCTCCAAACAAGGTAAGCTTGGCCATCACATAATAAGAACATAAAGAGTTGGCTTTTATTCTGGTTCTAGAGATACCAAGCAGGACAAGTGGTAGAGAGGACGATTTAATGATTTAGATGTGCTGGCCATTATTGCTGTAATAGCTGAACATTGTAAAAGTGTGCGAGAACAGGGCTGTGTTGCTTGCTATAGATCAACTTGCCCCCGCTTCACCCTTTCACTGAATTTAGCTTCTCCTTATTTTCTTTGCCTTTGATACCACTGGTATAAGTGGATTCAAAGAGAATCCAACAGACTCCACTTGGATAATCTGAGGCCCTTTAAAGGCCCAGTATCCACTTTTGCTTCCTTAAAGAGACTAAAAAGAGCTTAAATAGTACCTTATAACTTTAAATACCACAGACAAACTCCCCATAATATTCTTTCTCTTAAATAGGAGCTAGTTTTCTCTCCCCTGTGGGAAGTAATGTATAAACCCCATAAGGAACCTTCAGGATAGAAGGTGATGCTCTTGCAATCTAGAGCTCCAGGGGCCCCAAATCTAGAAAGTATGCCCCTTCCCCTGTGAAACTGCAACATAGCCAGATATCCAGTGAGAGGAGCTCCTTGGTGGGCGTGTCTTAGCTGATAAGATACTTGCCCCTGAAGTATTGTAAGGCTAGAATTTAAATTTATGGTCTAGTTATCTGAATGCCAGAAGAGACACACTAAATGTTCTTCATGAAAGAATGTTTTCTTTTGTAAAGTTTATGATAACTTCAAATTTAAAAATCTGCTCACAGGGCTTCCCTGGTGGCCGCGGTGGTTGAGAGCCCGCCTGCCGATGCAGGGGACACGGATTCGTGCCCCGGTCGGGAAAGATCCCACATGCCGCGGAGCGGCTGGGCCCGTGAGCCATGGCCGCTGGGCCTGCGTGTCTGGAGCCTGTGCTCCGCAACGGGAGAGGCCACAGCAGTGAGAGGCCCGCGTACCGCAAAAAAAAAAAAAAAAATCTGCTCACAAAGAATCCACTGACTTAAAAGGAGGAGGCTCGGCTTTAAAGGACACATTTTCTCAAAAGTCTCCTGTTTTTCTCTTGATACCTCCGATCTCTCTGCCTCTTACAAGAAAAAAGGACTCGACGAATACAATTTAAGAGACTAAGATGGAAACTTTCTTGAGATTTTCTCTCTTAACTGACCCATGTTTTATGATCTCCATGGGATGTGTCTATCCAGAATAGAACCTGTGTCTGTTGCCAATTGTCTGATGGCTGCTCAGGGTCATAAGGGCACCACCTGTTGCACGTGTGTGTGTGTGTGTGTGTGTGTGTGTGTGTGTGTGTGTGTGTGCGCGCGCGCGCATATGCGCAAGCACATTTGTGTGTGAAGGGAAGGATTTTCTTATTGAGGTTTCGAAGAAAAATAAGTTTCATTTGTTAAGCATGAAGAAAAGATTCAGTACCAGGATTGACTGTAATAAGCCTCCCCGTTTTACTAAAAATCCATTACTTGTTGAGCTATTAAGCGATGAAAAGGATTAAGAGAATAAAAAAGAAATCTAATAAAGATGATAACAGTGGAGCATTTTGTAAAATTTGCATGTGAATTTATAACATTTGGATCTGTCGGCAGACAGCGTTATTCAGCAGAAGGAAAAAAAAAACATACCACACATATAGGCATAAAAAATGCAACAGCAGAGTTTCCGGCCAGGAAACCTTTTTTTCCATATGGGCATCCATATGTTTTATCTTGAAATCCATATTTTTGGCCTTGATACGCATATGTTAGCTTTTTGCCCAAATAAGATTGTGTAATCATTCTTTATTATTTCTTCTTTCCTAGAAGTTATTACTCTAAGATTGGGGAAAGGGTAGGAAATCAAATGGACTGTTTCATATACTGAAAATACAGACGTGGAGAAGAAGCGTGCTATAGGAGGGACACAGACTCGTGTGTGTGTGTGTGTGTGTGTGTGTGTGTGTGTGTGTGTGTGTGTAGGTATATTCATTTTAAAATACTAGGTTCATGTCTATTTCGTCAAGGTAAGACTCCCACAGGTTGGGTTTTGATATCACAGGCCGTCTGTCTCAGGTTGATACATCCATGTGTCCAGCTGAACAATGTAGGATACTTTTAGAACAGGGCAGAGAGGGATGTATTTGGCTAAGTATACTCTCCTGTCCATTGGAACTGCCCAGTAAATATTCACTGTAGAGCTCCGATTTTGTTATTTGCAGCCCAACAGCAGCAGTGAGAGGGGCACACAATTCATTACATCATAAATGTCCAATTATGTATAAGACTTCCCCTGTAGAGCATGAACTCCTGGGGGATAAAGTTGGGATTGTATTTTTACTCAGTTTTGCATCGCCAACTCATAGCTTAAAGTTGGAGTTCAGGAAAAGATTTTAGACCCATTAATCTATAAATGCTTATTCACCAGGGAAAAAATGATATCAGCTTTTATAAAAACCCCCAGATCAATAAGTCCTCAAGCAAGTAAACTCACTTTATCACAACTATCTCACATGATGATAAAATTAATTTTATTCAGTCTGCGTGCTGGGCTATGTCCATATTAGAGTCCATCTAATATTTTCAACTCTAGCCTCAAGTAAATGAAAGGAGACCTTCTCATCTTCTTCTGCTGCTTTCTAGACACAATAAAATAATTATTGGACTTAACCTCATAGAAATTCACCTAGAATTAGCTCTTGATGTATTGAAAATTGGCTTACTAAGGAAGCAAAGCCAATGGATATATGAGTTGCCCTACCCAATGAGAAATACTGTCGGAAAACAAACAAACAGAATGCAAAACAAAACTATGAATACCTGCTTCTAAGAGGAGAGCTTCAAGAGTTGGCTTTTTCTTTGTGACATCATCTCATTTGCCATCTGGGGACTGAGGTGAACACATAGGACGGTGTACAGTGCGTTTGCAGAAGGGGCCAGAGTGGAGAAGTTCCTTTTAGCAATAATTTTATTTCATTCTATTCCACTGGGGGAATTTCTGCTGTCAGCCAGTTTCTATCCCCCTTGTCCTGGTGACCCAGCAAGGTCAGAAGTGGGTGTTCGTGGTCTGTCAGCCTCAGGACCTTTGATTGACAGACTGCTGAATCGCTCTGTGCAAAAAAAGTCTGATGCAGTGTGCCTAGCATGTGCAAAATCCCTCTACGTTGACTGTTTCCCGGGCATTTTGGCTTGAAATTTGTGCTGCAGCAATCTTCTTAGACATGTCCACTCAGAGCATGTGTCAGGGCCACCTCCGTTGGATATCTCTCCGTGTGGAGAGTCAGCATTTTGATGAGGGCATCCCACCAACCTAGAAAGATGTCAGCAATCTTTCACTTATTCTGTTCCTAGGAAAACATGCTGACATAACTCTCAAAGTACTCAGTGTGTAACTTCAGTGGGGAAGCAGAGAAAGTAAAAGTCGATGCCTCTCACATCCAAGGGTTGGAAGCTCTGAAATTCTGCCTTGCGCCTTTTCTCATTCTTCTGAGGGTTGGGATGCAAGTGCGAGCTTATTTTAAGATTCCTCAGGGCCGCACTTCCTTCCTTGACTCTTCTATTCTTGTCGTATTACCTCACTGCATTAGGACCTGTATCTCCCTCTGATGGCATCTAGTTTCTGTTCCATTCACGGTGGCCGAGGATCATATCTCTGATCCACTTAGAAACACAGTGAGCTTTGCCCCTGAGAATGTAAACGCTTTCTCTGTTACATCTATTGATCTCCAGGCCTCTATTTCTGGATTCTCATTCACGTACTCATTTGGCATTTGGGATATTGACTGTGCCTTTGAGGGACCAGAGTCAAGTTGGGTGCTAGGAACCAGACAAAGAATATTTCTTTGATGATGTAGGAGCAGATTTTTATACAGCTATTGATGAGAGTCCATATGCATCCCATACTCTTCTAAGTAAATCGAAGAAAGGTAAAATATAGTAAATGTATCTTGCTTGGGTATGCGGAAGGAAAAGAACACTTAAAAATTTAATGACACAGTCATTTCATTGAAGCTTGTTATTTTAGAACTAAGTGTAAATTAAGCGAATAAACAAAATAAAGAACGGAAGGAATTTACTGGATTATTCCTAAATTGAAATTCCTATTTCTAAACAACAGAGCATATTCGTTTGGAGAACCAGTGGTTGCTACAATTTGGAGATAACTCATTTTATGACATTGTAGGAAATAGGAAATAAGGAAAGGGAAGCCCAGAATTAGGTTACAAAAAATCCTTCAGCTGTAATAATGAATTGTTGCCATGAGAAAAACACCTAAATTAGAAGAGAGTGACTGTCTGTCTTAATAAGAGTCATAGTGGAAAGCCCTTCTTGAAATAGAAGTAAAATAAGGGAAAAATTGCATTGTTGCAGGGCTAATTTGATGAAAGGGCCTCAGTAAATTGCGATTGCACAGTTAATAAACCCTAGAGCTTTATTTGGAAGACAAAATTAGTTGTTTAGTGATAAAAAAAAAAAAATCAGTTACAAGTTGTGTTGTCTTTTTTAACCAATCAGGCAGAGAAGCCACCCATAAGAATGAATACTCAAAGTGAATAGAACTTCACTGCATCTAGGATTTAACTCCATTGTTTAACAGGAGACTGAAAACTAACATTTCTAAACGGGGAAAATATTCCTTCTTGTGGCATTGAAAGAGTGTTTCCTCTTCTTTTCATGTAGAAGGTCTATGAAGAGATATGAATGTGTTTAGGTATATCTTTTAATACAGTTCAGTGAGGATGAGTATATTGTAGTGTATTCAGAGAGGAAAAATCAGCCATTCAGAGGAAGGGAGTGAGTGTTTCTGCGTGTAGCAGAAAATTGAAAAACACTTATGAACAGGTCTGTAATGTTAGCAGATAGAAAAATGCAGGGTTCCATAAACACAACCATAGTATATGTTTTTTTTAATTAAAAAAAAAACATGATCACTTTTGTAAAACAATTCCAGGTGCGTGCTAGGATGTATTAATACCTACACTATCTTTTAATAAAAGTGACAGCCTAGTTAAGGAATAAGAGTAAATCTTCCCCTTTTTCTGACTTTAAGTCAGACATGAATTAGGATAGGAAATCTCAGAATTAAAAGTGATTCTGTTCTGATAGTTCACATTTAAAATCAGTTCCTTGATACTTAGAAGGTAATTCTCCATAGTAAGAATATAATATATGGCAACTGGACTATTTCGGGAAAGCTTACTTAACGGATACGTAGCTGAAATACTGTACATATGAAACATTGCATTCAGTTGGTCAGAGTGGCCCTGTGGGAAAACCTGGGCTTTGGAGTGAGCCAGAATCAAGTTCTAGTCTTTCCGCCAACTCAGTGACTCTGGACTCGCTATGTCGTCACTTGGGCCCTTAGTTTTCTAATCTGAAAAATGGGGAAAATGGTTACCTTCTTAAAGGGCTATGGGTAAATACCCAAAGAATGAAAGTGGTTATTACATTTGTAGATCCTGGTGATCTAGTAATTAAGAAAGTAGAAGAACAAAACATTGTTTTCTAATTGAATAAGAGTTTTTAGCTGTTAAATGGATTCCTATGAGAATACAGGTTTATTGGGGGGTGGTGAGGAAACTTTTAAAGACCTGTGTTCAGCACATTCATGGATTATGTTGGTGTTGCTAATTCTTTATCATATTTTTTTCATATCCAAATGTGGCCCAACTTTTATTTCTTGCATGTTTTGCTATTAGATATGCTTCCTCCAGGAATATGTTTTACACTGCATTTAAAATATTAGATTGTAACCATCAGTTTATGTTCATGTTTCCCCACTTTAACTACAAATGTTTTCTTATGTTAACCAGCCAAATAGAGTAGGGTACATGAGATCGTCTTAGCTGTGACCAGTGAGGCATAAGGAGGGATAACTCCCTCTTCTGGTTCCAGGTGACCCTAGAGACGGGGGACAGTGCATTGTCTTGGGTGAAATGTAAAATGGAGTGGGTAAAACTCAGGTTAACCGGAATGGGGGCGGGCAGAAAGGATCCTGTGGACACTTGTGTTCAGCTGGTTGTGCATACCTAAGGGGTTCAGAGATCCTCCATACAGGGTTTAGTCTAGCAATTCAAAACCGAAAGTGAGTTACAAGAAGTGGACTATATACCAGTAGCATTAATTAAAGGGTCAAATAGAGGAAAAGGAGTTAAGAAAAGAGAGGAAGGTGGTTATAGACTAGAGTTTCTAGGAAGGGATTCATAGAGGAGATGGGGCCAGAGTTTGGCCTTAAAGAATGAGTAGTGGGCTTCCCTGGTGGCGCAGTGGTTGCGAGTCCACCTGCCAATTAGGGGACACGGGTTCGAGCCCTGGTCCCGGAAGATCCCACATGCTGTGGAGCAACAAGGCCCATGTGCCACAACTACTGAGCCTGCGCTCTGGAGCCCGCGAGCCACAACTACTGAGCCCACGTGCCACAACTACCAAAGCCCGCGCACCTAGAGCCTGTGTTCTGCAACAAGAGAGGCCACTGCAATGAGAAGTCTGTGCACCGCAACAAAGAGTAGCCCCCGGCTCGCCGCA
Source organism: Kogia breviceps (assembly GCF_026419965.1). Taxonomy (NCBI): domain Eukaryota; kingdom Metazoa; phylum Chordata; class Mammalia; order Artiodactyla; family Physeteridae; genus Kogia; species Kogia breviceps. The sequence continues at coordinate 15,090,320 of NC_081310.1, read as the reverse complement.
ACCAGAGAAAGCCCACGCCCACGTGCAGCTACGAAGACCCAACGCAGCCAAAAATAAATAAATTTATTTTTTAAAAAAAGAATGAATAGTAATTGGATGGGTGGAAAGAAACAGAATAAGAAATAATCATAGTTTGTTTTATCAGGGGAGGGAGGAGGGCCATGTGAAGATCAACTTATCTGAAGAAAAGGTAGCATGAACCTTTGGGGAGCAGTGAAAAATCAGCCTGAGAAAGAAGTGATGGAACTTCCCTGGTGGCGCAGTGGTTGAGAATCCTCCTGCCAATGCAGGGGACACGGGTTCGAGCCCTGGTCCGGGAAGAACCCACGTGCAGAGGAGCGACTAAGCCCGTGCGCCACAACGACTGAGCCTGCGCTCTAGAGCCCGCGAGCCACAAGTACTGAGCCCGTGTGCCACAGCTACTGAAGCCCGCGCACCGCAACGAAGACTCAACACAGCCAAAAGTAAAAAATAAATAAAAAATAAAAAGAAAGGTAGTGAGGGAGTAGGAGATTTTTCCCAAACAAAATCTGACTCGGAAACTTGGGACCTGATCTATAGACTAGGTGAAATGGATCCCCTGGGGTCAGTGATTTCACAGGCAAGGCTTCCCCAGCAGCGTCCCCACCCTGTCCCTCTCCCCAGACAGCCTCAGAAGTGCCCTGAGCAACTCTGACTCATACTTCTATTCACACACGTCTTTATGGATCTAATAGTTAATGTATATCCTATACATGTATAATATTATGCTATATATATTCAGAGTATATAGCTAGTATGTATATTAGGTATGTTACTTACATGATTAATAAAATGAACACACACAAATTATATATTCATTTTTATATTTAAATGAGTCAAGCTCTCTTTCTGTCTTGTCTCCTGCTGTCCTCCTGAAATCTGTTCTGAATACAATCATCTCACCACTTTTCTCCTTCCACTTAGAATTTTTGGACTTCAGAATGTAGTGGTTGATTTTCCCTTTGTCTGAGGGACCCAGGAAGAGCTGAGGGAAGGGGATTAGGTGAATCCAAAATCATTGGACTTCATCCTGTGCCCCATACCTCAAAAGCTAACAAAAAGAACAAGGTATAAAAATAATTGGAATTATTAGCTAGCCTCTTTATTAAATACTGTACCGTGTGACTATCACCAAAAGTTTAATTTGTTAGAAAATACTTCATAAACCAGAATAAAACAACTTTGGACCTCACCACAATGAGATCAGAGCCCCTAATATAGAAAGTAGTAAATGTGCCTTCAGGTATGTTCTGAGACGTAATGTCCATTTTTCTCTCTGAATCCTTGATGGAAGATTCCAGAGAAAGATGTGCTGTTCTAGACTGGAGAAAACCTTGAGGAGCTCCAGATATTGACAAGCCCTCAAAGCAAAGATTTTAATAGCCAGTGAGAAGTTTTGCACGCCTCTAAGAAGCTTTCTTTTTGGCAGTGCGGTTGTTCTAAGCCTTGAATCCAAGGGGAGCCTAAAGAGAGTTCAGGCAGCAAAGTATGCACAGACCAAGGTAAAGAAATTGATTTTAAAGCAAACATAAAGTTGCCAGTAGCTGGCACAATGTCTCGGGCATAGTAGGCTGTCAGTAAGTGTTCCGTGAATTGAGATGTATTGTTGTTTGGAATCCTATGTATATCAAAGAGTAAATTGGATTTTGTTCACATTTGAACACCGCATTTGCCCTACTCGCGTAAGTCCTTTTTGCAAATATATCTGTAACCCAGCATGCTGGATTCTTACTTCATATTCATAAAGCAACAGATTTATGTTTCAGTTTAAAACCAAATTGACAAACCTCGTTTCCCGAAGCAGAGCTTTAAGTGACCTGTGGGTGGGATTCTGAGTTATTTCTCACGAGCCAAAAGAGGAACCAAGAAAAGGGAAAACTTTAGGAGAGCATAGTCAACAAGGTAAGAAGTTCGGTGATGCTGATCTGTAAAGACACTGTAACTTTTAAACGTGGACTTTCTGTCTGAAGAACTGCAGTGGGGATTTAAAATATGACTATTTAATTTTTTAAAATGACATAAATTAAGTGAACAGCCCATTACCAGGACACCATCAGGACCACATGGCCAATTGAGATCAAGTTATCTTGTCCCGCCTGCTGGATTTGAATAAGAATTAAGAAATTACTATTCCGGAGAGGTGTGGGACATCCATCCTCATTTTCAGTGATATTCTTCATGGTAACTACCTGCAAAGAAATGCTCTGACAGGTATGCCCCTGAACCCTTGTGGTCCTACCATTGGGGGGTGTATCTGTGGCAGAGAAGCAGCTAATTAATTGTTCTACCTGCCAGTGATGAAGCCTCGTACTGCAGGGACCTCAGCTTGGAGCCAGAAGTCATGCCTAATTCAAAAGAACCCACGTGGGAGGGCCATCGAGCTTCACCTTTCCACCCACTTGGCTGGATTAAGTCTAAACTTCGTGACCACACTGAAGCAGTAGAATCTCTCTCTGTAGTCACTACTGATGCCTTTCTGTGACCTGCGTTCTTTAACTTTTTATTTTCAACAAGTGTGCCATGACAATCACATTGAACAGTGCATCTTAGAAACAAACTGGGCTTAAGAAGACTGGACATGCCTCTGGGTCTGCTGTGGTCTTAGCATATTGATGGTCCTCTATGTAGAGTGTAAGTTAAGAAAGAGGTAGATCTTGGTCAATACTTAGTCAAGACTTATGCTTTTTGATATCATTATTTTTATCTAGACAAAGATTTCAAAATTGTGACTCTAAAAAGCATAGTAAAAAGCAATACATATTTTGTCTCAGACTCTTCAGCAGCTGACAGATTGTGAAAAGGATTAAATTTCTCATGTCATCTCAGAAATTAAAGTTAAAGCAAATATATTCTCAGTTTTACCAATGTTAATGCTAATCTTTAAAGCTCTGTTATTTTGCTTCAACTTTATTTTTGTCTATTTAAAGGCCGTTTTTCTACCCCTTCCTATTTTTCTCTACCATTAGTAAGTTAAGTATTGCCAGGTGCAACTGAAATCCTAACTTTTTGTGAACCTTCCCAGACTACTGTAGTACTGATGCTTTTGCATTGAACAGTTTAGTTCTAATAACTTGGACCTTGCATTTTCCATTTTGTTAGTCTTACTGGGACAAAAATCTATATTTTGTTTACCTTTTCCAGCATCTATCATGTTGTTGAGTGTTTTCTGGGTACTAGGAATTGTGTGGCATTCCCTTCCTTTTTTTTCTATTGATGTATAGTTAATTTACAATGTTGTGTTAGTTTCAAGTGTACATACAGCACAGTGATTCAGTTGTATATGTGTGTGCATATATATATATATACATATATATATATGCACACACACATATATATATATCTCACAAGATATCGAGTATAGTTCCCTATGCTATCCAGTAGGTCCTTGTTGTTTACCTATTTTATATATAACAGTGTGTATATGTTAATCCCAAACTCCTAATTTATTTCCCTTCACCCCCCATATCCCCTTTGGTAACCATAAGTTTGCTTTCTGTTTCTGTGAGTCTATTTCTGTTTTGTAAATAAGTTCACTTGTATCATTTTTTAGATTCCGCATGTAAGTGATATCAAATGATATTTGTCTTTCTCTGTCTGACTTATTTCACTTGATGTGAAGTAAGTGATATGAAGTATCACTTAATACGGTTTTTTCAGATGAGGATGCCATATTTGATAAGCTACCACAATTTGCAGTTGCTTTCAGGCTAACCTGTATCTGCTTTCTTACTTAATATGAAGTAAGTGATATAAAGTAATCTCTATGTCCATCCATGTTGCTGCACATGGCATTATTTCATTCTTTTTTATGGCTGAGTAATTCCATTATGTATACATATATACATCTTCTTTATCCTTTCTTAAGTAATTCATTCAACAAGCATTCACTGTTCTCCTCCCAGGAAAGGCAGGGTGTGTGCCTGGCCCTGGGGTTCCTTTGTCCCTCCCCTCAAGGAGCCTACATTAGTTCATGAGCAGTCTGGTAAACCAAAAGAAGGTGGATGCTCTCATAGCCAACAAGACTTGCATTCTCATTCAAAGCCTACAAATAGTCTAAGGAAGTGAAGCGATCTAGGAATTCGTAGTCTTGACTGTGCAGCCGTCACCCAGGTAATCCTGCAAAAGCCACTGAAACTCTCCCAGTTACTTCATCTGTAAAATGGCCATTATCATACTAATGCCTACCTTACCCACCCATAAGATGATTGTGAGGGCTGAATAAGGGTATGATAGAGACAGTGCTTATGGTAACCTCTAAAACACCATACAGAATTTTATTTAGAGGTCAAGTGCAAGCCTTTTCTTTAGGACTTTTTTTTTTTTCCAATCCATTGCTGCAAACTCACTGCATTCAGAAGACTCATAAGCACAGTTTTGAAATTCTGTACTTTGAAAACATGACAACAGATGCTAATGTATGGGGCTATATAAGTCACTTACCAGATGGTTCACAAGCATCTTTCCTATTAGATTTATGCAGTAAATCTTCATTCCCCTCGAAATGTTTGCTTCAGTGTGTCCATAACTTTTTATCCTCCTTTCATATGTTTGTGTAGTGCACATCTGGCTTCCTTAACATTAGATTATAATTAGAGTCAGGTACTCTTTTCCTTGACCTATGTGGCAAAATTAATCCCTAATATTTTTTTATAAAGGTGGCAGAAGGGTTTGTGATAACAACGGGAAACCTAGATAAATATGGAAATTTATTTTTGGTCTTGATTTTTTTTTTTTTTTTTTTACATCTCCTTTGATGTGGTTCCTGTTTCTCTCTCTCCCCTCAAACCCCTAGCTCCACTTCCATTACCCCGTAGCTCCGTGCAGTATTAGAAGAGGACCCAGGGAAGTTGTATGCCAATTCATGGACAGAGGAAATGTAATTTGCATCTATTAATATCTTCGAAAAGTGACTTTCCAGTATTAATGATACTTATTAATTGTATCAATTTAAATTAATCGATACAGTTTTTTCCAGATGAGGATGCAATATTTGATAAGCTACTACAATTTCCAATTGTTTTCAGAATAACCTGTATCTGCTTTCTTACTTATTTATCTATCTATCTATCTATCTATCTATCTATTTATTTATTTATGGCTGCATTGGGTGTTCGTTGCTGCGCGCGGGCTTTCTCTAGTTGCGGCGAGCGGGGGCTACTCTTCGATGCGGTTCACGGGCTTCTCACTGCGGTGGCTTCTCTTGTTGTGGAGCATGGGCTCTAGGTGCGTGGGCTTCAGTAGTTGTGGCGCATGGGCTTAGTTGCCTCGCGGCATGCGGGATCTTCCCGGACCAGGGATCGAGCCGGTGTTCCCTGCATTGGCAGGCGGATTCTTAACCACTGCGCCACCAAGAAAGTCCCTGTATCTGTTTTCTAGAGTCTTTATATAATTGGACAGTATCCTTCTTTAGTTAAAAAAAAATACATATATATGGAAAATGCTGGAAAGTAAATTTGCAGTTTATTTAGGAGCTGGTTCACTCCAAATAATATTTACCAAGATTTCCTTTGGTAATCTTTTTTCATGCTCATCGTAAGAAGCATTTAATAAGCATAAGAGCAGAAGCATTTGAACTTTGTTGATTTAATTTATGCTGTTTTTTTCTTTTATGTTGTATTTTAGGGAATTTCCCTGTGGCTCACTGCAGAACGACCTCCGCTTCAATTAATATATTTTTTTTAATCTGTAGGTTCAATTGTTTTAAGGTAGAAGGAGAGCATATTAAAAGGCAATAATTATCCTAGTGTGTGTTCAGTAATAATGGATCAGCAATGCTTTTTATCTTTGTGAAATAGTCAGTCCTTCCATTGAATACTTTTAATATAAATGAGGAGATATATTTGAGAATTCTAATTTTCTCTTGATGGTGGATTCATACCTCATATTCCTTAATAATCTACTTTCCTACCGTAGTTAATTTTTTACTGTCACACAATTATAACTCAGTATGTTAAATATTTCCTAAACTAAATAGAAAGTAGAGGGTAAATGATATTGGCGTTACAAATGCAGTACTAAAGTTAAAAGGATTTGTCTGATTAAAGTCAAGTAAAACATTAAAAAGTACTTTAAACAATTGTGAATGCAGTTTTGGAACTATATTTGGATTAAGTTAATGGAAATTTGCTTAGTAGAAACCTTTAGGTGGTTTTTAAATTATTACAGCAAGTCTTTTCCCCTTTCTAAGTTTCAGGCTCCTCATCTGTAATATAAATGTTAGATAAAATGGTTTCTTCTGGCTGTAACATATCAACCTTCTAGATATTAATGGGTGCACCCAAAGTATTTAAGGGGCATGAAAATAGCTTTTTAAAAGTAGTTTCATATTATTTACAATAATGTGTAAATAAATATATACCTTGTTAGTACAGAGTAATTTCAGATTAATAACTATATATAGGTCACAAATTCAGAATTCATGAAATCCTAATTAATGCTGTTTTGATTTTACTGGTGCCATCAAGACATTTTGCTAGTTGAAATGTGATGTAAATGTACCTTACTTGGAAAGGACGCTGGGAGATGAGGATGAATTTAGGGACAGGAAGATGGCTGCTAAATTCTCCTGCTTTGGAAGGAGAACTGCATTGGGATTGAAATAATTAGGGAGACTAACCATTCTGTTGTTCAGAAAATTCCATGACAGTGCTTCCATTAACTCTCTAGTGATATTGCCACTAAAGGGGTAAGGGGAAAAGAAAAAAAGAGAAACGAAACAGCAAAATAGACATCCTCTCTTCACTCTGCTGTGTCTGCATTAATGCGGCATCGTAGCAGCTGCTATCTTTTTCAAACAGCCTTTTTTTTTTTTTTTTTTTTTTTTTTTCCAGTGGCCTTTTTTTCCCCTGTAGAGTAAGCTGACCAGATTTTGACTTTATAAAACTGGGACAGCCTAGCAGGGGACGAGAATTTCCATGAACCATCTTCTGGGGATAATAATATCAGTAATCAGAGATTGTCATAGCAATTGCAGAGAGAGATGAATTGCAATGGGCAGGAAATCAACACTGTTTTGTTTGTTAGTTCTTTTGGAGAGTGAGTTCAGTGCCCCGTAACCATTTACCAAAAAGTTGAGCTTGAGTGCAACCCCCTGTAAACTCTTGAACTCCAAGTTATTTAGAGACTAAGACAGATGGCGAAGCAGATTTGCTAGCGAATTATATAAATGGACTATATTCCAGTGGCTATATGTTCACCTATTTGCCTTCAGAACTGAACTATTTGTGCTTAAGCCAGGATTGGTTCACATCCAGTTTCTCTCATCTCCCATTTGGTCTTTGTCCTCTATGCTCACTTTGCACTTTTTTATATGCCTATATAGCTGTAATTTAATCATTTATTTATGTATTAAAATGTATTCTGTGGCCTATTTTGTCCCAGGCATGAATCTACATAATAGGAAATACAAGGATAAATAAGATAAGCAAATCCAAAATGTACATGGAGGAATAAAGATCTCCCAGCACTCTCTATACTTTTGTAAAATTATAATATCCATATTTTGGTAAAATTATAATATAATCCATACTTTTTATATAAAATTATCCATACTTCTGTAAAATTATAATTTTGTAAAATAAAAATGTGTTTATTCAACAACTTATTTTTGTTTCCAAATTAACAAACTGTAATTGTTTTCCCAAAGATACACTTTTTTTTCATACACATCCATCATACACTGTAACCAAAAAAAGCAGTGTACATGAAATAAGAGAAAATAAATTAAAAATCCATAGCATAGGTAAGGAGGCTCTAGTCTGGAGCACAGCTGAATTTCCTGCAATATAAGGAGGCTCGAACGTTTCTTTTATTAGAATGCCTGCTAGCAAGGGTTCCAGCCAGGTGGCTGGTTGGTCTGTAAGTCAGTCTTGAGTACTTGAAACAGTTTCTCTGTGTGTTTGTTTTTCCTTAGCATTTAGAATAGCCATCATTGTCCTGCAATAGGCAGAGCTATCACGTCCAGGAAAAATGAGGGAGGGAACCACAGAGGCAGCGTGAGATCCAAATACAGCATTCAAAGGTAATTGGTCCAGTGGTGCCTGGGGAAGGAAGAAGGGGATGGCACTCCCGGGTTAGCCATCTTCCTTCAGGGGTGTGTACCAGCCGTTTTTTTCGTGGATCTGCACCAAGGACTTGTAGGACTGCTGTGCTCTTGTCGGGCTGTATTGAGATTTGTTGGCTCCAAACTGCACTCGTGCTTTTCCCTTCACCAGCGTGGCACTGATCTGCATGATCACTGCCGCTATTGAGTAGGCACTGCTCCAGCCCTGCTTGGTGAGCAATTCCATGCAGGTGGCACCTCCGCCCAGAACATACCCTCCGGACAGCACTGGAGACACAATCCTGACAAACGGTGGGTCAAAGGGAAAGTTACCTTTAAAAGAAAAGTTTAGTAGGATGAAGTCAGCTCCTTCTTTCTCTTGGAGGATCTGGAGATCGTTGTGCAAAGCGCTGTCCTGGTCAACTTTGAGGAGTTTGACATTCCAATCCATACAGACTGTCATTCACGAGTTCGACTGCATAGTTTCCGCCTTTCAAACTCTGTGATCCGGGTTCGTGCCCTGGTCCGGGAAGATCCCACATGCCGCGGAGCAACTAAGCCCGTGAGCCATGGCCGCTGGGCCTGCGCGTCCGGAGCCTGTGCCCCGCAATGGGAGAGGCCACAACAGTGAGAGGCCCGCATACCGCAAAAAAAAAAAAAAAAAAAAAAAAAAAAAAAAAAAAAAAAAAAAAAAAAACACCAAACTCTGTGATCAGTATATATCCCTGAGCTCCTTCATCAGCCGGTCAGTAGCCTGCACCAAGCCAGACACCGCACCATTTAAGTAATCTTGCCTCTGGTTCTTTTAAATGTTCTCTGGTATGGGCAAGTTTTCTTTTCCGTTGCCGTCATCTTCAGATTTCTTACCCTCAGCTGGCTCTTATTCTTTCATTTCATAGTGATCTAGGTCTTCTGTGTCCTCAGGCATCTCTTTATCTTCATCTTCCGAAGATACATCTTCCTGTGTACGCTGCTTTGCTGGCAAGGGCTGATCCAGCATCTCCACATCTGGATGCTGAGGGAGGTTATAGAGTTTACACAGGTCGGAGATGATCCTCTTCAGATACTGCAATAGCAAAGTATTCCCTTTCTTTATGGCCACTAGCCTCTCCAAGACAGCAGCCAAGTTAGGGTCATGGGACTCCACTGACCAGATGGGGGGCACAGCAGGGTATGACTCCGTGATCAACAACTTATTTTGAATATTTCAAACAGATGATAGACCAATAGTATGCAATAAAAGCACAGAGAACTTAAATTGTGAAAACTTAATACTTATTAAACTGACATCAAAAAAGTAATGGGGAAAGGACAGATTGCATTTTATGTGACTTTTAGAAAATGCTTACTACATGGAGAAATATAAAACTGGATCCCTTCCTAAACCTTTTACGAAGATAATCTCTATAAAGATAAATGTGGAAAGTAAAACTATAAAAATAGTAGATGAAAACACAGGAGAATATCTTTGTGACCTAGAGATAGAAAAATATTTTTTAAACCTCAAAAGGATAAATTAAGAAAAAATATTGATTAACTTATTGATAAAGAATTTAAACATTTATGTTCAACAACAAAAATAAATAAAATTCATACTCAGTTAATAGAATAAAATAATTACTTATGGTGTCTAATATGATAAGTGACTAATATCTAGGCTCTAAAAAGAACTCCTGAAAATTAAGAAGAAAAAGATAGCAATCCCAACTGAAAAGACAGATGAAGGTTATGATAGGCAATTTATAGAGAACACCCAAAGAGTTAGCAAGCATTGTTAGAAGTGTTCAAACTCGTTAGCAATAAGAGAAATTCAGATTCTAACAGCATGGATTAGATAGACAAAAACTAGAAATTAGAATTGCGTAATGCCAAATGTTGGCAAAAAAATAATATTTGAGACTCCTCACGTATGGTTGGTGGAATTATAGACTGATGTAGCCAATGTAGGCATACTGCATGCTGCAAAACTGTGCACAACAGATTTGTTCCTGGTCTACCTTCCAGACAACTTTCTGTTTTGTCCATAATGACATATGTGCAAGGATGCTTATTGCAGTATGGGTGTTATTGGTGGTGTCAAGGAGCTGGAGTGTCTGTCGTTGGAAGACTGGATAGATAAAAAATGGTGGGTGTATTCCTTGGAGTCCTGTGCAGCAGTAAAGAGCAGTAGTCTAGGTGTGCTCCTAGCAATGTGGACGGATCTGTAAAATGTAGTCCTGAATGAAAAAAGTAGGGAAACAGAATGAATTATATAACATGGTATAATTTACATATATTAAAAACATGTGCACACAAAATAACAATGCATACTTTGCAAGAACATTTAACATATCTGAATGAAAATACTTGCAAGTTTTACAGGAGGGGCATGAGAAATAGAAACATGTAGAACATGAGACGGGTCTTGTGCAGAATGATAATGGTTGGGTGGTGGGTGAAAAATTATCTCTATCCATAAGCAGCTCACAGTATAGTGAGGGAGACAGACACATTAATAATTATAATGAAATGTGGTATGTACATTCATAGGGATCTGTACAGAGTATTAACATGTATGACTTTTCTACCAGGCTAAGGTTTCCATTAGGGCAAATACTGTTCTGTGTTGTTTTCTTTACTCTTAATGTTCTTCTGCACTTCATACATGTGTATATATATATATGTATATATATAGCAGAGAGGTCTTTGAATCACTGGGAAAAGTTGAAAAGTACTTTCCTGTCATTGACACTATGGATTTGATTTGGTTGAGTATAACTCAATTAAAATGTATAGAGGCTTTAGCCTGGGTGCATATTATTTCATGATGAGCATGCAACTTGACACAGGTTGCTCAGTGGACTAAAGCATTATGACATGGTGGTGGTTAAGTCTGCTTCAGATCAGGTATTTCATGACAACACTTGGTTCTGTGGCTGACATGAGTCATACTGGCCATGATCAGCCATCTCACAGTTTCTAGTGACTTGTTATCAAAAACGTATGATGCAAGTATGCAAATGCCTCACCACGAATCCATCACTCCTCTGAAAACTGAAGGATGATGGAAATGATGCTATGGTTTAAAAAAATAATAATTGAAAAGTAGATTTCCTTTGTTAGTTGCTTTTACCTCCCTGGAAGTATGTATTTCTCTATATAATTATTAACTTGTCAGTGTATCTTCCAGTGATTACATTAGTCTCAAGACTGAAGGCCCAGGTTTAAATCTAGGGAACATTGTAATTATGGTTTTTGACTTTTCACCTATCTATTTATATGATGGCATTTCTCTCTAACAATGGCTGCTTATTAAAACAAAACAAAACAAAACAAAACAAAACAAAACAAAAAAACCTTCCTCTTGCAACTAGAGTGCTCATATCTGCTGGTGGAAGTGTAGGTTGTTAAACAACTCTGAAAAACTGGTAATATCTACTAACGCTGAGCATTTGTATAGCCTCTGTCCCAGCAATTCCTCTCCAGGAATGACCCAACAAAAATGAACACATGTATGCCCCAAAAGAAAGGCACAAAATATCTTCATAACATCATTCATAACAACAAAAAAACCAAAAGGAACCTAAATGTCCATCAACATGAGAATGAAGAAATAAATGAGTATAAATAAATATAGTATTAATATAGAATTCATATAAAGGAATACTATATAACAGTGAAAATATAACACTAGTGCTATATGCAACATGGATAGATCGCATAAGTATAATATCAGTGTGAAGGCGCTAGACATAAAACTTATATTTTGTATCATTCTACTTATATAAAGTTTAAGACAGATAAAAATAATCTGGGATATTAGAAGTCAGGTTAACGGTTGCCTTTGGGGAAGAAGGTAGAAATGATCGGGAGAGGTCTGAGGGGCCTTTGGAGTGCAAGTGATGTTTTATATGTAGATTAGATGGTAGTTAAAAATGTGTTGACTTTGGGATAATTAAGTTGCATATGAGTGATCTGTGTATTTTTCTGTATATATGTGATACTTTAAAGGTTTTATGAAAATATAAAAATAAAAGCTAAACAGTATATTGTTCAGGGTTATATACTTAAGTGATAAAACTATGAAAGGATGTGAGAGAATGATTCCTCTAAGGTCAAGTTACTGATTACTTCTATGTGGGAAGAAACATAAGCATGGGAAGGGCACACAGGGGGATTTTTCAGGGACTAGTTAGTATTCTCCAGTTTTAATCATAGGTAGGGGTACACTGGTATTTATTGTATTATTCTTTTCACTCTACATATGTGTTTTATATTTTTTGTGTTTGATGCAATCATTTCACAATGAAAAAAATTTTTTTAAGATATTTTTGATGTGGACCATTTTTAAAGCCTTTACTGAATTTGTTACAATATTGCTTCTGTTTTGTGTTTTGGTTTTTTGGCCATGAGGCATGTGGGATCTTAGCTCCCCAGCCAGGGATCAAACCTGCACCCCCTGCATTGGAAGGCAAAGTCTTAACCACTGGACTGCCAGGGAAGTCCCTGAGAAAAATTTTTTTAGCAGAGTTTTTGTTCCAGATAAAATGGAATAGGCACAATCCACCTTGTGTCTCCCACTGAATTCAGCTATAAAACCTGGACAGAATTCATGGAGCCACCATGTAAGGATACTGAAAAGCAAATAGTAGCAGATGGATCAGGAAAGTAGATCAGAATGGAAAGTACCCCTAAACTGGTGGTGAGTTTACCATTGTTCCCCTTCTGGTATCTTCTGTCCTAATCATATTGGAGTTGAAGCCCAGAAGAGAGTCACAGAGCTCAGACACAGAGAGCTCCCAGAGAAGGCCTCTAGTTCAGCTTGTGGACTGGTAAAGGTGAAGGCAAGTGTTTTTTCTTTTCTCTGTTTCCTTGTAGCCAGGCCTCAAGCAAGTCCAGGACAATATCAATGATGATGTCAACAGGAGCCAAACGTCTGAGAGACGGGAGCCTTCTTTTCACATCAGTGGATCTGTGGTCCCAAGAGGGTGGAGCATATACACATTGCTTTTTTCTCTCTGTTTTTGAACTACTTGGCAACTGAGTAAGATAACTAAAGCTACAAATTTATAGATGGAGGGCTCAAAATGGGAGCCCAAGGAAATAGAAAATACCAGGGTTTATGCAGTAGGTTAAGGCCTTGGGAAAGTGACATAACCCTAAAGATATTTATGTACTCCTGGGCTCATTCCTGACCTGCTGTACACAAATCTGACTAATTTATTGTATCAAAACTTTGAGAACTAAACAGATAAACCACTGCCTATGTCCATACTGGCCACAGGGTGGCACACACATAGGAAAAATCTGAATAGCACTGCAAAGCTTTGAAAACTGACCTAACACTGGAACCCTAGCCCACGAAATACAAGTTGGAACTTGTGGGCTGAACCTCACTAGTTTGATTGCCTGCTAAAATAAAAATATCACATTGTCCACAGGATTTAAACAAGATACATAGTCTCAAGATATTATTAAACTGTCTAAGATATTATCCAAAATTACTTGGCATATAAAGAACCAGGAAAATCTCAACCTCCATTGGAAGGACAATCAACAGATGCCATTGATGAGAATATACAGACGTTGGAATTACCTGACAAAGATTTGTATAGAAGCTGTTACTTAAAAAATACTCTATCAAGCATTCACAAACACTCTTGAAACAATGATAAGGTACAGAGTGTGAACAAAGAAATAGGAAATATAAAGAAGAATTTAATACAAATTTTAGAGCTAAGAAGTACAAAAATCATAATAAAAATCTTACTGGATCAGCTCAAGAGCAGAATGGAAATGAAAAACTGAAAGTCAGTGAATTTGAAAATAGGTCAATAGAAATTATCTTACCAGTTAACAAAAAGGGGAAAAGATTGGGGGGAAAATAAAGGGAGCCTCACAGACCTGTGAGACAAAAAAAAAAAAAAATAGTTCTAACATTTGTGTCATTAAAGTTCTAGGAGAAGAGAAAGAAATAATGGCCCCAAACTTCCCTCACTGGGGGAAAGAAAATAGCCTATGGCTTCAAGAAGTTTTGTGAAAACCAAACAGGATAAACTCAAATAAGTCTGTGTTCAGACACATCATCATCAAAATGCTATAAAAATAAGTACACAAAAAAATCTTGAAAGTGGCCAGAGATAAAATATGCATTTCCTATTAGGGAACAATAATTTCAATGACTATGGATTTCTCAGAAATAAACACAGAGGGCAGGAGGAAGCAACATAATATTTTAAAATTACTGAAAAGAACTTCCAACCCAGAATTCAATATCCAGAAAAAATACTGCTTAGAAATGAAGGTGAAATAAAGACATCTTTGGATGAAGAAGAACTAAGAATTTGTTGACCTAAGAATTCAAACCAGCTCTAAAAGAATTTCTATGGGAAGTTCTTCAGATAGGAGGGAAATAACACCAGAAGGAAATTGGAACATCAAGAATGGAAGAGGGACAAAAGAAATAGTAAATATTTGGGAGCACATCATAGACTATTCTTCTCCTCTTTAGTTCTTTAAGACATGATTGACAGTTAAAAACAAAATAATACTGAATGATGGAGTTTTAAATGTATATTTAAGGCAACTATAACATAATGGAGAAGGATAAAGGGAACTCTTAGATGACAAGGTTTCCGTATTCCACTTGAAGTGGTAAAAGTTGATTCTAAGTAGACTGTGAAAAGTGGTGGATATATATTATGCTCCTTAGAGTAACCACTACAAAACTATACAAGAGATAATTAAAAACACAATAGATAAATTAAAATAGAAAGCTAAAAAATGTTCCGGTAACCTAAGTTTCTCCTTAGAAACTGAGACCTGAATAAAAAAGAGAACAAAGAGAAAACAAATAACAAATTGGTAGATATAAATCCAAATGTATCAATAACTATATTAGATAGAAATAATCTAAATGCAATAAATAAAACAGATGATCAGAAAGGAGTAAAAGGAAACATGACCCTACTCTATATACTTCCCATATGAAACTCCCTTCTAATATAGTGATATACGTAGATTAAAAGTAAAAGGATAGAAAAAGATGTTCTATGCAAACACTAATCAAAAGAAACCTGGAGCAGCTATCTTAATGAGGTAAAAGAAGCTTTAGAGCCACCGCCCCAAAAACCAAAAAGTATATCAGGAATAAAAAAATACATAAAGAGAGATATACCTTTGAAAGGAATCAATTCACCAGTAAGGTGTAACAATTTGTATGAACTTAAAAACTAAGCTTCAAACTACATGAAGCTAAAACTAACTGAACTTAGAAGAGAAATGAACAAATCCACAATTATAGATGGAAACTTCAATCAACACTTACCCTTTCTATAATAGATAAAATTAATAGAAAATCAGCAAGATTATAGAACTAAACATCATCGACCAGCGGGATCTAATTGACATATGTGAACACTCCACCCAATAAGAGCAGAATACCTTTTCTTTTCAAGGGAACAGAGAACATTCATCGTGACAGATTATATCCGAGGTCATAAAAACAATTTGAAAAATTTTTAATTGAAATAATACAAAAAAATGTTCTCTGGTCATAAAGAATTAATTTGTTAATAAAAAAAAGAACAGGAAAATATCCTAACTTGAATATTAAACAATTCATTTATAAATAACTCCTGGTCAAAGAAGAAGTCTCAAGGAAAATCAGAAAATATTTTGAACTGAATGAAAATGAAAGTGCACATATCAAAATGTGTGTGATACAGCTAAGCAGTGCTTTAGGGGAAATTTCTAGCATTATATACTTGTATTAGAAAAGAATAAAGATCTTCAATCAGTACTCTAGGTTTCCACGTTAACAAACTAGAAAAAGAGGAGCAAAGTAAGCCCAAAGAAGCAGAATGAAGAGAATAATAAAAATGAACAGAAATTAATAAAATTAAAAATTCCAGAGAAAATAAAAACAAAAGCTGATTCTTTAAAAAAAAATCAATAGAATTGATAAACTTCTAGTAAGACTGACAAAGAAAAAAAAACAAATACACAAATTAACAATATCAGGAATGAAATAAGGGATATTACTAAAGATCCTACAACCATTAAAAGGATAGTAAAAGAATACTATAAACAATTCATTGCATCGAAATTTGACAACTTAGATGAAATGGACTGATTCCTTGAAAACCATGAACTACTAAAACTCACCCAAGATAATTTAGTCAACCTAAATACTCATATACCTGTTAAATAAATCAAATTCCTCTTAAAATTCTTCTGAAAAAGGAATCTCTAGCCCAAAACAATTAAAAAGGAACTAAGGCCAATTCTACAAAATCTTCTTCGGAAAATAGAAAACGGAACATTTCCCAACCCATTTTATGAGATCAGAAGAGTAACACTGATACCCAAACCAGATAAAGATAGTAAAATAAAATAACTGCAAACCAATATTAGCAAATCAAATCTATAAAAATGTAAAAAGAATAACACACAGTTACAAAGTGAGGCTTATTCTGGGAGTGCAAGGCTGGTCCAATATTAGAAAATCAGTCATTGTAATCCACCATATTAATAGTCTAAAGAAGAAAAATCATGAGTTCCCATCAACTGATGCAGAACAAAATGCCAACATTTAATATCGATTTATGATAAAAATTATATGCAAAGTAGGAATAGAATGAAATTCAACCTGATAAAGGCCATCTATAAAATACCTGTAGCTAATGCAGTTAATGATTAAAGACTTAAATGCCTTTCCCCTAAGATTGGGAACAAATCAAGGATGTCCAGTATATGACTCCCATTCAATGTTGAACTGGATGTCCTAGTCAAAGAAGTATATCATGAAAATAACAAACAAAAAAAGTCATATAGATTGGAAAGAAAGACATAAAACTGTCTCTTTATGCAGGCAACATGGTTGTCTACATAGAAAATCCCCCCGCCCAATT
This sequence comes from Kogia breviceps, assembly GCF_026419965.1. Classification (NCBI taxonomy): domain Eukaryota; kingdom Metazoa; phylum Chordata; class Mammalia; order Artiodactyla; family Physeteridae; genus Kogia; species Kogia breviceps. The sequence continues at coordinate 15,073,367 of NC_081310.1, read as the reverse complement.
ACAAAAAAATCTCCTAGAGGTAATAAGTGAATTCAACAAGTTTACAAGATAAAAGATCAACATACAAAAATCAATACATTTCTATATACTAGCAAGTTACAAATGGAACCTGAACTTTAAAAGTTTTTTAAAATTTTTGAATAGTTCCAAAAATAAAATACGTAAATATGAATCTAGCAAAATTGTTACAGGATCTGTATGCTGAAACTGCAAATAGTGATGTAAGAAATCAAAGAAGACCTAAATTGAGAGATATACTAAGTTCATGAATCAGAAGACTGAAAAGAGTAAAGATGTTGACTCTCCCCAATTTGGTCAATAGATTTAATGAATTCAATAAAATTCCCAGTGGGATTTTTTTATTTGTACATATAGACAACTGATTCTCAAGATCTTAGGGAAAGACTACAGAATTAGCATAGCTAAAATCATTTTTGAAAAGAAGAAAAAAGCCCATATGAATAACACTTATTGATTTTAAGACTTTCTCTATCACTACACTCATCAAGACAGTGTGGTATTTGCAAAGAAATAGACAGTTATCAGTGGACCACAACAGAGCATCTAGAAATAAGCCCACACAAATGTGGTTGATGGATTTTGACAATGGTGCAAAAGTAATTTGGTCTTTTTGGCAAACGGTGTTAGAGCAGTTGAATGGACATCAATATGCAAAAAAAAAAAAAAAAAAAGAATCTTGACCTAAACTTCATGGCTGATACCAAAAATAACTCAAAGTTGACCAAATACCAAGTAAAATATAAACTATAAACCTTTTAAAAGAGAACACAGGAAGAAATATTCTTGATCTGGGGTTAGGCAGAAAGTCTCAGGCATGACACCAAAAGTATATAATCCACAAAAGAAAGAGTTGATAAATTGGCCTTCATTAAAATTTTAAACTTTTGGTCTCCCAATGTTAAGAACATGAAAAGACAAGTTCCATACTGGGGGTGGGGGGGTGGGCGGCGTTGGTGGATGGAATTACAAAGCACAGACCTGACAAAGTCCTTGTGACAAGAGTAAGTAAAGAACTCTCAAAACTCAGCGGTGTGAAAACAACCTAAGTTTTAAAATAGCAAAAGACATGAGTAGGCTTCCCTGGTGGCGCAGTGGTTGGGAGTCCGCCTGCCGATGCAGGGGACGCGGGTTCGTGCCCCGGTCCGGCAGGATCCCGCATCCCGCGGAGCGACTGAGCCCGTGAGCCATGGCCGCTGGGCCTGCGCGTCCGGAGCCTGTGCTCCGCAGCGGGAGAGGCCACAGCGGTGAGAGGCCCGCATACCGCAAAAAAAAAAAAAAAAAAAAAGACATGAGCAGACATTTCACCTAAGATAATATACAGAATGGATAGCAGCACACGAAAAGATGTTCAGCATCATTAGTCATTAGAGAACTGCATATTAAAACCTTTTTAAGATCTACTGCACATCTATTAGAATGGCTAATTTTTAAAAGTCTGACAATACTAAGTGCTGATGAGGATGAAGAGTGATTGGAACTTGCATTAATTGCTGGTAGAAATGCAAAATGATATAACCACTCTTAAAAGCAATTTGGCTATTTCTTATAAAGTTAAAATACACCTGTCATACTATGCAGAAATCCCACTTCTGGGTATTTAACTTAGAGAAATGTAAACTTATGTTCACACAGAAACCTGTACCTGACTCTTTATGGCAGGTCTATTCATAATTGTTCTAAACTGGAAACAATCCAAATGTCTTTAAGGGTGAATGGATTAACAAACTGTGGTATATCTGTACAATGGAACACTACACAGTATTATAAAGGAAGAAACCATTGATACATACAAAAATTTGGATGAATCTCTATGCTGAATGAAGGAAGCTAGTTTCAAAATGTTACATACTATATTGTGCCATTTACAGTTGACCTTTGAACAACACAGGTTTGAACTGTGCAGGTCCATGTATACATGTACTTTTCACTAAATATATACTACAGTACTACATGATCCACAGTTAGTTGAATTCAAGGATACAGAACCATGGGTATGGAGGGCCAGCTGTAAAGTTATAGATGAATTTTCAACTGTATAGGGGGTCAGTGCCCCTAACCCCTGTGTCTTCAAGGGCCTACTGTATATGACATTCACAAAAAGACAAAATTGTAGTGTTGGAGACTGATCATTGATTGCCAGGAGTATTATAATTTAGAAAATAAATTAAAAATTTTTTATACTGGAAAGGAAAATAAATTTTTTGGCCGTCATGGCAATTACAGTATAGTGGGGAAAGGGAAGGAGACAGACAAGAAATAAAATTAAACAAACAGAATTGGGATTAGATTTACAAAGCATGCTAATAGAGGTAGGTCTTTTTAAAAATAAACTTTAAATGATTTGCTTATTAATTTTTTGTAGTGAAATGGTTGTTTCTAAATCAGCAGCAGCCCATAAAGCTATTTTATCTTATGTAGTTAAACATCCCCTATACAAATTAGTTTTGCTGTTAATTTATTTAGAGAATTTTTTCTTCATAGATATATGAAGGCAAAATTCTGCCCAAGCTATAAAAATCATTATAAATTTAAGATAATGATATTTGAATTGATGTTGCACTTTTGGCAGAGAATTTGGCTGTGTGTAAAAATGATAGGTAAGAAAAATATTACTAAAGCAAAAGGAGAGTTATTTTGAAAAATGATTTGGATTAAATTATTCGGCTCCCTCTCAATCAGTTTGTACGTGTAGATACATCCTTTATAAGCTACTGGACAGGGAATTTTGTTCTATGCCTTAGTTTCCCCATGTGCATAATGTGAGGATAGTTATTCTGGTAGCTGATGTTTTTCCTGAGACCCTATTAGAATACATACGGCATCCATATTTCAGCATGACGCTTAAACACCATTGAAGTAGAGCATCGAAATATACAAAGTTTCATCATTTTATTTCTTAAAACCAAATATGTCTTCTCATTTCACAGTGTGAACACTGATGAAGAAAATGACAGAAACTTGTAATTAGGGATATCAAAAATATTTAAAGTTTGAAAAATGTCTGTTGCAGAAAAAAAAAGGAAGAGATTGCTTTATACTCTCTTCTTAAGTTTGAAAACCCACATCAAAGAGTGAAATTTAATCATAGATGCCAGAGTTTAAAGTTGTAAAAACGATGTGGAAGAAGAAATACGGACATACCTCCAGCCCCTTTAGAAGATAAAGATATCAGGAAAAATATGCATATACTGCAGTGGGGAGCTAGTAATGTGATTTTAATATGGTTGTCCTAGGAAAGCTTAAAGCAGACTTTCAGTAGAAACTAAGATGCACGCTTGTTGCTTTCCCCTAAAAAATACATATTTTAATATTGATAAGAACATATATATTTAAATAACAATGAAAGTGTTCTTTAAAATATGTCATTGAGTTGTTATAGATGCACAATGTAAAGGGGATGTGCGTACATATCATATTGTATATGAACACGTAGGCTCTGGCCACTTAATAGTCTGTCCAATAAAATGTGTGTTTGTATGTATATATACCTAGCTTGAATGGCGGTCCATTTAATAAATATATTTATTACTTGAGAGAGTGTTTTACATTATTACTGGTCATAAAAGTGGTAGATATGACATTTGCTGCTATTAAACACTGTGTTCACAATATTTGCATTTACTGAGCAAGAACTAATGGTAACAGATTTTCTGTGTTACACAAATGTCTGGGCAGCTTGATTCAAGCATCTTTTATAATTGCGTTTTCTAAAGATAAACTGAAGGCTCTGCAAAACATCATGTCTTCTTTTGGATGATCTTTCCTTAAACATTTTTGTTGGCATTTACTATAAGATGTAAGATAACTCTGGAGCTTCTACAAAGTAAAATATATATATGTTATATTAAATATGGAAGTAAAAGTTGCAAACATTGTCTTACATTGGGAGTCAATGTATAGAAAATGCAAAGACGACTTTAGCTCTTGTTCTCTCTGCCTCCCTTGCTATGGTGCCATCCGCCTCCCACCGTCCCCCGCCTCCCAAAAAAACATCAATGTAAGTAACCGCCCAGTGTCACTGGAAAAATGTAGCCCTTTTCTTTCCTTTTTAACATTATTAGTTGAGTAATAAGAGTAAAATCTTAAAAATTAAGCATTCTATTGGATTATATATTTAATGTGCATTGGAATTTTGTATTGTTCCAGTAGCTTAAAGCAGTTGCACAGTGTTTGCTTTTTAAGTTTGTTCTTTCTTTTTTTTTTCCTTTTTAATTGTACCATAAAGTTTTCAAAGACAAAAATGAATAAAGTCCAGCAGCCCCATTGAGCTGTGAAGCAGATAGGAAGTTTAGCCCCCTTCCACTAGAGCAGACTTGAAAATGTGTTTTTGAAACCCTTAAGGTAAGACTTTTAAAAAAGAGAATTGGACAGTTGTCAAGGATGGTTGGTTTTTAAGACTTAACTACCTGAGCAATGTTCATTTAAAATAACATATGAGTCTCAATCAAAATGATCTAAGCTGAGCAAACGGCTGCTTTGTCCTTCCCTTTCAAGGAAGTTCTGAGGTGCTGCAAATCTGGGAGAGGGACATTGCTTTGGTTAGCGCTCTTTATTCCTTTTTGGTAATACTTTTTTTCTGCATAGCATAAAAAAACCTATTGGAAACCTTATAAGAAATTTTCCTAGTCAGAGTCCAACTTTTTTTTTTCTTCATTCATCAGCATATAGTCATCAAAATATAGGTTCACCAGAAACAGTGTGAAGTCAAAGTACTCTTTTGGGAATCAGATTTTTTTTTTTGTTTGTTTGGTCAGAGGAATAAAGACTTTTCCAGGTCAGTTCCTGTTGTGCAGAAAGCTAGGATTTGTCATGCTCTTTGGGGTGTGGCCCCCAACTGTTGCTCTTTGCAGTGGTGGTAGAATCTGGAAGCCAGGAGCCCGTTTCCCAAGTTAGCTTCTTTGATGGCCTGGAGTTATTTAGTGCCATCCTACTTTCTGAATGTTGGCCTACCTTTTCAGAGAACTCGGGGTGTTCTTCCAAGGCTGGACCTCTAGGCAGCATCTCCTTAAATGGATAGCTGCTCCCTGCTGAAGTCAGACCAGTTATTGCATGCTGACTACCACCCCCTGAAAGTGTGAAATGACCACTGTCTTCCAGAGAGAAATGCCTAGGTGTCCCTTACTTTACTTTTTGTCCTTGGAACTTCCTTCCCTCTGGTTGAAATAAAAATTTTCAGGAACAATTTATTTTCCTGGATCATTTTTATTCTTTTGCTTGAATCCTTATTTTGGGCTCTTGTAGCCGAAGTCTAGAATCATGGTTAAGTACAATCAGGATCCTTAAACGTAACCCAAATTCATGAGCAGACATTTTTCAGTGGCTCTCATAAATGTTTTAAATGTGATTTAGGGACCAGCTGCCTCCTAGAAATTGTGATCAAAAGCTATAAAAGCCATAAATACGTCAAATGCATGAGGAGGAATTGGGAAACTTGATTTGCCCCATAATCCAATCTGGGCTAAAGATTGGTGCCACTTGAAATTACTACCCTTAGAGCAGTCATCAGCATCCCCCAAATAGTTTGTATGCATGTATGCATGTGACGTTGTGGAGTTATAATTTTATCCCATGTCCTTCTTCTCCCCTTTTATGATTATAGATTTTTGTTACCCCTCTTTCCCTCCTTCTCTCTCCCTGACATGCTCTGTAACTCAGAGAGAATCAGGAATGCTGGAATGTCCCAAATGCTGCTGTAGTCAACTGAAGAAAAATAAATTATTTCTCTGAGAAGTAGAAAGAAATGGGATGAGCATGGTAAACTGATTTAGAAGATACGCTCAAGGGTCAGCCTTAAGTGGAGGCATGCAGTAAAGACCAGGGGAGTAGAAGGGTTGCCTTAGCAGCAGGGTGGGTGTGGGAGTGTGCCAGAGAAAGTTCTTCGTAGAGCTGATGTCTAAGCTCAGACCTAAAGGACGAATTAGAAATAGCCAGATGAAAGCAAGCACAGGGGATAAAAGGTGTTACACTCAAAGGGAATAGTGAGCACCAAAGCCCATGACTGAGAAAGAGGTAGTAAATATGTAAGGCACTTGAGCATCTGCGGATTTTGGTATCTACAGGGGGCCCTGGAACCAATCCCCAATGGATACTGAGAGATGACTATTTTTATCATTTTTGACCTATCATAGTAACTATTTCTCAAAAGGATGTAAGAGAAGAGTAGCTGAAATACAGCAGAAACTGGGAATTAGGGGTTTGACTACTAGGAAACACCCTTGCCTGATTCTTAATTTACTCATGAGTTTGAGATTTAACTGTTTTCTGAAAGGGTGGTGGTTTCTCTAAGCCAATGCAACTTGTATGAGCTATTCCTGAAAGGCCTGAGAACTAATTTAAAATATAAATTAAGTCCCATCCCAGACATACTGAATCAGAAATTCTGGAAAGTGGACCCAGCAAGCCCATGTTTTAAGACTCCCTCCAGTTGATTCTGATACATGTGAAAGTTTGAGAACCACTGTTGTGTACTAGTCATGCTTTCTGTGGGAAACACTATCTTCTCATTCATTACATTAATTTTGTGTATATGTTTTATTTCAATAAGAAGATTTTTAATTCCTTGTGGACAATGATCCTATCTTTGTTTTCAATAGCTCTATTGAGATATAACTGACATATAATAAACTGCATTTTGAAAGTATACAATTTATCAGTTTTGACATCCATACATACCTATGAAATCAACACTATTATCAAGATAATGAACAGGTAAATCACCATAAAAGTTGACTTGTGCCTCTTTGCAATCCTTCCCTCTGGCCCTTTATAGACTTCCTCTCCCCATCCCAGGGCAACCATTTATCAGCTGTCTCTAGAGATAAGTTCACATTTTCCAAAGATTTAAATAAATGGAGTCATAGAGTATGTACTCTTTTTGGTCTAGTTTCTTTCACTCAGTATCATTATTTTAACATTTATCCATGTTGTTGCAATAATAGTTCCATTTTATTACTGAGAACTATATGACTGTATGGATATACCACATTCTGTTTATCCAGTAATCTGTTGATGGACTTTTGTGTTGTTTCCAGTTTGGAATGTTGACAAATAAGCTGTTATGAACATTTGTGTACAGATCTTTGTATGAACATAGACTTTCATTTATCTTTGGTATAAGTCTAGGAATGGATCATATGTCAGGTGTATGTTTAGATTTAAAAGAAACTGCCAAACTGTTTTCCAAAGTAGTTGTACCATTTTACATTCTTAATGACAGTGCATGATAGTTCATTTGTTCTAAATCCTCAATATATTCAGGCTTTTTAACTGTATTCATTCTATTAAGTGTGTATTAGTATATTATTGTGGTTTTAATTTGCATTTATCTAATGACTAATGACGGTGAGCATCTTTTCATGTGCTCATTTGTCATTTGTATATCTTCATTGTTGAAATGTCTACCCAAATCTCTGCCCACTTTTATATTAGGTTTTCTGTTTTCTTATTATTGAGTTTTGGCAGTTCTTTATATATTATAAATTATAAATACAAGCCCTTTATTAGATTTTATGACTTGCAATATATTCTGCCAGAGTTGGCTTGTCTTTTCATTCTCTTAACAGTGTCTTTCAAAGAGCATACATTTTTAATTTTTATGAAGTCTAATTTATCAATTTTATCTTTTATGGACTGTGATTTGGGTTTTGTAACTAAAAGAAAACATTTTAACTAAGTCACAGAAGTTTTCTCCTATATATATTTCTTGTGGGCAACATATAATTGGACTTTGGTTATTTTTAATCCAATCTGACAATCTCTACCTTATAATTGAGATATTTAGACCATTTATATTTAATGTGACTATTGATATGGTTAGGTTTAAATCTAGCATCTTGCTCTTTCTTTCCTATTTATTCCATCTTTTCTTTGTTTCCCTTCTTCTTTTTTGCTATCTTGTGGATTAATTGAATATTTTTATAATTCTACTTTATTACCTCTGTTAACTTATTAGCTATAACTATTTGTTGTAGTGATTGCTTTTGGACTTATAGTATACATCTTTTACTTATCATGGGCTATGCTCAAGTAATATTATACCATTTTATTTATAGTTTGAGACTGATAGGAGTATACTTTCATTTTTCCCCTCTTGACCTTTGTGCTATTGTCACATATTTTACTTTTATAAATATTATAAGCCCCACACTACATTGTTATTATTATTTTGTGTTTAAACAGTAAATTATGCTTTAAATAGATACAAATAATAAGAAAAAATGTTTACCTATATAGTTACCATTTCTGATGCTCTCCATTCCTTTGTGTAAATCCAGATTTCCATCTGATATCATATTCTTTCTGTCTGAAGGAGTTCTTTCAATATTTTTGTAGTGCCAGTCTGCTAGTGGTAAGTTATTTCAGGCTTTGTATGTCTGTAAAAAAGTATTTTTTTGGCTTTGTTTTTGAAAGATATTTTTATTTCAGTACTTTAAATATATTGATCCAGTTTTCTTACTTGCAGTGTTTCCAGTGAGAAACTTGCTGTCATACTTACCTTTATGTGTCTGTACTAGTGTGTTTTGTCTCTGACTGCTTTTAAGATTTTCTCTTTATCAATGATTTTGAGAAACTTGATTATGACATATCTTGGTTAGATTTTTATATTTCTTATATTGGGGTTTGTGGAGATTCATTGATCTGTAGTCTTATACATCTTCCTTGCCTCAACTTTTGAACATATAAACTATAGTTATTATAACTGTTTTAATGGCTTTGTCTGTTAATTCTAACATCTGGGCCAGTTTTGTGTCTGTCTCGATTAATTGATTTTTTTCTCCTCATTTGGGTTTTTATGTTCCTGCTTTTCTTTTAATATCTGATAACTTTTGATTGGATACCAGACAGTGAGAATTTACCTTGTTGTGTGCTATGTATTTTTATTTCAATTAATATTCCTGAAGTCTGTCTGAGATGCAATTCAGTTACTTGGAAAACATTTGATTCTTTAGGATCTTACTTCTAAGATTTGTTTACTTGGAACAGTGGTCAGTCTAGAGCTAATTATTCCCCACTATTGAGTCAAAACCTTTCTGTATATCTTATAATGTCCCGTGAATCATGAGGTTTTTCCAGTCTGGCTGATGAGAACAGGTAAAATTCCTGACCTTGTGTGAGCACTGGGCACTGTTACCATTAATCTTCTTGAGTGGCTCTTTCCCAGCCTTTGGTACTTTGTTTTACATGTGCTGATTGGTATTTCACCTGAATATTTGAAGAGGATCATCTGCAGGTCTGCAGAGTTCTCTGTGTAGCACTGTCTTCTCCTGTGCTCCATCCTACAAACTCCAGCTGCTTTGATCTCTCTAGACTCTCAACTTTGTCTTCTTAACTGAAGGTGTCTACTGGACTTCACCTTTTTGCATACAGCCTGCACACTCTCAGGGCAGTGAGCTAAGATGAACATAGGTCTTATCTCATGTTTCTAATCTCTCAGAGATCACTGTCTCTTCTTACCTTATTTCAGTGTCTTTCGAATTGTTTATTCTGAGTGGTAGAGTCAATATAGTCCCTGTTTCTCCACCTTGGCTAAATGTAGAAGTTACTGATCCTATTTTATTCTCATTTTATACATTAAAGCTTTTGACACAGTACTGGAGGATAAGGGTAATATTTGTTCACATTTATTAAGTACTTGATATTAACCAGCTCTTTTTCTGAACATTGTACTAGCTTATTTGATCCTCACAACAACCCCCAGAGAGAAATGAAAAATCTGTATTTTTCAGATGCAAAAACTGAAAGCTGAATGGCTGTCCCAAAGTTCCGGAGCCAATAACTGTCAGAGCTGATGTTAACAGCACAGGTCTCCTCTCTTCCCCTTGCTTCACAGACCTGCTCTCCCACAGAAAAAGCTCCCCATGGGAGGTGTCTTAGGATTGAGTCATAGCTTGTGCTGAGATTCAGATCTCAGCTCTGTCACTTGGGCAAATCATTAACTTTATCGGGGCCTCAGTTTCCTCATTTGTAAGTAGGGAATGATCATCGCTACCATGGAGAGTTCTTGTGAAAGTGAAATAAAATACAAGATGTGAAGAACCTAGCATATTGCCTGGCCCCTTGACTGAAAACTTGTGGATTAAATATAAGATGTGGTCATGCTGCGTGTTTGAGAATCACTCACTACTAATCGGATAATAAAGCTTTTAGTGCAACTCTGGTGAGGACGTACAGCAACTCCGTTTAATTATTTATTTTTCATGACAGTGTGTAGCAGTTTCATTTTCAGAGAGCTTTCACAGCCATCTTCCCATTTCATCTTTACAATCATGCTTGAAGAAAGAGCTATTTTTCCTGCTTATTTTACAAAGGGAGAAACTGAGACTAAGAGAGCTTAGAAGATTTGGTCAAAACCTCAAGATTAGCAGGTGACTGAGCCAAGGCTGTCACTTCAGATTTGACTTGTATCCTGTCCTCTTTATACTGTGGGCGAAATGTCAACCAATATTTGAAAAACGCTTTGGGAAAGTTAGTGAACTTTTAAGTGGTTGTATTTATGTTCTGTATATTATACCTAAAACCCCAATCATGGGTATTTTTCCAGTAAATGGGCATGCATTTTGGTGAAGGAGTCCTTATGTTGCTAAAACGGAAGGGAGTTCGTTGGTTTCGTCTCTGGCTTTGTGGAAACTTGGCATCTGGACCAGAGAGTTTTCCAAATACCCATGTGACTCTAGCATAATCCCCAGAGATGACGAGATACACAGAGCTGAGGAATTAGATTTTTCTCTCTCCTTCCAGACTTTTGGAGTGCATGCATTTTTGAAGAACACTTAATGTTTGTTTTTTAATGGGATACTATGTGGATGATATTGGTGCATTTCTTTTTATGTGTCCGGAATTTCAACCTGCAGGCAATAAGAGGGCAGTAGTGAAATTGTCCCTAGACAGTTAATAAATTCTAAGCAGAGATGCATAAATCAGCAAAGGGTATTTTTTAACTTTTTTTTTTTTTTCCCCCAAAGGGTGGTTAAGGGAGAACAGGAAAGAAAGGTCTTCAGGGAATTGTTTTCTAGCAGTTCAGAAAAGAGAGGAAAGCATGAGCAATGCCCAGTGCTGGTTAGCAGATTGTCATTTTTAGGTTTGATGTTCCAGGGTTTAATTGTCTTTCATGTGAACAATAGCAGACACTCTCTGGTGTGCTATGCTCGCATGATAAAAGGAGGTCGTTCTTGCGTAGCAATGACTTTTTTTTTTTTTTTACTATTAGCGTAAAAAATTAGCAAGCTGGAAGTCGTTAGAAGGAGTTCCACCGGCATTAATTGTAATGCAGCCTGAATTTGTTTGCAGACCAGTGCAGCCAGACAATAGCAGGGAGAGAAAAGAGAGCAATATTAATAGCCTTCTACTTATTGTATCATTTTAGTGGGCCTTAATAAGGTGTCTGCTGTCAACCGGAATTTATTTTAAAATAAAAAGACATAGTAATTGATGTATTGCAGTAAGTATGGATGAGGGTTCAACTTGATTAATGTATGAGATGGCTTTTTAAGGCATTTTAAAAAGGCTTCTTAACCTCGTCTGAAGAGACTGGCACAAGCCCACTGTAAACTATCTCTTTGCAGTTGGAAAACAGCCTGACAGCTGCTGTCAATTGTGGGTTTTTCTCTCTCTCTCTCTTTTTTTTCTCTTCCTGATCAGAGAAAACTGAAGCAATATACTGCTCATCAATAATTGCAGGGCTTAAAAATCTTATAAAGGGATTTTGACCCTTCCCTCCAGAGATAACTTTCCAAAGGTTAAATTAGTTTTACTTGTGTGTGCTTCAAATATCACCACTTTAATAAGGACTGAATTTGGTTTTTAAATAAGCTGCTATTTTGTAGGTTGCTTGAAGCCAGACCCTATGTAGCAGAAACTCTTTTGGGGGTCGAGAAGGACTTGGTTCAAATTCAGTTTCAGGTCAACATCAGGATCCATTTCTTCACTCTCAAATAGCTTGTGTTGTTTCCAAAGCACGTGTGTGTGTGTGTGTGTGTGTGTGTGTGAGAGAGAGAGAGAGAGAGAGAGAGATGAAGATAAAGACAGAGACAGAGAGACTAATTAAGCAACTGGTCATATCTATATGGGAAAATAAAGAACAAGCTTCCCAGAAAATTTCGCTTTACATCAGTTTGATATCTGTTCACCCATTTCTCCTTTTACTCAACCTGCTGTGTATCAACTCAACTCTATATTTTCTTTTCACCGAAAGTGTTTTATGAAAAACCAAGCAACTGAGTGATAATCCCAGGGAGGACAGGAGAAAGGAAAAAAAGAATAGAAAATCCGCAATCCTTGGCTTTATCCTAGGTGTCCTAAGTGTCTTATCCTAGGACACTTATCCTAGGTGTCCACACAGTACCCCAGGTATTAGGGCATCTCTTTTGATAATAAAAAGAAAATATTTGAAGAATTCCAAGCTGGCTGAGACTATCAGGCTATCACTGGGCAGGGGTGAGGGAAGCATCTCATCATTATTCAGTATTGCTGCCTTCACGTGGATTGAGAGAAAGTCCGTAAACCCAAGAGAAAGAAATGACAGTGGAAAGCAGAGCAGGGGAGGCACACATCCAGCACGTCCTGGATGGGGGGGGGTGGGGGTCGAAGGAGGGACTGGGCAGGGGGTATTCTTGATTAACTGGATTTGAAAGTTGACAACGGTTTTGAGGCACGTTCTGCAGGTGCATCGGTGGACTCATCTTTGCACCTGGGCTTACCTGGTTGGTTCACAGGTGTTGGCTTACTTGAGAGCAGATGAGCCAGTGGCAGGGGTGGCTGAGTACAGCTGTGTAGCAGAGAGAGCCTTTCCTTCCATGGGTCCCGCATTCAGACTTGTTGCCACCTTGCATTATGGTTTCCACCCCGAGTTAAAAAAGCATTTTGTTTTCCACTTTAGCTGCCCACAAGGCCTAACTTCCCTTTTGATTTCATACCGTCTTTTAAAAAAAAATTATTTTCTATTGGAGTAGAGTTGATTAGCAGTGTTGTGTTAGTTTCAGGTGTACAGCAAAGCGATTCAATTATACATATATGTCTTCTGTTTCAAATTCTTTTCCCATTTAGGTTATTATATACCATCTTTTTAAATTGTTCAGAGTTTGAGCTTTCTCATCTATCACATGGAGAAATAATGATACCCACAGAGATTTTTCTAAGAATTAAATGAGAGGATTCACCAAAAGCACGTACCCCGGTCTCTGGCACCAGATAAGCATTCAAATCAACTGTAATAACATCCGAGGCAACTTGAGGCTCAAGATGGAGCCCCTGTTTGTTGCTTCGTAGGTGCTGGTGCCAGGAGCCTCGCTTTGTCCCTAAGCCCTGTGATTGTTTAAGCCAACTTTAACAGGAGTGTTGTTTTTGTTTCAGAGTATTGAATCCAGGTATCATACCAGTTGCCCATAGGTCCCAAGAGATTTTGAAAAAAAGAAAATAGGTTACCTTTTTCCTTCAGGATGAAAATACATGGAGGACAAATTCTCCCCGAATGGAGCCTGACATTGACTGAGAGAGAGAAAACTTGACAGACTCCCCAGCCAGGACCTCTCTGCTGGTCCACAGTTATTGTCAGAGGACAAGGTATTTCTAGCGCATTGGACAATGTGAATTGCCATCACTGGTATCCGTCGGTTGAGACTATCAGGCAGCCATAAGTAGCAACCCCCAGCTTTATGTAGACGTTACCGTTTCCGCTATGTGCACCCCTTTGTCTTTCTTCTATCCTGAGACGTGGGAGAGGGAAGAGTGAGTACTCTTGTTACACTGGGCAGTTGATTGAACTGCGTTCCAAACCATCTACTGAGTACCCCTTGTGATCGGGTTTGTGTATACATTTGGGTACCTCTAAGGCATTTGTTAGATGCTCTAACGTGTGCAGAGGTGGAGAAGACAACCCTCTGATCTTTAAGGAGATTACAGGCTAATAAGGAAGACAGAAGGTTTTTGGGGCAGCTGCAGAAGTAGCCAGCTGAGTCAAAGCCCCACCTCCTTCACAAAGTAATTGATGGAGTTGTATCTGGGCTCATCCTCTATAGCAAGGATTATCACAGTGTTTCAGATTTAATAGAAAGCATACATGTCCTAGAATGTATAAACAGAATTACACAAACCATTGATGGTAAAAAAAAAAATATGTATCCAATGAAGATAAGCAGCTGAATCTGTTGAATGATTTCACCAAGAAATTATCATGAAGTGGTTGAAAAGTAGGAAAGAGGAAATAAAAGCACGAAAACTAGAGCTAGAGATCAGTGCAACACACCGTGGACATTTGTGGGAGGGAATGTTTCATTGGGACTCAGGGGCTAGGGAACGGCCCCCAGGAGGACCAGCCAGCTTCGCTGGTCTTTGAAAGGGAAGTAAAATGTACTGGGTGTGTGGGTGAGGAGGTGAGGGGGAGAGGAGTGCGTGTGCGGGCGGGGGTGATGTGTGTTGGGGGGGTTTAGAGTTCTGGGACTGCGTGGATAAAGACAGTGAGGTGTGAGAAAGAGAAGAATGGACGGGTTCCAGTAAAGGTGTGTGTAGGAACTGAGTGGGATTGCTAAATAGAACACTAACCTGAGGACAAAATGAGAGAGATCTTATATGTGGTACAAGAGTTTGGACTTTTAGTAAGTCAGAAAGAGAAAAACAAATACCGTATGCTAACACATACTCTAAAAAAAATCTTTAAAAATCTAAAAAAAAAAAATGATTCTGATGAACCTAGGGGCAGGACAGGAATAAAGATGCAGACGTAGAGAATGGACTTGAGGACATGGGGAGGGGGAAAGGTAAGTTGGGACAAAGTGAGAGAGTTTCATGGACATATACACACTACCAAATGTAAAATCGATAGCTAGTGGGAAGCAGCCGCATAGCACAGGGAGATCAGCTCGGTGCTTTGTGACCACCTAGAGGGGTGGGACAGGGAGGGTGGGAGGGAGACGCAAGAGGGAGGGGATATGGGGATATACATGTACATATAGCTGATTCACTTTGTTATACAGCAGAAACTAACACACCATTGTAAAGCAATTATACTCCAATACAGATGTTAAAAAAAAAAGTTTGGACTTTATTATTTATCACGTAGGAACACGTACTATTGAACATATTTGAAGATGGGTGTGACATGATCCACACTGGGTGTTTAGAAGCCCACTGGCAGCACGTGATGGGGCTGTTGATAAAGACATAGAGTCCACTGTGAAATTAAGCCTGGATTTGGAGGACTTCTTATTTCTCTTTGAAACCAGTCAGACAGTTGGTCTGTAGACACTTTTCCACAAAAGAAGTTGGGCTATTTTTCACCATTAACTTGACTCACTACTTTAGCATAATATATACCTGTCAGGGTTAAGTGTTTCTGACATATGGTTGTGTCCTTGGTGAAGATGTAGAGTGCTACCAAGTTTGGAAACTGGCTGTAAAGGGCAGGAGTTCTAATGGGTTTAGATAGTCAAAGCTAAAGGCACTCCTCTAAAATCCCACTTAGAGGGGTTCCCTGGTGGCACAGTGGTTAGGAGTCTGCCTGCCAATTCAGGGGACACGGGTTCGAGCCCTGGTCCAGGAAGGTCCCACATGCCACGGAGCAACTAAGCCCGCACACCACAACTACTGAGCCTGCGCTCTAGAGCCTGTGGGCCACAACTGCTGAGCCCACACGCCTAGAGCCTGTGCTCCACAGTAAGAGAAGCCACTGCAATGAGAGCCCGCTCATCGCAATGAAGAGTAGCCCCCGCTCACTGCAACTAGAGAAAGCCCGGCGTGCAGCAGTGAACACCCAACCACAGCCGAAAATAAATAAATAAATAAATTTTTAAAAATTAAAAAATAAAATAAAATCCCACTTAGAGAAAATATGAGGAATGGGTGGGTTGTGTCTAGTGCAATGCCATCTCCTAAAATAGCGAGTAGGGCCATTGTTAGAAGGACTTAACCGTGTTTCCATAAAGTGGACAAAATAAATCTTGATCTGGAAAGAATTCTGATGGGAAATCAGAAGACAAAGGCGAATGAGTTCCACCTTTGGAGCTAAACTTCCTGACCTTGGATTTGATTCTCAGCCATTTATGGCCTCAATTTCTTAATTTGAAAAGCATCAGATTATTCGACTAAATGTTTCTTCTCGACAGCTCTGTGATTTTTTTCGAGAATCCCATAAACCCCAAATTCAATGTAATTATAACCTATAAGTGCACCTGTGTTCAAGTTTGAATGATATTAAACAAGGTAGCAAAACATATTTTCTTGACTTCTGGGAATTAACCATCTCATGGTAGAAATAAACCACAAGATGTGTCAAATTGCCAAAATATGTGTAATAAGCAGTAAAATGCTTAGGAGATAAATGAGCAGTTTTCACAATTCTATCAGAACTCTCTGATCTTATTTTGGTCTTTGATTGCTGATCTGCTTAGCATGGTTTCTACTCCAGGGAATTTCCTCTACAATGTCCTGCTTACCATTGTTTTGCTCCTTATCTTGATCAGCTAATATTGGTTCTTTATTAACATCCTTGTAAGAAAGAGTGCCAAGAAGCCAGCATATATCCTAGTATCTATGAAGAAGCCAGCGTTTACCACCAACCTCTTTAAAGCTGGTGATCAGTGAATTTCCAGGGTGAAGGACTCAGACTAAAAAATATTGAAAAGGAACGTTGCTTAAGTCTCAGGTAGACCAAGTATAAAGCACCCCTTTGGAGACACTTATTTTTTTCTCTTTGCTTTGAATCTTTATTGATTTATCTGGTAAACTTCTCAGCAGTTATAGGTTCATCTAGTTCTTTCTTGATTTTGCTTCTCTTTCTTACCATTCTGAGGTCCTTTTGTCAAGGTTTTAGCTGAGCCATTTAGTGATTCTTAATACTTCTTTATTATGCAAAGTTAAAATCAGTGTGGCCCAACTTTTTACCCTCTTTAAATGCTGGCTTCCAAATATTTGTCTTATTTGTTTCTATTATATTCAGCAAAAGGTAAAAGGACCCTTCGTATGGGCAGTGAGAGATGCGTACTTGTGCAATTTGGCAGACAGCAGTAGTTCTCTGATAAATTGCTGTATTTCAGAGCTCATTTTGATGCCAAATCAGCAGAGCAGGAAATGGATCTTGTTGGCTTAAGGGGTCACACTGACTCAGAGCGGGCAGCTTTTGGCAATGAGTGGGCTCTCTGGAAAGTGCATTTATTCATTCTTTGCAAAGAAATTATCTTTCTTGTTAGGTGTGGGTCTTAACCTTTCTTGCTTGTCCTCCCAGGACTTCCAAGAGTCTAGAAAAGTAAGATTATATCACAATATTTGATCAAGTATAAAATGCGTTAGGTAAAAGCAAACTATCACATCGGTGGAGAGAATTTTACACACATCATATTAGTTCAGTAAACTACACACCTAACCTCAGGCACGTTACCACTCCACTACCTTTTTTATGTTCATATACAAATTTCTAGAAGGCCGCTTTTCAAGATAAGATAAAACTTCCATCGACATTTCAGGTTTTAGTCTTGATAAAATGCACTGATATCTAAGCACTAAGATATTTATAAAGTGATACTTCTATCGATCTTTTTGACCCTTTTTTAAATGATCTTTTTTTTTAATGTACAAATAGTGCTCACTCATATCACTTAAAAATTTTATTTTATATTGGAGTATAGTTGATTAACAATGTTGTGTTAGTTTCAGGTGTACAGCAAAGTGATTCAGTTATACATATATATGTATCTGTTCTTTTTCAAATTCTTTTCCCATTTAGGTTATTACAGAATATTGAGCAGAGTTCCCTGTGCTATGTAGTAGGTCCTTGTTGGTTATATATTTTATTGTATTTTTATTTATTATTTTTAAAATTTTTATTGGAGTACAGTTGATTTACAATGTTGTGTTAGTTTCAGGTGTACAGCAAAGAGAGTCAGTTATATTGTACATATACATATATCCACTCTTTTTTAGTTTCTGACCCTTTCTTCCTTCATCAGTAGAATCAGTGAGAAGTAGAAAACCTACAATCAATACCATCCATCTTTCTCATTCCCATTTTGGAAAACAGCAGGCTGTTTATTACATATTATACGAAGAGTTTAATCCCTAGGGATTAAATATATATATAATAATATATGTATATAATATATATATATACTATATAGTATATCTATATAATATATATATACTATATAGTATATATATATTATATAGATATACTATATCTATATAGTATATATAATATACTCTTTTCATATTAAACTCTGCTACCTTTCATTTTGCATGTATTGAAATGTCTTAAAAATGTGCCTTTGGGCTTCCCTGGTGGCGCAGTGGTTGAGAATCCGCCTGCCGATGCAGGAGACACGGGTTCATGCCCCGGTCCGGGAAGATCCCACGTGCCGCGGAGCGGCTGGGCCCGTGAGCCATGGCCGCTAGGCCTATGCGTCCGGAGCCTGTGCTCCGCAACGGGAGAGGCCACAGCAGTGAGAGGCCCGCATACCGCAAAAAAAAAAAAAAAAAAATGTGCCTTTGATTATTGATAGAAAGGAGATAGAAACCCAGTAAATTACATAATTATCAAACCAAAGATTCACATACATATGTCTGGTCACCAGATCTCATCGTCAGCCTATTTCCAGACATAATGCAATTTCTAGAGGAGGTCTTTGTTTTGAAACCACCTATGGTGAATTGAGTAGCAACTGCATCTCTTTTAAGGATGCAAATGTTAACGAACTTGATCCCAATCCCACCAAAAGTAATATGGTCTTAACATTAAGAATTCTTGTGCTTCCCTGGTGGCGCAGCGGTTGAGAGTCCGTCTGCCGATGCAGGGGATGCGGGTTCGTGCCCCGGTCCGGGAGGATCCCACGTGCCGTGGAGCGGCTGGGCCCGTGAGCCGTGGCCGCTGAGCCTGCGCGTCCGGAGCCTGTGCTCCGCAACGGGAGAGGCCACAACGCCACAACAGTGAGAGGCCCGCGTACCGCAAAAAAAAAAAAAAAAAAAAAAAAAAGAATTCTTAAAATAACTAATGAGTTAATGTTTTCTCCTGAAAATAGAGGAAAGGTAATAAGGTAGCATTTATTGGAAAGTATATTGAAGTTGACAACATAGGTAAAAAGCTAAAACCCAGCTGCCATTTAATAGGTATCTTCACAATTCATTTTAGTTGGAAAAAAAGGCAAAAAGAGTGATTTTAAAGAAAATAATTCATTTGAAAGATGTTGATTATTTGGCCATCTACATTTTTAAACTGCGTATATATTTCTGTTTGAAATCTGAGTAAATATATTTAGCTCATTATAGACATAATAAAATGTTCTGTAAAACTGATAAGTACGTCTTCTGGAAAGAGGCAAAATAAAATTCATTACACCTCTCACAGACCCCATTTATTTAGAGTGAAAAATTTGAAGGTATAATTAGAAAGATTCATAATAAATCATGTGCCCCGAAAGAAACTAAATAAGCTTCTTGCTGCTCTTGAAGAAGATACCTTCAATGTGTACAGTTAAGAGTCACGTTCTATTTTTAACTCAGGACACGATCTGGGAAAACTGTAGTGTGGCTGGCTGAATACTGCCCTTGTTTGGGTAAGCCTATATTGAAGGAATCCAGACAGCCTTCTAATGAGGAAGACACTGAAAGTTCAGCGAAAGCAGTTGACATTTCTGAATGTTTAAGGAACATGGGCCTTTTTATTTTCTTTTTAATCTGTTTCCCAAATAATCGGTATCAAAGCTTGGTTTTCAAGCAGATTGTTCCTGATAGCCAATTCTGAAATGAAGCAGGAAGAATCCTTTTGATCTCTTGGAAGTAATCACTGTTCACAGATAACACCCAACAAGAGCATTTCTGTTCATGTGCTATCCAATTTAATACGAACAAGTGGGATTTGGGTTCAGCAAATGATAAATAAATAAATAAAGGAAAATCTCCTATAGGCTTTTGAACGAATAACTCTAAATATCAAAAGATAACAATTTGTATAGCATGGTTATATAATGTATTTTTTGTCTTCTGTTGGGTTCATGTGACGAATTCCAGCTGATAAGCCCCAGACTCTGGAGTCACTTGTCTGACTAGTTATTAAGATTAAGATAAGTACTAAGGACGAAAGATACAGTGCTTTGTACTACCTTTATGGGATTGGGCCACCTAGGATTCTGAGTGTAAACAATGAATTAGTTCACCCTGACTCCTTTCAAACCTGAGGTGAACGCTGTAAATATGGTGAAATATGATTGAAGCAGAGTATGAAGATTATATTTAATAGAAAATATTTTTTAAGTTAGCAAAAATCCTAACATGCATATAAAGGTCACAATAAGTTTATAGAAAAGAGATTTACTGTCTAATTTGTCTTGTTATACTGGTATTCAGAAATAGAGAGATAATGAATGGGTCGTAGGTAGTCATAGCAGAAAGGCATTTTTCTCCTCATGAAAACATGCCAAGAGGAAAAAAAAATACAAGACATTTAAGCACATTTAGGGGACTTTAAGATGAAAGATATATGAGTAAAAAATATGTTTCTAATGCATATTCAACACTAATATTGCCTATTAAATGCTTCTCCCTCATTTTTCCAAGAGTGACAAAAGTGCATGCGCTGTGCTTTAAAGCTGATGGAATGTTCCAGAAGTACACCAAACAGAGACACATATTTTCTGAAGTTCAGTCAATGATTCACACTAAATATAGTAAATATGAGCTTTGCTGTAAATTGGTAGGCAGCATTTCCAGCCCAACAAAGTTTAACTGTCTCTGAGATCGCTGGAGGAGTGATAGAAAGGGGTAATTTAGCAAGCATCCCATAGCAACCTGCTGCGCGATGGAGAGCACAGGGTGGCTATTAATTTGTTTAATGAATTTAAAACTAGAGGTATGGACATGGTTTTATGAAATGTATACACTGCTAAACAGTTAACTAGTCCTTAGGGGTTAAGTTTCATTATCTGTGTGTATATCATTTTGAGCGGGGTGATCTAATGAGTCAAAAAAACAAAACAAAACAAAAAAACAACCAAGAAGCTCCTGTCTAGCTTTGTAAGGACTACTGAACACAGCAAACCAAGCTACCTCAGCCTGCTGGTAGAGAGACAGTTCACGTGGTCATGGATGGCTCAGTCCACTTGGACTTGGAGACTTTTTAGGGCTCCATGGTCTACTGCCTTTGCCATCCCAGAACCATGTTTGGCAGGGGGGATGACCGGGTGCGGGGTGTGCTTCTGGACGCTCGCTCCCTCTAATCCAGGCGTTCTCCACCAGGGTGATTTTACCTCCCAGAGGACATTTGGCCATGTCTGGAGCCATTTTTGGTCGTTGCAACTGAGCAGCTGCTACCGACATCTATTGGGTAGAGTTCAGAGATGCTACTAAACATCCAGCAATGCACAGGGCAGGCCCCAACGACACAGAATGATCTGGCCCCAAAGCTCAGTGGTGCTGAGGTCGAAAAGTGCTGTCCTACTGCAACACTTTGAAACAGCATTTATTTATGATATTTAAAAAAATATAATAGCTGCAGAAGGAGGCAAGAAGGAGTTGTCACCCTTTCACTCCCCAAACAGATTATTGTGTTTTGGAGCTTTAGTGTCTCCCGCCACCCAGGTGCCCAGTGCCTGTATATGGACCCATCAGCTCAACAGTTTTGATAAAAGGCCACAAATGAAGAGGTTTTGTGCGACTTTGTCCCGTAGTAGAATCGCAGACCTGAACGTGCCCAACTTAGGAAGACCCTGTGCTGAAGAATAATGAAAACTGCTCTGCTGACAAAGCAGCCTGGACTGAAATGACTCCTGAGATTCACCCCGGATGGGTTGTGGGGAAAGGGATGCATTTGTACAGTCAGGAAGAAAACACGACAAAATGCGCAAACCAAAAACCCAAAACACAAAAACTGCTCTTAGTTCCCTGAAGAAATTTATCTGAGGGATTAAAATGTATCCCTTTCCTTTCCACTCCAGTTAAATCATGGTGCCTTGTGAACTCCTTTGAGGCCATCTCTGCAGAGAATGAAGACAAGTAGCAAAGAGGCTCTCCACCCCCGTACAGCTTATTAAGTAAAACTAAAATTGGAACATAATGCCACGTGACAGTAGATATATAGTGAAAATATAAGCATTCCTTGAAAACTGGAGACAGAAGACATTTATACCCTCATACATTTTCAGACTTTAATAATATCGCATCCTGGTAGCAGGCGTTGCACACAGAAGACCTTGATGTTCTGTAAGTGCATTTGCAACTCAGCCTTGTGGCCTAAGCAGTGGTCATAATATGTGATTAGCAGCCCTCTTGTGTTGCTTATTTAAAAATAAAAAAGGAGTGGTCAGTCCTGCTATTGATGGCCATTGAAATTCTTACCTGGAAGGAATATGGAATAATCAGAACAACTGTGTCTTTCCTTGGTGTGGTGACTGCACTGTTACAGGCCTCCAGACACTTGCATTTTGCAACTGAATCTGTTATAAAAGATCCGTATTTTTTTTAACATTTTTATTGGAGTATAGTTGCTTTACAATGGTGTGTTAGTTTCTGCTTTATAACAGAGTGAATCAGTTATACATATACATGTATCCCCATATCTCTTCCCTCTTGCGTCTCCCTCCCTCCCACCCTCCCTATCCCACCCTCTAGGTGGTCACAGAGCACCGAGCTGATCTCCCTGTGCCATGCGGCTGCTTCCCACTAGCTATCTATTTTACACTTGGTAGTGTATATATGTCCATGCCACTCTCTCACTTCGTCCCAGCTTACCCTTCCCCCTCCCCGTGTCCTCAAGTCCATTCTCTATGTCTGCATCTTTATTCCTGTCCTGCCCCTAGGTTCTTCAGAACCATGTATTTTATTTTTTTTAGATTCCATATATATGTGTTAGCATATGGTATTTGATTTTCTCTTTCTGACTTACTTCACTCTGTAAGACAGATTCTAGGTCCATCCACTTCACTACAAATAACTCAATTTCGTTTATTTTTATGACTGAGTAATATTAACATTGTACGTATGTGCCACATCTTCTTTATCCATTCATCTGTCGATGGACACTTAGGTTGCTTCCATGTCCTGCCAACTGTAAATAGAGCTGCAATGAGAATTGTGGTACGTGACTATTTTTGAATTACGGTTTTCTCAGGGTATTTGCCCAGTAGTGGGATTGCTGGGTCATGTGGTAGTTCTGTTTTTAGTTTTTTGAGTAACCTTCACATTGTTCTCCATAGTGGCTGTATCAATTAACATTCCCACCACCAGTGCAAGAGGGTTCCCTTTTCTCCACACCCTCTCCAGCATTTATTGTTTGTAGATTTTTTGATGATGGCCATTCTGACCGGTGTGAGGTGATACTTCATTGTAGTTTTGATTTGATGTTTTGATGTTGAGCATCCTTTCATGTGTTGTTGGCAATCTGTATATCTTCTTTGACGAAATGTCTATTTACATCTTCTGCCCATTTTTGGATTCTTTGTTTTTTTGATATAGAGCTGCATGAGCTGCTTGTATATTTTGGAGATGAATCCTTTGTCAGTTGCTTTGTTTGCAAATATTTTCTCCCATTCTGAGGATTCTCTTTTCATCTTGTTTATGGTTTCTTTTGCTGTGCAAAAGCTTTTAAGTTTCATTAGGTCCCATCTGTTTATTTTTGTTTTTATATCCATTTCTCTAGGAGGTGAATCAAAAAGGATCTTGCTGTGATTTATGTCATAGCATGTTCTGCCTATGTTTCCCTCTAAGAGTTTTATAGTGTCTGGCCTTACATTTAGGTCTCTCATCCATTTTGAGTTTATTTTTGTGTATGGTGTTAGGGAGTGTTCTGATTTCATTCTTTTACATGTAGCTGTCCAGTTTTCCCAGCACCACTTATTAAAGAGGCTGTCTTTTCTCCATTGTATATTGTGGCCTCCTTTATCAAAGATAAGGTGACAGTATGTGCATGGGTTTATCTCTGGGCTTTCTATCTTGTTCCATTGATCTAAGTTTCTGTTTTTGTGCCAGTACCATATTGTCTTGATTACTGTAGCTTTGTACTAGAGTCTGAAGTCAGGGAGTGTGATTCCCCCAGCTCTGTTTTTCTTTCTCAAGATTGCTTTGGCTATTTGGGGTCTTTTGTGTTTCCATACAAATTGTGAAAATTTTTGTTCTAGTTCTGTGAAAAAGGACATTGGTACTTTGATAGAGACTGCATTGAATCTGTAGGTTGCTTTGGGTAGTATACTCATTTTCACAATGTTGATTCTTCCAATCCAAGAACGTGGTATGTTGCTCCATCTGTTTGTATCATCTTTAATTTCTTTCATCAGTGTCTTATAGTTTTCTGCATACAGGTCTTTTGTCTCCCTAGGTAGGTTTATTCCTAGCTATTTTATTCTTTTTGTTGCAGTGGTAAATGGGAGTGTTTCCTTAATTTCTCTTTCATATTTTTCATCATTAGTGTATAGCAATGCAAGAGATTTCTGTGCATTAATTTTGTATCCTGCTACTTTACCAAATTCGTTGATTAGCTCTAGTAGTTTTCTGGTAGCATCTTTTGGATTCTCTATGTATAGTACCATGTCATTTGCAAACAGTGACAGTTTTACTTCTTTTCTGATTTGGATTCCTTTTATTTCTTTTTCTTCTATGATTGCTGTGGCTAAAACTTCCAAAACTATGTTGAATAATAGTGGTGAGAGTGAACATCCTTGTCTTGTTCTTGATCTTAGTTGAAATGGCTTCTGTTTTTCACCATTGAGACCGATGTTGGCTGTGGGTTTGTCATATATGGCCTTTATTATGTTGAGGTAGGTTCCCTCTATGCCTACTTTCTGGAGGCTTTTTATCATAAATGGGTGTTGAATTTTATCAAAAGCTTTTTCTGCATCTATTGAGATGATCATATGGTTTTTCTCCTTCAGTATGTTAATATGGTTTATCACATTGATTGATTTGTGTATATTGAAGAATCCTTGCATTCCTGGGATAAACCCCACTTGATCATGGTGTATGATCCTTTTAATGTACTTTTGGATTCTGTTTGCTAGTATTTTGTTGAGGATTTTTGCGTCTATGTTCATCAGTGATATTGGTCTGTAGTTTTCTTCCTTTGTGGCATCTTTGTCTGGTTTGGTATCAGGGTGATTGTAGCCTCATTGAATGAATTTGGGAGTGTTCCTCCCTGTGCTATATTTTGAAAGAGTTTGAGAAGGATAGGTGTTAGCTCTTCTCTAAATGTTTGATAGAATTCGCTTGTGAAGCCATCTGGTCCTGGGCTTTTGTTTGTTGGAATTTTTTTTTTTTTTTTTTTTGCAGTACACGGGCCTCTCACCGCTGCGGTCTCTCCCACTGCAGAGCACAGGCTCCGGACGTGCAGGCCCAGCGGCCATGGCTCACGGGCCTAGCCGCTCCGTGGCACGTGGGATCCTCCCTGACTGGGGTACAAACCCATGTTTCCTACATTGGCAGGCGGACTCTCAACCACTGCACCACCAGGGAAGCCCCTGTTGGAAGATTTTTGATCGCAGTCTCAATTTCAGTGGTTGTGATTGCTCTGTTTGTATTTTCTGTTTCTTCCTGGTTCAGTCTGGGAAGGTTGTGCTTTTCTAAGAATTTGTCCATTTCTTCCAGGTTGTCCATTTATTGGCATATAGTTGCTTGTAGTAATCTCTCATGAGCCTTTGTATTTCTGCAGTGTCAGTTGTTACTTCTTTTTCATTTCTAATTCTATTGATTTGAGTCTTCTCCCTTTTTTTCTTAATGAGTCTGGCTAATGGCTTATCAATTTTGTTAACCTTCTCAAAGAACCAGCTTTTAGTTTGATTGATCTCTTCTTTTGTTTCCTTCATTTCTTTTTCATGTATTTCTGATCTGATCTTTATGATTTCTTTCCTTCTGCTAATTTTAGGGTTTTTTGTTCTTCTTTCTCTAATTGCTTTACGTGTAAGGTTAGGTTGTTTATTTGAGATGTTTCTTGTTCCCTGAGATAGGATTGTATTGCTATAAAATTCCCTCTTAGAACTGCTTTTGCGGCATCCCATAGTTTTTGGGATGTGTTTTCAGTCATTTCTTTCTAGGTATATTTTATTTCCTCTTTGATTTCTTCAGTGATCTCTTGGTTATTTAGTAGTGTATTGTTTAGCCTCCACGTATTTGTATTTTTTACAGATTTTTCTCCTGTAATTGATATCTAGTGTCATAGTGTTATGTTCAGAAAAGATACTTGATACGATTTTAATTTTCTTAAATTTACCAAGGCTTGTTTGTGACCCAAGATATGATCTGTCCTGGAGCGTGTTCCATGAGCACTTCAGAAGAAAGTGTGATCTGCTGTTTTTGGATGGAATGTCCTATAAATATCAATTAAGTCGATCTCTTGTTTAATGTATTATTTAAAGCTTGTGTTTCCTTATTTATTTTTATTTTGGATGATCTGTCCCTTGGTAAAAGTGGGGTGTTAAAGTCCCCTACTATGATTGTGTTACTGTCAATTTCCCCTTTTATGGCTGTTAGCATTTGCCTTATGTATTGAGTTGTTCCTGTGTTGAGTGCATAAATATTTATAATTGTTATATCTTCTTCTTGGATTGATCCCTTGATCATTATGTAGTGTCCTTCTTTGTCTCTTATAATAGTCTTTATTTTAAAACCTACTTTGTCAGATATGAGAATTGCTACTCCAGCTTTCTTTTGATTTCCATTTGCATGAAATATCTTTTTCCATCCCCTCACTTTCAGTCTGTATGTGTCCGTAGGTCTGAAGTAGGTGTCTTGTAGGCAGCATATATATGGGTCTTGTTTTTGTATCCATTCAGCAAGGCTATATCTTTTGGTTGGAGCATTTAATCCATTTACATTTAAGGTAGTTATCGATATGTATGTTCCTATTACTATTTTCTTAATTGCTTCACGTTTGTTATTATAAGTCTTTTCCTTCTCTTTTGTTTCCTGCCTAGAGAAGTTCCTTTAACATTTGTTGTAAAGCTGGTTTGGTGCTGCTGAATTCTCTTAGCTTTTGCTTGTCTGTAAAGGTTTTAGTTTTTCCATCAAATCTGAATGAGATCCTTGCTGTGTAGAGTAAACTTGGTTGTAGGTGTTTCCCTTTCATCACTTTAAATATGTCCTGCCACTCCCTTCTGAGTTGCAGAGTTTCTGCTGAAAGATCAGCTGTTAACCTTATGGGGATTACCTTGTATGTTAATTGTTGCTTTTCCCTTCCTGCTTTTAATATTTTTTCTTTGTATTTTAATTTTTGATAGTTTGATTAATATGTGTCTTGGCATGTTTCTCCTTGGGTTTATCCTGTATGGGACTCTCTGTGCTTCCTGGACTTAATTGACTATTTCCTTTCCCATATTAGGGAAGTTCTCAACTATAATCTCTTCAAATATTTTCTCAGTCCCTTTTTTTTTGTCTCTTCTTCTTCTGGACCCCTACAATTTGAATGTTGGCGCATTTAATATTGTCCCAGAGGTCTCCGAGATTGTCCTCAATTCTTTTCATTCTTTTTTCTTTATTCTGCTCTGTGGTAGTTATTTCCACTAGTTTATCTTCCAGGTCACTTATCCGTTCTTCTGCCTCAGTTATTCTGCTATTGATTCCTTCTAAAGAATTTTTAATTTCATTTATTGTGTTGTTCATCATTGTTTGTTTGCTCTTTAGTTCTTCTAGGTCCATGTTAAACATTTCTTGTATTTTCTCCATTCTTTTTCCAAGTTTTTGGATCATCTTTACTATCATTATTCTGAATTCTTTTTCAGGTAGACTGCCTATTTCCTCTTCATTTGTTTGTTCTGGTGGGTTTTTACCTTGCTCATTCATCTGCTGTGTGTTTCTCTGTCTTCTCATTTTGCTTAACTTACTGTGTTTCGGGTCTCCTTTTCACAGGCTGCAGGTTCGTAGTTCCCGTTGTTTTTGGTGTGTGTCCCCAGTGGCTAAAGTTGGTTCAGTGGGTTGTGTAGCCTTCCTGGTGGAGGGGACTGGTGCCTGTGTTCTGGTGGATGAGGCTGGATCTTGTCCTTCTGGGTGGCAGGACCACGTTCAGTGGTGTGTTTTGGGGTGTCTGTGACCTTATTATGATTTTAGGCAGCCTCTTTGCTAATGGGTGGGGTTGTGTTTCTTTCTTGCTAGTTGTTTGGGATAGGGTGTCTAGCACTGTAGCTTGCTGGTCGTTGAGTGGAGCTGGGTGTTAGCGTTGAGATGGAGATCTCTGGAAGAGCTTTTGCCATTTGATATTACATGGAGCCGGGAAGTCCCTGGTGGACCAATATCCTGAACTCAGCTCTCCCACCTCAGAGGCTCAGGCCTGACATCCGGCTAGAGCACCAAGACCCTGTCAGCCACATGGCTCAGAAGAGAAGGGAGGAAAAAAAAAAAAAAAAGAGAATGAAAAAGAAAAAAAATAAAATTATTAAAATAGAAAAAATTATTAAAAATAAAAAATTAATAGAAAAAAAGAAAAAGAGAAAGAAAGAAGAGAGCAACCAAACCAAAAAACAAATCAACCAATGATAACAACCGCTGAAAACTATATATATATATATAAAGGACAGTCCGAACCGTAAGACAAATGGCAAAAGCAAAACTATACAGGCAGAATCACACAAAGAAGCATATACATACACACTCAGAAAAAGAAAAAAAGAAAAAAATATATATATATATAAAAGAAGAGAGCAACCAAATCAATAAATATACCAATCATAATAAGCTCTAAATACTAAACTAATAAAAAATAAAACCAGAAACAAATTAGATGCAGAAAGCAAACTCCAAGTCTATATTTGCCCCCAAAGTCCACCTCCTCAATTTGGGATGATTCGTTGTCTATTCAGGTATTCCACAGATGCAGGTACATCAAGTTGATTGTGGAGATTTAATCCACTGCTCCTGAGGCTGCTGGGAGAAATTTCCCTTTCTCTTCTTTGTTCGCACAGCTCCCGGGGTTCAGCTTTGGATTTGGCCCCTCTTCTGCGCATCGGTCGCCTTAGGGCATCTGTTCTTCTCTCATACAGGACAGATTTAAATAGCAGCTGATTAGGGGGCTCTGTCTCACTCAGGCCGGGGGGAGGGAGGGGCACAGAATGCGGGGTGAGCCTGTGGCCAGCAGAGGCTGGCGTGACATTGCACCAGCCTGAGGCGCGCCCTCCATTCTCCTGGGGAAGTTGTCCCTGGATCATGAAGCCCTGGCAGTGGCGGGCTGCACGGGCTCCTGGGAGGGGAGGTGTGGACAGTGACCTGTGCTTGCACACAGGCTTCTTGGTGGCTCCACCAGCAGCCTTAGCATCTCATGCCCGTCTCTGGAGCTCTTTTAGGCGGTGCTCTGAATCCCCTCTTCTCGTGCACCCCAAAACAGTGGTCTCTTGCCTCTTTGGCAGCTCCAGAGTTCTCCTGGACTCCCTCCCGGCCAGCCGTGGCGCACTAGCCCCCTTCAGGCTGTGTTCACGCAGCCAACCCCAGTCCTCTCCCTGGGATCTGACCTCCGAAGCCGGAGGCTCAGCTCCCAGCCCCGCCTGCCCCGGCAGGTGAGCAGACAAGCCTCTCGGACTGGTGAGTGCTGGTCAGCACTGATCCTCTGTGCGGGAATCTCTCCACTTTGCCCTCTGCACCCTGTTGCTGCTCTCTCCTCCGCGGCTCCGAAGCTCCCCCCTCCGCCACCCGCAGTCTCCGCCCGCGAAGGGGCTTCTAGTGTGTGGAAACCTTTCCTCCTTCACAGCTCCCTCCCCAAGGTGCAGGTCCTGTCCCTATTCTTCTGTCTCTATTTATTCTTTTTTCTTTTGCCCTACCCAGGTACGTGGGGAGTTTCTTGCCTTTTGGGAGGTCTGAGGTCTTCTGCCAGCGTTCAGTAGGTGTTCTATAGGAGCTGTTCCACATGTAGATGTATTTCTGATGTATTTGTGTGGTGGAAGGTGATCTCCACATCTTACTCCTCCACTATCTTGAAGGCCTCCCCAATATCTGTATTTTTTAATTTTATTTTTTTATTGAAGCATCGTTGATTTACAATGTAGTGTTAATATCTGCTGTACAGCAAAGTGACAGAGTTGTACACATACATACATTCTTTTTTTATATTCTTTTTCATTATGGCTTATCCCAGTGTGTTGAATATAGTTCCCTGTGCTGTACAGTAGGACCTTGTTGTTTATCCATTCCATATAATAGTTTGCATATGCTAACCCCAAACTCCCAATCCACCCCTCCGCCACCTGACCTCCCCCTTGGCAACCACAAGTCTGTTCTCTATGTCTGTGAGTCTGTTTATGTTTCATAGATAAGTTCATTTGTGTCATAATTTAGATCCCACATATAAGTGATATTATATGGTGTTTGTCTTTCTCTTTCTGATTTACTTTGCTTAGTATCATAATCTCTAGGTCCATCCATGTAGTGGCAAATGGCAGTATTTCATTCTTATTTATGGTGAATAGTATTGCATTGTATATATGCACCACATCTTCTTCATCCATTCCTCTGTCGATAGACATTTAGGTTGTTTCCATGTCTTGGCTATTGTAAATAGTGCTGCTATGAACATAGGGGTACATATATCTTTCTGAATTAGAGCTTTGCCTGGATATATGCCCAGGAGTGGTATTGCTAGATCATATGGTGATTCTATTTTTAGTTTTCTGAGGAACCTCCATACTGTTTAGCGTAGTGGCTTACATTCCCCACCAATTTACATTCCCATAAAAGGTCTATCTTTGAAGACAATTGCATAAAGGGATTGTTAAATGAAACTGAAGACCCCAGCTCAGCCTTATCTGAGCCTCAGTTTCTCTCCTTTTTGAGGACTGTTAATTGGGTGAGGACTCCCTTAAATTATTAAATAAACAATTTTGCTATTGTGAAAAATCAAGAAAGAAACCATATTGGAGGTCACCAGTGGGTGTAAAAAATCTGTGATAGATGCTCACACCCTTTTTTGACTCAGTTATTCCTGAGAAATCCTGAGAAAGCATCAGAGCTCTAGATCACGGTTTGGGATGGGAAATCACTGTCCTGGGACCAAATGCATCCAATGCCTATTTTTGTAAATAAAATTTTATTGGAATACAGTCACAGCCATTTATCTGCATATTGCCTATAACTGGGGTGGAATTCAATAGTGACCATATATCTTGAAAAACCTAAAATATAGACTATCTGGCCCTTTAGAGGAAAAGTTTGCTAACCTCTCAAGACAAAGACATATGTTTATTGTTTCCTTATTTATAAGTAGAAGTATATTTTATTATAGC
The DNA here is from genome assembly GCF_026419965.1 of Kogia breviceps. Lineage (NCBI taxonomy): Eukaryota > Metazoa > Chordata > Mammalia > Artiodactyla > Physeteridae > Kogia > Kogia breviceps. Next base: position 15,042,189 of record NC_081310.1, on the reverse strand, counting down.
GCATTGTTAACTAAATGGCAATACATCCCTCTAACGAGCTACTCTGTTCTTAGTCTTCTGTTGTGCCCAAATGTTTCTTAAGAATCTGAAGACATGGAAATATTTTCATGGTACACCACCAATTAGTTATTTAGGGATGGTAACATTATGGGTAATTAAATTTTTTTTCTTTGTATATGATCTCAATTTTCTGCTGTATTTTTGAAATAAAGTTTCTTTTACTGTCAGGAATAAAAATGTCTAAATGATTATGGTAAAAGGAAGGAAGGGAGGGACGGAGGGACAGAGGGACGGAGGGACGGAGGGATGGAGGGAGGGAGGGAAAGGAAGGAAGAGAAAGGAAGGAAAGAAAAGAAAAGAGGCACTGGAAGTCCTGCTGTAGATTGTTTCCTTCTCAGAACAGTGGAAACCCGGTTTCCATCCCCATCCTCCCCGAGCGGGGGAGGGTCAGAGACACCCCAGGTGGAAGGCACATCACTTTCCCAGGAGAATGGGGTCATGTTCACTACTAGTGCCTGCTGTTGCTGTTTAGATCCAGAAATTTATCAGATTAGCTTAAGTCTAAGAGTAGAGACTTGGGAGAATGTGATACCTGACCTTGGATATTTTAGGAGAAGCACAAGGATGAGTGAGAAAGTTCCAGAAGTGGAGTGTTTTAGGGGAAGGGGAAAACTTGAGTTAGATACTGAGAGGAGGCCACTGGGTGCTTCAGGGTAGAGTAAGGGCAACAGTACAGTTTAGAAGCAGGGAAACAGTGCAGAACAGAAGATCAGAAGCAGCTCTGACAGGCATCACCTATTTCCCAATTTTGCCCAGAATCAGTTTTGCTGAGTCAGACTTTTTTTTTTCCCCAGTCTTTCTTTGTCTCCCCACCAAAGCTGATGGTAACTACCGTGACCAACTTGGTCTTTCCATAGGAGGTGGAATAAATTACAATGTATGAATGTTATCCTTCTATTAGATTCTTTATTGTATTGCTAGTAAAATTAGGTGAAGAAAATGTGCATCACCTGTGACCCTATTCTGATAAAGGCTCTTGCATATTTGACTATCTTTGGCTGAAATAAATTCATTCACATTTAGCAGATATTTGTGGCACTGCTTCTACGTGCCAAATGCTATTCTTAGCACTGAAGACACCAAGGTGAACAAGCCAGAAGAACATTGTTCTGTCCTATTATCCTTGAGTAACAGGATAGGGAAATAGACATGTACATACAGGTACATACATACATGTATGCATGCATATACCATTTCAGATATTGATAAGTGATAGGAAGATGATAAAACAAGGTAATAAGCTAGTGACCCTGAGGATGGGCTGGGAAAGTCCCACTTTATTTAAGAGTCATCTGGGGGGTCTTCTGTGGTGAAAACATTTGATCTGAGCTGGGAATAAGGATACAGAATCAACCATGCAAAAATTCAGTTTCATTCAAGTAAACAAATATTTAATTGCGCCTGGTACTCTCTGGTCACTTGGGCTATAGTAGTGAATGAAAAGAAGTCCCTACTTGTTTGGAGTTGTCATTTGTTTGTGTGTGTGTAGATGTGTGTACATGGATGCACGTGTGGTGCATGTATTACTATTTGTGCGCACACACACACACACACACACACACACTATGCTATGAAGAGAGAGAGAGCATATGACTTGAGTAGGATGGAACGCCTGAGTGTTATTTTATGACAGAGCCAGAGTAATACAATACATAGTAATACAATAGTAATACAATACAAACCTGTAAGTTTGTACGTGACTAGAAACCTGGAGAAAGTTAGGGCAATGTTTCAGGGTAGAGTTTCCAAGCAGTGAGCAGGCTTTAATGGAGGGGGACAGGAGCTTGGTGTGTTTGGATGACAGGGAGAAGGCCCATGAGGACAGAGCTCTGTGCATAGGCTGGAGAGAGGTCGAATATGGCATCAGATTGAGCAGGGTAGAGTGTGTGAGCCTTTTAGGCTAAGGTGAGAAGTGCAGATTTCATTCACTTTCTCATAAGCAAGTTTGGGGTGGTTTGGAGCCATGGAGCGATGCTGTGCAGTTTCCCCTAAGTTGAGGGACTTAGTAAAGATAAAGATGGGAAAGAAGGTACCCATATTTATTTTAGAATTTAAAGTATTCAGACAGTACCCAGTTATCCAGTTCTCCCCTTATCAGGACTTTTACTTAAACTGACCTGAGAAAAGAATGAAAGATTTAGGGAGCATATGGTTCTTAATTCTGCAGACTTGTAGTCAATTTCAAGTGCTCTCCTCTGTGTTCTTAAAGAGGTTCATCTGGCTGGAAGGAAGGAAGGAGAAGCAAAGGGACTTTTCCTCTCCTTTTTCCCCTCCCTCATTCCCTTAGTTTTATTAAGAGAATAATTGTATTTTCCTCTCCTAAGCACTGCATATTAAGATAACAAGCCAAAGGAGAAAGCACCCAAACGGTGTGTGAGGTAAAATTAGGACAATACTGGGATTCCTGAAGGCTGTAATTAAATCTACCTGGATTAAAAAAGAGTTCTTTCAATTTGGATTTATGTTGCAAGGAAACAAAAAAGGAAGAAAGAATGGGAAAGTGACATACCGCTGAAAGAACTCTAAATTCCAGTGTATTCAACTCACCCATCAGAAGAAATGGCATTAATTTAAGGTACCCAATTACAGTAATGTGGTTCAGAGCACCTCAATAGGTGTTTCAGTCTCAAGCCAGGACTAACATTTGTAATCCTTTAAATGCACTTAAGAAATTGATGTTACAGCCCCACAATCTGTTAGGGGCCTTGCTTGCGAGATGATTGCAAAGTATCCCACCATTAATTGGATCATCAGAATGTGATCCGCGTCCTGGTCCCTGGATTATGGAAGACTGACTCTGCTCTGACGTGTTGAACCAGAAGCTCCTTTTGCTAGAGATTTTGACCCTTAATGTAGATAAGTGGTATTTTTCATCAATCTTAGCTTGCATTAAAAAAGGGGAAATGTCAATTCGATGTGGGGCATTTAACTTAATTCAACATCTTTTAATTTAATACCTTGGAAAAGTTGGTCTCTCCGACCTGCCTCACACCGCTGATGGAATGTTTTGTAAAGCCCTGCTTTTCATGTTATTGTTGCAAAAAATAAGATTCATAAAACTCAGGAAAAACAGAACAAAACACAACTTTATTTCATAACAGGTCCCTTTGTTAGGACAGGTTGAAAAGATGCACGGAAACAAACATTTAAAAACAGGAGAAGAGCCTGTCTCATCTGTGTCCTTTTCATCCTTGTTTAAGCTGTGGAGTAATGAGGTGGTCTGTTTGAGTTCCTGGTCATCATGAATTGAGGACAAGGTAATTGTATTCCTTTCAAGGCGGGAAGAAAGAAGAATGAATCACTACTAGTGTTTGTTCACGAGCATGGTTTTTTGGTGGGGCATATTTCACAGGTATAAAGTCTGGATTCCAGTTGAGTGGGTTTTTATGAAATTCCACCAGGTCAAAGAAGAATACCACCCCTGCATTTGTGTACGTTAGCTCACATGTGGCACATGAGGCAATAAAGCAGTCTTCAGCCAGCTTTTCCGTCTTCAAAGTTTTACGGGATAAACACAATGTCAAGTCCATAGCACTTTGCTTCTTGGATTAGTAGTAGTGCTTTCTTGTCAATGGATAGATAGAGATGCACATCTTCCTATGAAAACCATTTACAACTGGGTAAAATGGACAGTTTACTCTCTGCCTGGGTTATCTTGTAAGCGCGTCACATACACTTAATTGGAGTCCTGGGTGACGGTTGGGTTGGTGCTGCATCTCCAGGCAGGACGTACATCTGCCTCTTGCTTTAAGGATACTGAGGGTTGGAGAGAGAAGTGGAATTTGTGACAGGGTACTTCGCTGGCTGCTGATGCTCTGAAGACACATAGAATCTCAGCCATAGTTGCCCTGGTGTCCCTTTGTGACAGCTTTCTTTCCGACTTCCACGTGGCCCCTTCCTCATGGGATCCCTTGACAGCGAGAGCCATGCAAGCACGGGATGGACGGGTACTCCGCGGACCTGAACCGGACCTCCCTTGTAAGCGATGTCTTAACTGAACCATGAACGAGGGTTGTCTTAAGCTGCAGTGTGAGGATATAAATTCAACTCTGAGACAGAAAAGGGAAATTTCTTAGCAAGACTGTCCTACATCAAGAATGATCTTTGCTTGTGGGGTGTTCTGTTTTAGTCATTCTTGCCAGTGTGAATAGTGGAGAAAAATATCTTCTGGCTTTACCTCGTTCAATCTGGCAATGAGCTTCCAGACAAATTAATTTTATTCTCTTTAATGGCCAAACATCTATTTTATATTAAGAGGATTTCTTAATTTAAGTTTGAAAAATGAAAACTAGATAGGAAAACTGGACCTCAATATGAGAAATACGTTCCTTTTGTAAAAAAATCGTCTGTACCATCCTAAGCCCAGATATTTTCTTCTAGTTTTTCATTTGAAAATATAAAGATGAATTTTTTTTTTTTTTAAAGTTAAGATTTGCACGACTTGCTGAACCTGGATAACCTAGCTTGTGCATTTCCCAAAGGTTTTATGGTAGAACCAGACCCCTGCCTTTTTGTTTTTTATTCCAAGCTATGAGCACATATTCCCCTGCAGGGTGGGGGGAGTTAAGAGGTGTGAGTGTGATAAAGTGAACGTGCCATAAGCTCCTTGTCTAATTGTTTTAGGTTTCCACCTGGCCTGCCAGTGTCCTGAGGAGGCATTCTTTTTAGCTGCTCTCCAAGGTGGGCAGCAAAATGCTCCCAGACCTTGTCCCTTCGTGTTAAAAGTTCCCTCCTAAATGAAGCTGGCAGCTGTTTTTGTCCAGTGTTATGGACCTCTACACTTTCCTTCCTGATTGAGTTCCTCTAGAATCCCCCAGGACAAGGACAGTGTGGAAACCAGGCTCGACCAGACTGCTAGCCCCTGAGTTAAAGACTGAGATGTTTACCCTGAAGACAGGACTGTTTCTGTGCTCTTAGGCTCGTAAGAGGCAAAGGACTGCTGGGAGGTCACTGATGGGAGTGTACCCTGAGTGTCTGTTTCTTCCTCTCCCTGTCCCTTTATCTCTATCCCTGTCTCTATCTCCATCCCCACCATCTCCATCTCCACCTCCGTCTCTCTCTCCCCCCTCCCTACTTCTCCTCCTATTGTCCCTTTTCCAGAAATTAGAAAAAAATCCTATTTAATTTAAAGATCCACAGCACCCTTTAACAAAGAGGCCACCCATTCAATTTTGGATCAGTTGGTGATAACTAGAACTGTTTACCAATTATTTCAACCTTAAGGAAATGCTGTGTACAGTAAACGTAGCTGGTTAGAGCTCGGTGAATTGAGGCCAGAGTCACGTATCCTATCCCTGTCCAGGCCAGTCATTCTTTTTCGGTAACTTCACGGTAATCTTCTAAAATGCATTCAGCGTCTTAACAACGGGGGCCTCTAGTTGCAGTGTTATCAGAAAAGGAAGTGCCAGGGGTTCAAAGTCATTATCAAAACCGGGGAGAAAAATGACAGTGTCCATGTGCTAATCGTTAGTTAGTGGTTTGATCTTCATATGCTAAAGACAGCAGTTCTGTAGACTGAAAAACAAACCAATTGTTGATGTCACACCACTGCTTCTTTCATCCATTACCAGAATCAGAACCAATTTTCACCTGATGACAGTGAGTAATTATGCTATGAATAAATGGGAAATGAGCTCGTTCCTCTCCATATCTGATTTCAGGGGCTCAAATAGGAGGCAGGTCTAAGGAAGGAGAAAGGTGTTTCATCAGTGGGTATAGAAAAAAACGCAAAAGCTATCTGTAGAAGTGGCTCTGGTCTTCATTTCATGCCTTCTCAGGTACAGTTAAGTGAAGACACAATTTTGGGGGAACAGACTTAAAAAAAGCTCATCTCCCAAGCCTGGGTTTGTAGTAGGGCTTTTAGCCATATGCCCCCTAAGTCTACTCTCCCTATATATATATAAAAAAATATATATCCCTGCAATGTAAAGTTTCTGGAAGCCGGCTGACCTTGTAACCTACTTTCTAAGAAGTCTGCGCCCATAACTGTTAGACAAAATTCATCTCAGCGCTTTTAAGATTGTGACTCTTACAAAGGACGGCTCCCAGCCCAGCGCACAGATCTTCTTTCTACTTGGTGCTCAGCGTGCTGGATGCTGTGGTCAGCGTTCATGGCTGAGGACCCCATTAGGCTGCTTTTCAGCTTCCTGTTGCCTTCCAGGATGATTCCTCATCTTCCTCAGCCCACAATATCAAATTCTCTAGACCACCTGATGGCTAGAGGGGACCTTTGGGTCCAAGGCACAAACCCATCATTGGCTTTTTACCCCGGGCTTTGCCAATCTTCAATCACGGATTCCCCCGGTAATGATGATGAGACATCAGCACATTCATTCAAGCAGGAACTGACAGTTTTAGTATTCTAAAAATCAGAGATGTCTATGGAAAGGGTTACTGTTTTCAAAGTAAAATGTATCTTTTTTAAAAAAATTTTTCTTTCTTTCTTTCTTTAGTTTTGGATTTGTTGGGTCTTCGTTGCTGCACGCGGGCTTTCTCTAGTTGTGGCGACCGGGGGCTACTCTTTGTTGCAGTGCGTGGGCTTATTGTGGTGGCGTCTCTTGTTGTGCAGCGTGGGCTTCAGTGGTTGCAGCATGCAGGCTCAGTAGTTGTGGCTCGCGGGCCCTAGAGCGCAGGCTCGGTAGTTGTGGCCCACGGGCTTGGTTGCTCCGCGGCATGTGGGATCTTCCCGGAGCAGGGCTCAAACTCGTGTCCCCTGCAATGGCAGGCGGACTCCCAACCACTGCGCCACCAGGGAAGTCCCTTCAAAGTTAAATGTATCTTTACTTGAGGGTTGGACCAATGCTTTGTCATAGAGTAGTTTATTTGGTATTTCTTCTTCTTATGAGGTGGTCTCATGCTTGATCTGCGCAGCTCTAAAGCTTGCAGGCATTTGCCTTTTCTTCTCTGAGTGTGTGTGTGTGTGTGTGTGTACACACCTGTGTATCCAGCGGCCTGTGTTATCTGGGATTATCATTCTTAGTTATTTCTCTTCTCTCACCCCCTTTTATCTCTGCCACTCAAACCAACTTCAGCCATCTACCGGCTCTCATTGGAGATAATAGCCTCTCTTTTTTTGCCATCGTCTTGTCATGTTCGATTCGGCTGCACGAGGATTTCAAATTAGCCAAAACGTTTGCCTGCTGGGCTAACTCAGCTGCCATGATGTGTTAGGGAACCACCATATATCCCTTGAGGCTTTTTTGATATTGATGATTGCTCAGAAAAAAATAAGAACTGGTTGGTGGCCATTGTTAAAACACTCCACGCCAAGCCCCTTTTATACCACAGAAAGGGCCAAGGAGGAAGATCACCTGCCTTTCTGCTGCCTGGCTGGCTGTCCCGCTGTGCTGGTGCCAGGCTCCTGATGGGAGATTATGGGCTTGCTTGGCTGGTGATTGTAGAAATAAAAACAGTAAAAAAAGGAAAATAAAATACTAAGGGATGTGCAGTTAAATCAATGACTTACTGCTGATGGGTTTGAACTCACTGGAGAGAGAGGAACCTAATTTTCTTATTCCATTGTATTCTCTCTGTCCTCAAGCCCACTGACTGGAGAGACTAACAGAACTGACTCTTGCCATGCAAAGCGTCACAATAAAATAAACTAGAGGACAAGGAAGCGTTTTGTTTCTAAAATGATTTGCTGTTAGTACGTCTGAGTTGGGGTTTCATGTTATCACAGACTTACCAGATACCTTCATTATTTTTGTTAGGTTTGAAAATCAGTTTGGTGATAAAACATTTTTTCTAATATTCCAATCCAGATTTTTGTTAAAATGGCAACATTGGCTGCTTCCTCCACTCTGTATAAGCAGCACATAGAAGTCTCAGAATATTACACTTGTTTGGGAGGCAAATACATAATTGAGCGTGCACATTTTTTTGAAAACTCTGCTGATTGAAACAATGTGACTCTGTTGAGTTAAATCCACATGATTCTAGAACAATGGGATGAAAAGTAGAAACTTCAACAAATCAAGTAGTTGTTTTGTTTGCAAGACATCAAAGAATTTCTTTAGCTACAGTTCTCTCATTAAATGTTGTAAGTATCACCGCCTTGTATTTTTGGAGCTTTGACCTTTTACATGACTCCTGTTACTGGTAGCTCCCTACTTCTTTTAAAAGACTAGAAGTTGTCCCTCACGTCATCTTTTCCCACTCTTTTCCATTGTCAAGTGAATCAGAGCTTCAGGCATCTTTTCTCCTCTCCCATCTCTGGTGAGAAGCGTCTTTCTGTCTAAGCTGATCCTGGTCCTTCTATGTTTTCTAAGATGCAACTCCATTAGTTAGTCTCTCCAACATGCTGGATTCTTCCACCTCCAATGACACCTTTCCTACCGTAGGGAAAAAAAAAAAAAAAAAGCAAACGAACAACTTTCCCAGCACCTTGATAACTGCTCGGATAGCTGCCTGGCTTTTCTCATTTCCTTCACCATCAACTTCGTCATAAAATGTTTCCAGGAGCGGGTCTGCATTGAGTCGTCACAACCTGCTCCTTGACCCCTTGAGATCTGGTGCTGCCTCACCACCGCCCTTCCGTTGCTTCCCCTTTCCCTGCAAAAGGTCAATTTCTGGAGCACTCACTCTGTGCATGGCATTGCTTGAGGTTAGTGAAGAATTGTGGGCCGATCGGTTGTGTGGCTTCAGAGCAAAGTGACGAAGACTCGGGAATATGAGTGAGTGAATATGAGGCAGTGATGGCCTTTCAGCCATTCAGTCCTGCCCGTCGTCTCTTGAATCATGGTGGATGGACCTACAGGGAAAAAATGAAATGAAATTAGAAAGTGAAGATAGCGGTGAAGGCACAAGAAAAAAGTATAATGAACTGAAATAGACTTGTCTTCCTCACACTTTGGTATGTTGGGGTACACCATCAGATGGGATCATTTACTCTCTTAATATGACCGTTTTACCAACTCAGCTTGTGGGCTTTCATTCCCGGAGTTGTCAGTTGCTCTTCAGGCGCCGGCTGTTTATGCAGAGGGTTCTATACTTGACCCTGAAGCACGATGACATTTCAAGTAGGAAACTTGTCTCTCTCTCCTGGATTAGGAGAATGATGCTTCTGTTTTCCACCTACGGTAGGACCGTAGCCAAAACGAATAGTCAAAAGGAACTTTCCATTTAGCTTAGGAGTTTCAATGTTGAGCAAGAAGGAATTCCCCATAATTGTTCTCTTTCTGTACGGTGTTTTATTCTTTTGCTAAACGAGCCCCTGTTCTTGAGCAGAGATGGTGGTACCTTTACAAATAAGGGGGGGAAATCAAAATGATATTAAATGCACAAGGATATCAAATGAGCGATTTCACAGTTCTTGCTTGTGGAGACGAATGCACCGTCTTGTTTTGCGTTCACTTATTGCCACTTATGCAGTGTGAGAGACCCTCAAGGGCCCTGTGTACACCTTGGTCTCCATGTAGCAAAATTAAGTACAAAGAATCATTTGCAGACACTGGCAGCTCTCGGCTGACCCCCCAGGCGAAGGGTAGAAGCAACCTGGGAAGAAAGAACAATGGATCATAGTCTTCTAACTTTAAAAAATGTGTATATGTATTTCTCAGATAAGTGCCCAGTGAATAGCAAATATCTTTCTCATCATAGTGGGCTTATTTCTACCCCATCTCTGACCAGGTCCCACATTAAAAAACCCAGGAAGGTCTTAGCAATGAGTCCTGGTTTTCCTAAATTCATTGCCTGGAAAATTGTCCGTGCATGACCCAGAATTAACTATAGCCAAATGTGTATTCCATGTGTACTGGGTGAGAATGATCTAAATGTGTTACCTAATAGTTTACCTTAGGTAATTTCAAATGTCTTTACTGTTTCTGTTATTGTTTAGTAATAAAATTTAAGTGCTTTTCTCTTTCTCTCCTTGTTGAATGAGGCAGAAAAACGCTTGTTTTCCCCAGAGTTCTGTCTCCTCAGGCTGCATTTGGTAAAAGCGAGTTTAGATTAGATTTTAGTTTCAGAATTTTAATTCTTTATGTGGAGCTGTTTTTTATTTTTTAATATATATATATTTTGCAGTACGCGGGCCTCTCACTGTTGTGGCCTCTCCCGTTGCGGAGCGCAGGCTCCGGACGCGCAGGCTCAGCGGCCATGGCTCACGGGCCCAGCCGCTCCGCGGCACGTGGGATCCTCCCGGACCGGGGCACGAACCCGTGTCCCCTGCATCGGCAGGCGGACTCTCAACCACTGCGCCACCAGGGAAGCCCTGGAGCTATTTTTTTTTTTTTTGCAGTATGCGGGCCTCTCACTGTTGTGGCCTCTCCCGTTGCAGAGCACAGGCTCCGGACGCGCAGGCCCAGCGGCCATGGCTCACGGGCTTAGTTGCTCCGCGGCATGTGGGATCTTCCCGGACCAGGGCACGAACCCGTGTCTCCTGCATCGGCAGGCGGATTCTCAACCACTGCGCCACCAGGGAAGCCCCGGAGCTATTTTTAAATGTAACTTTTGCTAATAATGCAATTAGCTGTGTCTTTTGCATAATTTGCAATACGGTGTTGAAGTTTAAGACGCTTCATTTTATTTTAATTAACAACTGATCGGTAATAATAACCAAGCAGCTGGTAATGTTACCAGCCTAAACTCTTGGAGAAAAAAAAAGGCAGCACACACATTACTCCTCCTCCTTCTCCCCTCCCCCCTTTGAAATAGTTAATAAGAATGCCATGTATAAAATTACCCAGTTGGAGGGAACAGGAGCTGCATTCCAATATGGCGGGCAGTGGAAAATCACTCAAAATTGCGTGATGCATCCCCTCCCCCAGCCTCCCGTCCCACCCCTTTCCTTTCTCTCCTCCCCCCACTGTTTTCTAATTGTGGGTCTCGTAGTTTCGTTGTGGGAAGCGGGGAAGCGTGCACCGCGGTATTGCGACGTTTCAGTTTACTGTCCCTAACAATTCCTTTGCACGTTCCATTAGCACATTATTTATAGCTTCGTAAGAGGGTCCTTTTTTATTTTTTTCCTTCTAACGATATCCCTGTATCTCTCATGATGATGCTCTCTGAAGACTGAACTGTTATTTTTTAAAAAATCTATTCCGTAAGTCGACTGCTCATTGGTTCACCCCCTTCAGCTTCCCTCCTGTCGCACTTGAAAAAGTCTGCTCGAAAATCCTCTCCAGAGATGCGGTTCAGATCAAGCAGTTTGAAAAAAGTCCCAGAGAGGCTTGGAGCCAGGATCCTGTGTCTTACAACCTGCAGTTCTAAGGCTGCCGAGAGCGCTGAACTCCGGTTGCTTGGATAAACAAGACCTCCTAGAATTCATTGCCTCCTAACTCCTCATAAGCTTCCACCTGACAAGCCTCTCCACGCGGGGGGTGGGGGGGGGGCTGCGTTTTCCCTAATCAATTCCTTTTTGAACCCACTTGTTCGTCAAGCATTGCGCGCCGTAGCTACAGAAAGGACCCCGTGTCTGGGGCATAAATTGCTCTTCTGTGCCACCGTTTGCGAGCACCCGGTTGACGGGAACGTAATTAGAACCGTTGATGAAATCTACCCAATTGTCCCTCCGTGGCCTCGGTGGTCAGGAAATTTGGCTGAGTCGTACTGGTCACCGATGGGGAGGCGCGAAACCCTGCGTATTAACTATGTTATGAATGTGCCCGGAATTGGTGACGCTGGAAGCGAGCCGGGCCCTAGTGGCACCTGGCGATGAATGCATCGTCGTGCGGCGGCCGGAGTTGCAGCGAGGAGAAAATGCGAATAAAATTGCCGAGTGCGTGTGTGTCGGTGCGTTTGCTGCGGGCCCGTGGAGGCTTTCGTTTCAAAACATGGCCTTTTGGAGGCCTTTGCGGACCCCACAGGGTGCGCCGTTGTGGAGCTGGCCGCTCTTTTAGCCACGGCTTCATCCCGTAAACCCTCCCAAAGGTGCGGAGGCTGTGAAGTAGAATGGTTAAGGACCAGGCTTTTTGGAGGAATCCTGACTTCCTTGCTTATTAGTTCCGTGCTTCTAAAGCTTGTTACTCGACCTTATTGTTTCTCCTCACCAGTAAAATGGGAATAGTGTAGCTCTAAGGACTTAAATGAAAACATCTCTGAAAGAATTCAGCACAGTGTCTGGTGAGTGGCGAGTGATCCTGTGATGGTGATGGTGGTGATCGATTATAATGAACAGCAGCCCAGCCCCTCCGTCCTCAGCGATTTCTTCTCAGGTTTGCATATATGTTCAGAGACACCCTTCAGCGTGGCAGGAGCGCTGGGGCTCTTTGAGAAACGGTTATACTATTGGAGAAAGAATAAACTTGGCAGGGTTAATCATGCCAAGAGGCTGTTGATTGTATGTACATTGAATTCCAGAGCCATTCTGTCATTGCAAAGCACGTTTACTGAGACAGCTTCATCTTCTTCTAAAATAAAAGAGTGAAACAAGTGTCATTTAAGCAGATACCTGTGTCCCTATATCCCCTTGTTTTTCCTGTCTTTCACAGGATCTGAGCCCCTCCTCTGGTCATATTCCCCAAGGTGACCCTTAACACTGCATTTGTATCCCTAAGCATAGGGCTTTGAGATACCAGTGCATTGACAGATGTTAACTGAGCCATGTACCACGATCAACTGCTGTAAAAACAACGTAGACGAAGGTGATGGGCTAAAAGGTGTGCCGCTGGAGAAAGGACATTGTTCTTCACATAGGGGGTCCGGCATCACTGGAAACACAGCCGTGAAGTTCCTGGTCACAGAAATAAAGCCTTTGGTTTCATCTGTTAATTAGACTTGAAAAAAAATTTTTAAATACCTTTTTTATGAGGGTTAATTTTTGGGGGGTTAATGCCTTGTGGCTAGGTTTTCTACTTATAGAAAATACAAATTCTAACACATGTAGAGATAACAAGCAAGCTCTAAAATATTAAGCAAAAGAGCTTGATATGGGTGTGTGTGTGTGTGCACGTGGGTGTGTGTGCCCCCAAAAACATTTAGATAATTTTGTTAAGAGGGTGTGTGTTCTAATAATGTGATTTTTATTTGCCTTTGTTTTAAACATCTATGAAGCTTTTACTATGGCTCTGCACTTCGGATGATAACCCTCTGATGTAGGTACTATTTAACATGCCCGCCTGGCAGATGTGGAAATATAGGTTAGAAAATGTGGTCTCTGTTGGCCTCTGCATACCTTCCTTCTGTGAAAGCACAACAGAAGCACACGAAAACACAAGGGCTTTCAATCCTTAAATTTTGCAGAATATGTATCAGAAGTTGGCTTTGTAAGTGCACTGCTGTCAGGTGTCACAGGAATCCATTTTCTTCATAGCTAAGAGGGCTCTGAAGGTCTCAGTTTCCAGACCAGCTCTCCTCCCTCTGGGAAACAGCCCCCCAATTTAAGCTCTGGTTCTTTCTTGGGCATGTGAGATATTTGGTCATTGCTCATTTCACCCAGGAAAGGATTATGTTTTACGCAGAGAACAGTGAACCACCAAACGGAAAATGATCTGTGTAAGCACAGAGCGAGAGATGTAAAGAGAATTAGAAAGTTCTTAATTTTTCTTCATTACATCCCCAATTTCCAGCCGATGAGAGTCTGCTCATCTTTCAAGGCCCTACTCAAATACCGCCTTATACCTGAAGTCATTCTGGCTTCTGGTTCTCTTTGGAATTAACCATACACTTTGCCAATTTCCCTTAGCATTGAACTTGTACTGTAGTTGTTTATATGGAGCTATTAGATCCTACTTGATGATGGATGTCCTTTCATACACGCCACACATCCAACCCTGTCTACACAGTTGGATACACTTTCATTCGTTTATTCATTTGAATTGGTGAAATAGGATCCTACATACAAAGTCAATTTAAGAAAGTCTAAGTGTCAGATGACTTATATGAAATAAGTTCTATATTTATCGGGAGGGAAGAAAAATTATGGAAGCCTAGAGAATTTTAAGAAACGTCACCTCAACGCAACGAGATGGGTGTTATTATTCCTGTTTTATAGGTGAGGAAATGGAGAGGTTAAATGACTCCAGGTCGTGCAGGTAGAGAGGGCAGAGCTAGGGTTTTATCAGAGCTTCTTCCAGTTACTGTCAGATGCTAGAGGGGAAACCAGAGGGCATCGAATGCAGACAGCCCCTGACTTAAGATGGTTTGACTTACAGTTTCTCGACTTCATCATGGGGTAAAAGCGATACGCATTCAGTAGAAACTGTGCTTCAGACTTTGAATTTTGATCCTTTCCTGGGGTGGCGATGTGCGGGCAGTGCTCTCTGGTGATGCCGGGCATTGCAACTGCCCGCCAGCCACACGATCCCATGGGTGAACATGTGGTAACCATTCTGGACCCAGACAGCCATTCTGTTTTTCACTTTCAGTACAGTTTACAATGAATTACATGAGATAGTCAACGTTTTATTATGAAATAGGCTTTGTGTTCAATGGTTTTGCCCAACTGTAGGCTAATGTAAGCACGTTTAAGGTAGGCTAAGCCATGATGGTTGGTGGGTTAGGCGTATTAAATGCATTTTCGACTTAACAATATTTTCAACTTATTTATTGGGATGTAAACTCATTGTAAAATCAAGGAAGATCTGTAGAGTATAACTACTGATCACAGTTTTAAAAATTATTCATTTATTTATTTATTTGGTTGCACCAGGTTTTAGTTGTGGCAGGCGGGCTCCCTAGTTGCAGCTCACAGACTCCTTAGTTGTGGCTCTCCCGCTCCTTAGTTGTGGCCTGCAAACTTTTAGTTGCGGCCTGCACATGGGATCTAGTTCCCTGGCCAGGGATCGAAACTGGGCCCCCTGCATTGGGAGCATGGAGTCTTAACCACTGCGCCACCGGGGAAGTCCCCTGATAACATTTTAATAAGTTTTAAAATCCAGAACAAAATAAGATGACTGTACTATAAGAGAGAATATTTTTGAGACTTTGTTTTAAATAAAATCATCAGACCAGTATATCACCATGTTATTCTCAACATATTTTTTCAGTAACAAAGTAAAGCATGTCTGTTGTAAAATATTTTAAGAATACAGACAAATCTGAAGCAGAAAACGAAAATCACCACCATTCCATTAGTATACAGAGCTATACACTGTATTCATTTAAGATAAATAATTCTTCCAGGCTTTTTCTATGGTCATAATCTATAAATCTGAGATCTATTTTTCTTTCAGTTTTTTTTTTTTTTTTTTTTTTTGCGGTATGCGGGCCTCTCACTGCTGTGGCCTCTCCCGTTGCGGAGCACAGGCTCCGGATGCGCAGGCCTAGCGGCCATGGCTCACGGGCCCAGTTGCTCCGCGGCACGTGGGATCCTCCCGGACCAGGGCACGAACCCGTGTCTCCTGCATCGGCAGGCGGACTCTCAACCACTGCGCCACCAGGGAAGCCCTTTCTTTCAGTTTTGAAGCAGTCAATACTGCAATGGTCAGTGTCTGTGAGAGGTCAGTCAGGACCACCGTCCTGGTATAGCTGGGAACAAGAGAGGGATATGCAAATTCTACATGATCGCAGACTCTAAAGTATCTACTTGGTCAGTTGATGATAGCGGAACTTTCCAAGCCCTTCGGGAACCAAAGTATGGAAAATTTTGGAGGAACAGTTTCAAGTTCCTTTCTGAGAATGAGAAGTAATGACAGTGTCATTCTACTAAAGGCTCCGGGATCCAATCTGAAATTTGAATTTATGTGAGTATGGCCTAAAATTAAGAACAAGGCCCTTGGCTTCAGCAACATTAGGCCTCTTACCTTCAGTTTCCTTCTCCATAAAATGGGATCAGTAATAATCAAACCCAAAGGCTTATTAGTATAAGGATGAAGTTAAATTGGGAAATGTTTATAAAACAATTTTCACGTGATATCCAATCATGTTCTAATAGTATAATAGCATCATTATCACTAACCTCTGCTTATCACCTCTCTTGACTTCTGAGCCAGGGGGTAAACTGTACTCGATGCGGCCGGTGAGCCCAGATCACACAGCTAGTACTTAAAACTCAAGGTCAGTAGGTGTGCCAGCACGCATAAGTCCACACTGTACTTTTGATTCTGATACTACATTTCAGGGTACTGTTTGTTTACAAGTCCAGATAAATGTATTGTATTAGAACTGTACCCTTAGCCAGTGTGCGTACCCTTACTGATTAAACACTGTCTGTCTGTCTCTAAGCTTGTGTTTGTGTTTTTCCTTTCACATTTCCTGGGATCCGGGGGACTTGGGCACCTTGTCATTAGAACTGAGCTTAAGTTCAAATTCACTCCACCTGTCCTCCCTTTACATCTCAGCATATGATAATATTTAGGTACATCTTGCTGTTCCCCTAGTTTTGTTACCAAGGGAAATGTAAGAAACTTGAGTGGGCGTTTACATTCCCAACTGGATGCTATAGAATTGACATTGATTGACACTTCAGCGCAGACAGTGGGTTGGCTTCATTGGCTGGGAAGGTTTTGCCACAGAGGAGCTCATGGATCCAGCTTAAATCTGAGGACTTAAGATGTAGTTGGGAGACCTATCTGCCTAGACTATGTACCCTTTCAGTACTGGGCTGATGAAACCATATCATTCCATTTCCAGAGAGTCCTTGTTAAGACGCTGATGCCAAGGAGTTACTTTAAGTCCTTCTCCTTCTAAAATGCTTCGTAGAGTGTAAGCCACCTTGCTGAAGTCATACAGCTGTTCGGTGGCAGAGACTGGATTTGAATCCAGGGTTGCTTAGCTCTACCCACTATGCACACTTCCAGCATCAGTAGAAACCAAACGCATTTATTAGCTTATTTGTCTTTTGCATTAAATGTAACTTAGGATCCGCCATCCCAGATTTTCAGGCTGTCCCGTCCTTCTTTGAGTCTCTGAAATGTCACTAACAAATTCAGAGGTCCGATTACCCGCTGAAAAACATTAGAGGGAATTTGTAGAGCTCCTTACAATATATCTTTGCCTGCATTACCCTATCGGACACTGACAGCAACCCAACATGGGTACTATTGTCCACATTTTACTGTTTTCTTTTTACAAGGAGAACATCTAAGCCACACCGAGATATAGAAGCAGTAGTGATGGCGCTCAGTCCCACGTACTGTTCTGAGGCTCAGGCCAGAGATTTCGCCATCCAAACCTTGCCTGAAGGGGCAGGAAGAATGTACTACATGGGGCTTCCCTGGTGGCGCAGTGGTTGAGAGTCCGCCTGCCGATGCAGGGGACACGGGTTCGTGGCCCGGTCCGGGAGGGATGCCACATGTCGCGGAGCAACTAAGCCTGTGCGCCACAACTACTGACCCTGTGCTGTAGAGCCCATGAGCCACAACTACTGAAGCTCGTGCACCTACAGCCCGTGCTCCGCAACAAGAGAAGCCACCAGAATGAGAAGCCCGTGCACCGCAACGAAGAGTAGCCCCCGCTCGCCGCAACTAAAGGAAGCCCACGCGCAGCAACGAAGACCCAACGCAGCCAGAAAACAAACAAACAAAAAAAGAACAGACCTCTGTGGCACTGTGGCACCTTCTACAGGCCACTGACCTCCTTCCTGACCAAGTACTATCATGCAGAACCACATGCAGACAGATACTGAATGTATGTTTCTAAAACATTTATTCTTCGTTTCGTAAGGCGGGGCAGGTAGAAAGCCATCTCAGCAGGGTTCATGGTTTGTTACTTCCCCAACTTCACAAAAATGTGCTACAAGTCCGTCACGATGTGACACTAGTTTGGTAATTTGGCATGCGTCTTCAGCATTCCTTCCTTCTCCAGAGCATATGCTCTAAGATGCTTGTGTTTGAAAGGGTGAGTCACAGTTAATCATTATAAGAAATAGGCTTAGCACTTCATAAACTCTAGGAAAGACTGTTTTCTTTTCAAAACATTTCAATTACTCAGCCTTTTTATGCATTAAAACCCAATTATGAGTTAGTATGTTGGAGAGTTTCAAAAGCTGTTCCCTGTAGGATCTGTGCCTAAGATTTTCTCATTCAGTAGTTCACACCCTCTCCAATCCAGGCTTTGTGAAAAATAAAAAAAAATAATAATAATATTAAATGTAAAAAGGAGAAGAAGCTTAAAACAGAGAGAGGCACTTGACAAGACATTGGGCATTATTCCCTAAAATGACAGTTCTTGAGGGATGCAGGGGTTGGGGAGAGGGGCGAATGTCATTTTCCAACTTTTCTGGACTCTGCTCCCTTGTTAGATGTGCATATGGTTTTATCAACAAAAGGGATAAACAAGAGAAACATCTTATAGTTGGAAACTTATCTCCATGGGCTCCAGCCAGGTGTGTGTTGTAAAAGGTGCGTGTGAAGCAGACTTGTCTTTCATTGTAATGGAAGACAGTTGATCAGTAGCAAAAGTTGTGAATATTATTTTAATGCTTTTTGCACTATATATAAAATCATAGGCTAGTAGCCAGTGGAAGTTTCAGATTTCCCTGAAAATTTTCTTTGAGTCTAATGCCTTGAATCCTGTAAAGACAGCTTACATTCCCACCAGAAACCTGGTGGCTCTAACATTCTAGAAGAGAAGATAAACACGTCTGTTGAATTAGAAAACCTAACAGTTGGGAAGAACTGGAATCCAACTTATTGGTCAGCCTAGGAAGGCAAATGAAAATAAGGTTAAGTGATTTAAATTTCTTAAAAGTAATGTGTTTTCTTTTGTGTTTTTCCTCCTGGCACTAAAGCAAAGCCATATCCAAGCAATAACTAAAGTAAGATTATGGAATTCCAAAGGGGAATACATAGAATAACTCTCCAGCATCTAAAATGCCATCACAATATTAACATTTCTAAAAATCATCAGAGAAATGTGCAGTTTCTTTCTAGACATAAAGGAAGCAACACAATGAATCCATTGCCACTATTTGGGGATATTTTATATAACCTTCCATGCAATGATACTATGGTGCTCTTTCTTTAGCTACTACTAATGTAAGTCAATCGATTTCATCATTGTAAATTCCTTAAAAAGTAGAACAATTGGCTATTAGAGTTGAAAGGGTCTTTGCATCCAGTTCAGAGACGTGATTCTCAGGGAGGATTTGTGCCTTATGCAGTTTTTCAGATGATGAGAATGCTGCGACGTAGGTCCAGGTACCCTGATGTTAATCTAAGGTTTTCCTCACAGGATTTCTCTCAGAAATATCTTTGAGTTTAGAGAGTTGGGAATGGGAGGGAATCAAAAGCAGGAAGGCTAAGATAGAAGCTAAAGACCCTATTTCCCTTCTCTTACTGGGTAGCCTCATCTTCAATTCCAACAACAATTAAAGAACCAAGCGAAACTGCTAGGTGGCAGCATTATTTTTGAATCTTGTCTCAACTCAGGATGGTATCTTCTATGCGGAGCCAAAGTTAAGATAAGTGTCTGGATTGTGTGCCTTCTTTGTAAATCTGGAAGAGTGTATTAAGTTTCCAAATGATATTGAGATTTGCTAAGTTAAGTCCTACTTGTCAATAGCTCCTCTTGTTGGATATTTAAAGTTCAAGAGCTGTGTTTGCTTTAGTTAAGTGCTCTGAAGTGTTTCAATGGCCATTGGTCCGTTTATATAAACAAATGAAGGAACACACACTGATAATCCATGATACCCAGAAGCTGCCCAAGCCTGAGTGGTAGAAACCCTCGATGACTTGAAGATAAGCCTTCCACACACCTGCTTAATTCACGCTGCTGGACAACAACAGGTGTTTGCCATCAGGTTCAAACGGCTTAAGGGGGCAGGACTGGGAAAAAATATTTCCTACTTTCAGAACATGCTTTTTTAGAAATTTGTTAATTTGCGGGCACTTGACTAAGTGTAACTACAAACTTGGTACCATTATCTGTCTCCAGGAAGTACATTTTCCTTTGTTCTTGGTCATCTCTTTTACGCTGGAGATGATTTTAGTTGGGTTTGTGAAAAAATTGGTTTCCTCCAAGTGTTATTTTATATATTTTTTCATGCGTTCGGACTTTGAGAGAAGATCATTATTTCTTAAGGAAACTGTTTTCGAACAGTGACTCATTTTCTAGTTAACATCCATCTCCACCACACACAGTTACAAACGTTTTTCTTGTGATAACTTTTAAGGTTTACTCACTTTGCAACTTTCACAGCTGCAAGACAGTATTGTTAACTCTGGTCGCTGTGCTGTAGACTACATCCCTGTGACTTATTTATCGTATAACTGGAATTTTATACCATTTGATCCCTTTCACCCGTTTTGCCCACCTACCACCTCTGGCAACCACCAGTCTGTAGATCAGTGACTCTGAAAGCTACTTGAGCATAGGACATATCTAAGTCTGGGTTGAAATTCACTATCAACTAATGTCATTGTCAAATGACTCTAAAAAAGGTATCTCCATCTTGATAGAAAGAGTCAGATGGCCCCGTTCTGAGATCCTATAATTGATCGTGCCAAGGTTTCTAAAAGGTGGATGTAATTGTGCCAGAGTCCTAACTCCCATCCTGCTCAGCCAGGTGGTAGGGACAGTGACTCCACCAGGAGGTCAGCAGCCTGAGCTTTGAATCCATATAGACCCAGTTTTCAAGCCCAGCTTTTGTCCCTGAGTAGTCATGTGACACTACACAATAATAGTAAAATGGAAATAATATTATCTGCCACAAAATATCATCGTGGGACTCAGATGAGGCAATGTATAAGGTTGAATGATACGGAATTTTCCTTACTTGACCCTGCAAAACCCGAACAATTTCAAATGGTTCAGCTGAATGGGTAACCCATTTAGTATATTCCAGCAAATTGAAACTCCTACTAAATAGCAACTTCCAAAAAAGTCAGTATGGGCTGGAAGGAGGCAAATCTGAATTTACTCGTGAAAGTAAGCACACATCTGTCCCAGGAGGAAGGAGCAGACAAGTAAAAGGGATGTCGGCAGTAGTTACCAATGGCTCTACTTTCCAAGCATCTATGACAGGTGACCTAACCCTGGTATGCCCTTGTTAGCTCAGACCTCTATATGAATTGACACACATAAAACGGAATCTATAAAACGGAGTCAGGCTCTCTAAAAACATCATGATGTAGTTTATTCACGTTTTAGACATGTTTTCCAAAAAAACTCTGATCAAGTATTAGCAGCCCACAAAGGTAGGGAAAGCAAAGTTCATGAAACCACAAAGAGAGAGTTGGTAGACAAGGGGAGGAGAGCTTCTCTGGGAAGACAAGCTTTTGTGAATGGAGCTGGCACTTGGTACAGAATTTAAAACTAGCCGTCTTACCACTCTCTCTGTCCCATCATATGTGACACCTGGACCTGTTGTCGCCAGTTATAAATATCAGGGAATTTATTAACCCTAGCAAGCCTGGGTGGCTAATTGCAAAGCAGGATACGTATTGCTTGTAAGGGGCTTAAGGCAAATGCTGGATGGACTCAGCGAAGAATCTCAGAGCCGCTGAACCACCTGCTATGCGTTGACACATCTTGGTTCACACAAGAACTTGAGAACACTTCTGAATTCTTGAATGATTGCCTGGAGTTGAAAGGCTTAGTGGCATGAGAACTTGAGCTGAAGAAAAGATGATATCATGTCATAGATAGGATCATCCTGTCATAATTATAATTGAAGGCAGTTTGTTCTGACATTAAGACAAAAGTGTGTACAAAGACGTTAGGTTTGGTTTTTCCTACAATTTAAATCAGCTTTAAGAAGTTGTTTTCTCCTCTTTTTCTCTTGCCTTTCATCTCTCCGTGTTTTGAATATTTTTCCCTCCACGGGTGTCTTAATGTCATTAAAGAGGAATGAAGGAATAAGCTTAAACTTTTCCAGAAGGAATTGGATGAAAATTGGATAGATTCTCAGCTTTCCCTGATCCGGAATGAGTTGTGAGGGTTAGAGAGAAATGGAGGTGCGTTACAACCAGGCAAACGCAACGAGGTGTTGGCAAAGGAGCTTAAGAGCTGTAGTCTGGGCTGTGGGAACTTCCCAAAGACTGCCCTGTCCACGGAAAATTTTAGCAGGCTTTGCTTTTATATTTATTAAGTTTGGGTATGGTGGCATATCTTCCTCGAAGAAATTCCCATTTTTCTCTCCTAGGTAGGGTGAAGAACTCTTTCTCTCTGCCACATACCCCCTTCATTTCCTATACGTTTTTTCTGTTGCTTGGTGTGAATGGGAATGTTTATTTCCAACATTGTATTGTTTGTATCTGCTCCACTTCCTGTAAATATTTTCATCGTTCTGCAGAGCTGCACACCCTCTTTTCTGTTAGGCTCATTGTTTGAGGTGGTAGGACATGCACACCCTCTCCAATTCATTTTCTGAAAGGTGTTCTATCTCTGCGTTTAGTGTCATTCACGGTAACTAACCTCGTTGACAACTGGTAGAATTGTCTAATTGTAGTAGTGAGCTGAAAAACAGTGAGTATCGCAGAAATAAAAAACACTTCATAAAACTAGTTTTAGTTCATTCAATAACAACAGCAAATTACTAAATCCGCACTAGGTACAAGGAGCTGTGATCAGTCCTGCAAGAGAGGAAACAGTGGGAAAGAAGACACAGCCTTTGCCCTGAAGGGACTTAATCCTACAAAAGCCATGCTTAGAAGGCGAAGGGCCATACCACAAGGCAGAAGGTGATTGGGGCCATAAGGCATTTGCTAGCAACATTAGTACAGAAGAGGGACCAAATCTGTTGGGCGAATGGAAGGAAGCCTCTTAAAGAAGAAGAGATGTATGGCTTTAAAACATAGGTAGCATTTTAAGTAGTTTCTGTTATGTTGGTTTTCCTCCTCGTTACAAGGCAATAAGTGGTTCTTAAAGAAAAAAAAAAATCAGAATATACAAAGAAGGTAATTTTAAAGCACCATACCTGGGACTTCCCTGGTGGCGCAGTGGTTGAGAATCTGCCTGCCAACGCAGGGGACACGGGTTCGATCTCTGGTCTGGGAAGATCCCACATGTCGCGGAGCAACTAAGAGAAGCCACCGCAGTGAGAAGCCCGCGCACCGCAGCGAAGAGTAGCCCCCGCTCGCCGCAACTAGAGAAAGCCCGTGCGCAGCAACGAACACCCAATGCAGCCAAAAATAAATAAATAAATCTGTGACTCTGTTTTAAGAAAATAATAATAAAATAAATAAAAACACCATACCTGCTGGAAGACAGCTTTTGTTAACAAGGGGCAACTAAAACATGGGCTCCGAGGATGAGGATGCAGCTGCCAGGTGCCTGACGGTTGGACTGACTGCTGGTCATCTGATGTCCAGCGTGTCCTTGCCCTTTCCCAGACTTCCAAGCTCTCTCCCGGAAGAGCACATCCCAAACTAGGTGATGGTGCCTTCTTCCTCTGTAATTTTCTATTTGTTGCTACAATATTTCTTAATGCCCAGCAGACAGACAATCTCATCTGTCTGCAAGGGAAGGTGACTCTTTTTGCTTTTCTGGCCGATATTTAAATGCAATATTATATCAATTCATTAATGGGTAATTAAGTGACAAGAACATCACTTCATTTCCCCTGTGAATGACACCACCTTTCCTTCTTTCCAAAAATCTGGTTCAGGAGATTTTGGTGGATTGAATACATTGTATTTCTTTTAACACCTTTGTTGTTTAAAACCAGTATTGTTTCATTTGAGGGGTGAGGAAATGTGCTAACCTTGTCTTCGTTGGTGCAGCAGTGCAGAAATGATAACTATATATACATTTTTTTTATATAAAAATAGAGAGGAGCAGGAAGGAGAGAGACAACTTATTTAAATCCCGAATACAATCAGACCTCATATGCATTGTTAAAAAAAAAAAAAGCCCTAAAGAATTGCATATGGATTAGAGGGATGAATATTCTATTATTTCAGTCTGTTCTGCTGATCTTCTTATTGTGACTTTGTGCTTCAGAAATCTGCCAGGAATTTGGCTTTGCCGTAGTCGGCAGTAATTTTAAATGTGTATCAAGCACTTGATAGTGTATGATCTGCGTGCTGTTGCATTCCTATTCCCTAAATTTTCCACCAATTTATTACTTTTTTCATACTGTTTTAATATTTCAGGATGATGAATATATACAGCATCATTAAAGGTAAATAAAAAATGCAGGAAATTAAAAAATGGAATATTAGATGTTTCTTTGCAGTAATCCCTTGGCCCAATCGGAATGAAATGTCTCTGTTCTATCAAGTAATCCCTAAACATGAGTAGGAACCTGGGAGTGTCCACACAGCCCTCATGATATTTGTATCGTCTAAGCCTATTTATGTAAGGCTTGAGTAAAAGTTGTTATTAGAAGACCTATAAACCCATTTTACAATTCCGAAAGATATGCTTGTCTCATAATCTTCTCTACCTTTATTATTTTTGCTGGATTTGATGACAGTGTGTTCTTAATTCATTTTTCAGAATGCTATTACTCAATATCTTTTTTCACACTGAGGTGATACATTGGCTATTCTATTGAAATACATTTTAAAGACCAAGAATTGAATTCAGTAGTTCATTTGCATCTTGTAGCTGTTTTTTCAATATTTATAGGAAGAAGAGTTTATTTCCCAGGGTCTTTCACAACTTCCAGATATTATTTGATGCATGTCTAAGGCAAGTTTTCTTTGCCTATAGAGTAAAAGTATTTCCTCTTTTAAGGAAGTCTATTCTATATTGACTCTCTAAGCTCCTATTTTTTTGTTTGTTTTTTTCTCAATAACAACAGTTTGCATTGTGTGATGCTTTACTACAATATTGTTGAAATTGAGTTGTGATCTTTGAACCAAAGAAAGCAACGTTTTGTAAGGAGACTATCTGAATTTAAAAAGATCACAAAATGTTTTCTCTAAACCATGAATAAGATAAGGAAGCCTTGACATATGTTCCACATTGTTTAAATGTCTTGTTTGGAAAGATTTTCTTTCTTTATTGGCAAATCTTCAGTGTTTGCCATCTTTGAAAGACCTCTATATAGGGAGAAGCTTTTCAAATATCTTACAGTCATATGTATGATTCCTTTCTTCTGTTCCTTGCAGTTAGATTTTAGCGTATTCCAGGCTTCTCTTAAGCCAGTTTAGTTCTTTTAAATGTGCAAATATTGATCCAGCAATTGCATGTAAACACTCTTGACTTTCAGGAAAGTTAGGTGTATACCATTTGCATTCTTATTCCAGACACATTAAAGTCCTAGGGCGTTTCCAAAAGTTTGGTTCTTTTACTGTAACATTCCTTATTTGTTGCTTATTTATTTTTGGCTTAAGTACAAAAGGCATCATTCTACGATTCACTGCTTAATCAGAGTCGTGAAATGTGAAGATCAGTAGCTCTTACTGAGTTCACAATTATAAAATGTGTTAAATGACCACAGTTTCTAATGAACACCCACCGATACGGTGTATTTTAAAACCATGTTTCGTACAGCACCCCAAAGGTACGGTGTGGTGAGACCTTTTAAACCCTTTGCTCTAGCTTTGGCAAGTTCGCTTTGATACAGAAGATGAACCCTATTAGTGAATGAGGCATTTCATTAGCCTCTGCGGTAAGTCAAGTTCAAGTTGGCTTTTCCAGGTTCCAATGGAGGAGTCCCAGCCTTGCCCCTTTACACTCGGCAAGTGTGCCATTTGGGATCCGTGCTGTCAGCAACAGTGACAGTTTTCCTCTGGAAGCCAGTTTCTGTGTTGTGTTTGGTCCTCATTTTGCAAAGAAAATAGTGACACCAGATAACATCTGGCCGATAGTCCCCTGGCTGAACTTTACGCCTAGGAAGACATGCAAGAGCTGGGGAGTGGGGGGCGGTTGGGGGGAGGTAGTTTTAAATAGATCACGCACTTCTGCTAGAAAAATGAGCAGCGAGTTGTGCTTTCGTAATGGTCGCGTGACAGTACTGCTCCATTGTGTTCAGTTCATTGGAAATCTGAGCCTCCTTCCACCAGCTGCACTTGACCGTGCCCAGAGGTCTTGCTTGGGTTCGGCTGGCAGATGAAGCTCTGCTGTGTGACAGCTGCAGTGGGTGGGTGCTGCCAGGGGCAGCACAGCCAGGGAGGCCCGAGCCTGGGTGGTCCTCCCCCCAAGGCAGGTGGCAGGAGTGGCCCAGAGCGTGTGGATTAGGGAGAACAGCCACGGAGCCCCCGAGAGGAGAGGGACAATCTGGGCCCCTATTCTGATTATTATCTGGATTCAGTATGCAGTCTATCCCATTCCTCAAGGCCAGGGATGTAGAGAACAGTGTGGCCGAAGGGTTAGAGCTCAGCCTTTGCAGTTGGCTCCCAGCTGTGTGACCTTGGGTCAGTTACTCAATGTCTCTGTACCTCAGTTACCTTATTTGTAAAGTTAGCATAGTGATATTATCTACTTCGAAGGATTAAAGAAAATAATCCTTTAAAAGCACTTAGCTCTGTGCCGGGCAAACAGTCGGCACTCCACATTGCCACCATGAAGCTTTCCTTTGTGGTAAGTGCAACACTTTCTGTTTATAGATGGAGAAACTGAGGCTGTAAATCATGAGCTCACCTAAGACCATTTGGACGGGAATAGAATTCATGTTTCCTAGCTTTCCGGCTATTTTGCTAACCACTAATTTATGCTTCTTCCCTGCATCAAGCCCTTAACATTCGTGTTCTTGATTAAAGTGAGGGAAGGATTTAAGAAAATAATGGTAAGAAATAACCTCATAGAGATTAATTTAATCTGCTGCATCTCATCCTTGAAGCTGATCTTACTTGAAAGAAAAAAAATACACTATGTTTTCCGTCAGTGTCTCCCCACAGCTAAAATGATAGGATTTTTAAAATAGAAATTTTATATTGCTGGTAAAATTGGCAAGTTTTAAAAAATAATAATTTTTCATGACTGTGGAGTCTTGTAGGCTTCTGAATTATCCACAGACATTTAAACTGGCTCTGAGCCTTGGGCAGAATAAGGTAGGAAAGTGTTTACAGTTCATAGCTGTGAATGTACGCTGGAGTATTTTGCTTTAAGCAATACAGAAGCTCCTGGGATAAGCAAAAAGCACATTTTCAAAGTGAAACAGACTGAAGCAAGTAGGAGAAATGTTACGTATTAAGGTTAAAAACTCTTTATAAGGCTGACTTTAAAAAGCATAGACAACGAGGTATCTTTATGCTTCTTCTGTTAATACTGATTTGTGTCTACTTCACAAATTAGTTTTGCAAATTAATATTCGGAGTTGGCTAAATAGCTGGTTATTAAATGTTTGAGAAGAAAAAAAAAGTTGAATTCACCAGTTATTTGAGTGATTTTGACATGCAATTCCCCAAACAAACAGACAAACAAACAAAACTGTTTGTGTATATAGGCGTAGTATAATTCAGCTCCCTCTAGCTTGTGAATTTCATTCTACAGATGGAATTCCCTTCCACCCCCAAAATAAATAATGAACACAGGTCTGTGGCTCGAGTCCACAGTGCAGTCAGGCTGCTAATTTGGTTTGATTACTAGATATAGCCCAGTGGTCTGGGGGTGTTTCTCCTCACCCAATGACAACAGTATTGAGGAGGATAGAGTAGGAGGGGTTATTTTTGTTTTTGTTTTGCTCTGTTTTGTTTTGTTTTTTCATCACCAAGGAGCAAAGCCTTTTTGGCACATTAGCACTATTTTCAGCAAGTAATGCAAAATGGGAAATAATTGGGTTGACGAGCTCCTGGGATATTAGTGGTGCTTCGGGCAGGAAAGCAGGCATTGGAAAATAAATGACAAATTAGTCTGCTTAATCTTTTTATTGTGAATCAGATGCCACGGCAGTGGTTCATAATACATTAATAAACACCAGTTCATGCAACTCAGACGTTATTCCTCAAATTCACAAGAGTGGTAAGAATTCTTTCCCAAGGGAGTGACATGTTTACCGAGTGATTTTCCTCCTATGCAAGCAGGATGTCCTGGTATAAACCCAGGTGAATAACGCTAACAGTGATTTATGTAGAGTGCGTCAGCATTTATGGGCAGTTTCGTGCATATCCACCTGTGTGAGCTTCACTATGACATCCCCTGGGAGGGGCGAGTTTTTCTGTTTCCCAATTTTACAGACAAGACACCTGAGAAGTTAAATGATAGATCAAATGTTGCTTGATGTTGGTCAAGCGAAGATTTGGACCTTGATTTTCTGGCTTCAAAACAATATTCAATATCTTGTAATAACCTATAATGGAAAAGAGTCCGAAAAGGAATATATATATATATATATATATATATATATATATATATATATATATATAATATATGTGTTATATATAATGTATATATATAACAATCACTTTGCTCTACACCTGAAACTAACACAACATTGTAAATCAACTCTACTTCAATAAAAAGTTGTTTGTTTTCAAAAAACACACTTGTGCTCTTGCTGTCCCATCTATGTAGAATTAAAATTGGTAGTGTAACTCTCTGTAGTATAAATTCCGATGTCTGAGTTGAGTCGTGTTCCCCTATCCATTTTAGATAAAGTTTCATAATACTGCAAATATAACTGAATTCCAAAATATTACCAAGTTCCTGATATTGCTAAGACTGCCTTTACGTGTCTTCTTAGCACTGATGACATAAAGGAGTCTTATGACATTTTTCCTGTGGAAACTCTGAGACATGATCACAGCTGAGCCAGCGTGTGTCCCCAAGTATCACTAACCAGGCTAGTCAAGATAACTTGTCTAGGTCCTCTGATGGCTGATCATATCATGTGTTTAACAAACATCAGCTTCTGAGTCCTGGGATTTCCACTGTAGCATCTCCAGAACACGAGTCAGCCCTCGCAGCTCACGGGATCTGTTAGTGACTGGGCATCTTTACAATAAACCTCTCCAACTTGGCTTGGCTTCTCCTGAAGTTCATTCTTCACAATACTTAGACTTAACTGTTCAGCTGTACAGCGTTCTTTCATCCCAGTTAACATGATGTTTTGCAATTATTCTAATACCTGTTGTGGGGGGGATATTTTTGTCTATTGAGTCCCTTCTGTCCTCATTTATATCAGCCCTGTTCTCCATGCTAGATGCATAGGAAAGAGGCGCTAAATGTGTGTTTGTTGATCAATTGACCAGAGGGGCTTTGGCTAACCATGCTCCCTCTTTTTTGTTCACACGAGAGCACCTA
This sequence comes from Kogia breviceps, assembly GCF_026419965.1. Taxonomy (NCBI): domain Eukaryota; kingdom Metazoa; phylum Chordata; class Mammalia; order Artiodactyla; family Physeteridae; genus Kogia; species Kogia breviceps. The sequence goes on along the minus strand of NC_081310.1, from coordinate 15,013,176 downwards.
CCCTGCGGTCAGTTAGGATATGATCATAACACTTAGGAGAGAGAAGGTGATATCCAGCCAATGTCATGGACAAGAGAGGAGTAGGGAAAAAAAAAAAAAAAAAAAAAAAAAAAGATGTGCAAGGGATTCAAACTTTAAAATTAGACTTATGTTTGAGCCAGAGTTTTCAAAATATGTTTCTAAGAAAGAAAGGCTGATTGCTAATGAGAAGCAGACAAATCATAGCACATGGTGAAGAACGCCAGAAGCAAATATCTCTCTCCCTGGCTCATAGCATTTATGAATGCTCTGTCTATGCGGGTAAGCGTGGTTGCTATAGTTTTTGCTTTGTTTGTTGTGTGTTCTACTGTGTGAACAAACAGCTCTGCAGAAATTGGAGGCCAATGGCACCCCAAAATAAGTGAAATAGAAACATTATCCATTCAGAAATTATGCCAACGTAAACTTTTCATATAGTTTGGTTTTTGCAAAGCACTTAAATGTATCCTTTCAGTGTTAGATAAAAGCAAAGGTTTCCCTATTCATAAATGAACTTTAAAGAAATGTGTTAAAACAGACAAGGTAAAACACACTAGATTTAATTTCTTTATATAATGACTCTCTTAAACATATATGTCTTCAGCTTGATTGTTTTTTTCCTTCTCTTCCGAGCGGGGGCCTTGGAGACTTGCACGGTAATTATGCGTCCTGCCTTCCTGAGGACAGTCTGTTACTGTTTTCACTAAATAACCTGTGATCATGTAATGGATAAATGGTACTACCTCTGTTTTAATGACCCCCCTTATTTTACAGTGGCCGGCAGTGTGCCAGGGTCAGCTTCTTGGACTCTGTGTTCTCCCTTCCTCAGTACTACCACAAAAACTATTTACGTTTTGCTTGAATAGCTTAAACACCCTTTTAGAAGACTTTAGATTGCTTTTGAACATAATTGAATGCATCTTTAGCCATCACTGGGCTTAAAATGGAAACCCTTTTTTCAGCTTATCTGTATTAAACACCTGTAAAAATCAATGGTACTGTATTTTTTTTTTCTTATAATGCTCTGTTCCTTTAACTAATGCCAGAAATAATGCACAATTTATTCTAGCGTGTTCCCTTCCCTTTGCCTCATGTTCTCCGGTAGTAACTCACTTCTGCTGACTTAATAGTAAACTTGCCAGGTTGATGTTGAAATTCAACCAATTGGAGCCTAATCCTCAAGAAGAAATTTGCTGTCTCTCCTACTGATATCATCCGTCTTCTTCATAATGAATATGCAGAAAGTTTATTTTATTTTTTGCAAATGCACATACTTATAGAAATGACCAATAGGAGAGGTTAGAGTTAACCAGTGATGGTTTTTTTCTTTTTTTTTTTTTTGATCGTTGTTATTTTTCCCTAAAATCAGAAGTCATTACATTTATATTGAAAATATTGAGTGGTTTGTATGAGCTTTATGCCAAACTAAGATTAGTGTGCTGTAGCCCATTACAAATGTGGAAGATTGACCATTTTTATGAGTTAGAATAAAAAATATGATAATAATGTCTTCTCATCATCATAAAGAGAGATGATAATGGCTAAATGAAATATTTATATTATCTCATTTTATTTGATAGGTTCCATCTTCTCCCATACCAAACATCTTCCCCAAGAGCCACCGTAGCCTCCTGTTTAAAAAAGAAATCTTTGTAGAATTCACGTTCTCCATATGTATGCCAATACATCTAGTTGTCCAATATTTGACTCATTTGGACTCTCTTTAGTTTCTGACATTTATTTTGCTTCTCAAAATACAGCCCAGTGATCTAGTATGTTTTGATCAGGGCTGTGCATAAAGGCAGGTGACATTTTAGTTTTGACATGCATCTCTATTTGTCTGTTCCCAAGCATTGCTTTTTGGATTGTGGGCTAATTGTTAAACAAAACTACATACATACATACATGTATATATCTGATATATGCCGTCCACCACTGACCCTCATATTCTGTATACCCCTCTGTCTCTTCATCAGCTGCATTTTGAGGCTTTCCCTTGCCTGTATTTCTTTCTTTTTTGTTTTTTTAATTGGGCTATAGTTGTTTTACAATGTTGGATTAGTTTCTACTGTACAGCAAAGTGAAGTAGAGTTCCCTGTGCTATACAGCAGGTTCTCATTAGTTATCTATTTTATACCTATTAGTGTATATGTCAATCCCAATCCCCCAGTTCATCCCACCCTCCCCCCACCCCTTGGTGTCCATAAGTTTGTTCTCTACATCTGTGTCTCTACTGCTGCCTTGCAAACCGGTTCATCTGTACCATTTTTCTAGATTCCACAAATATGTGTTAATATACAGTATTTGTTTTTCTCCTTCTGACTTACTTCACTCTGTATGACAGTCTCTAGGTCCATCCACGTCTCTGCAAATGAACCAATTTCTTTCCTTTTTATGGCTGAGTAATATTCCATTGTATATATGTACCACATCTTCTTTATCCATTTGTCTGTCGATGAGCATTTAGGTTGCTTCCATGACCTGGCTATTGTAAATAGTGGTGCAGTGAACATTGGGGTGCATGTGTCTTCTTGAACTATGGTTTTCTCTGGGTATATGCCCAGTAGTGGGATTTCTGGGTCATATGGTAACTCTATTTTTAGTGTTTTAAGGAACGTCCATACTGTTCTCTGTAGTGGCTGTATCAATTTACATTCCCACCAGCAGTGCAGGAGGGTTCCCTTTTCTCCACACCCTCTCCAGCATTTATTGTTTGTAGCCTAGCCTGTATTTCTAAGGTTGTATCTCTTTCCTCAAGCTCTATCTTGCCTTCTTCTCAGCTGGACCCTTCCCAATCTTTACCTTTTCTTTGAGGCTTAACATATAGGAACACTGACATAAATGCCACTGTCATGTAAGGATTTTTAATTAATTAGTTAATTAATTAATTAATTTATTTATTTTACTGTGATATTCCCTTTATTGTGGTGATCTTGAACTAAACTCACAACATCTCCGAGGTCTGCTTGTTCTTTAAAGCCTGGTGCCATTTTGAGGTTCCCAGAGGACTAGAGAAAGGGCAAGCATGCTGCCTTCAGCACTAGCTGTGCTGCTTTTTAAAAAATCATTTATTAAACTGTGGTTGATTTACAGTATTGAGGCTTGTTTTATAATGCTCATGTTCTGAACATAGGTATGCAGGTTGTAAGTAGGAACAAAAAGGGACAGAAGTGGCTTGGGGAAAATTCAGGTGTTGCTGCCATTTGCACCAGGGCATCAGTGCACATCTTGAAGCATCCCGTGTGAGTCTGAGGGGTCTGAGAAAGGGGCCCGAGCCCTGATGATCTGAATGTGGTGGGTGGGTGACAGGGATCTGCTACTGCTCTGTTTTCACGGCCACCACTGTCAGAAAAAAGATTCTAAGAGTTTCCAGGAACAGCGTTCAGACATGTAGCTGGGTCCAGTGCTTTCCTGTGAACTGAACTGGCCCTCTCTTCCCCTCCATCCCTGTCTTCCCCTCCATCCCTGTCTTCCCCTCCATCCCTGTCTTCCCCTCCATCCCTGTCTTCCCCTCCATCCCTGTCTTCCCCTCCATCCCTGTCTTCCCCTCCATCCCTCTCTTCCCCTCCATCCCTCTCTTCCCCTCCAGCCCTCTCTTCCCCTCCATCCCTGTCTTCCCCTCCATCCCTCTCTTCCCCTACATCCCTCTCTTCCCCTCCATCCCTCTCTTCCCCTCCATCCCTCTCTTCCCCTCCATCCCTCTCTTCCCCTCCATCCCTCTCTTCCCCTCCATCCCTGTCTTCCCCTCCATCCCTCTCTTCCCCTCCATCCCTGTCTTCCCCTCCATCCCTCTCTTCCCCTCCATCCCTGTCTTCCCCTCCATCCCTCTCTTCCCCTCCATCCCTCTCTTTCCCTCCATCCCTCTCTTCCCCTCCATCCCTGTCTTCCCCTCCATCCCTGTCTTCCCCTCCATCCCTCTCTTCCCCTCCATCCCTCTCTTCCCCTCCATCCCTCTCTTCCCATCCATCCCTCTCTTCCCCTCCATCCCTCTCTCTCTGTTCCTCATTCCTGGTGCTCATCGTCTTGAAGTTAGAGACAAGAAGAAAGGCTTTGCCCAATGTATTCTGACGTAAAGAGATTTTAGCTCTGTGGAAGGTGATGGAGGTAAGCCCAGCGCCTGGCTGACGTTTCAACAGCGCGTCTGTCGGAGCTGCTCGCTCACGCCCCTTCTCGGTGCTGTCTCCTGCCTCTGGAGCTCTGGTCTACCTTCCCCGCGAGAAGGGCCACAGTCCCTCGGGCTTTGATGCTCCACTCCTTGTTGGATCTGCTGCCAGAGACACTGTTTTCGGTTTAGCACTTGTGTTCTGCAGGAGGTGTTCAGGTTTGTTGCAAGCCTGAAGGAAACATGCCTGAGGAATTTTAGCTTTTAGGGAGAAAAAGAAGAAAATGCCCTATTTTTCTGAACACATTGATTTGCTTTAAATGTGTCTTAAATTTCAAGAAAACATTTTGGGTGCAGCACAAAAATGTTGCTCTTTCCAGTTTTCCTTAAATCCCTCATTTTCAAGACTTCAAATGATAGAGGGCTTCCCTGGTGGCGCAGTGGTTGAGAGTCCGCCTGCCAATGCAGGGGACGCAGGTTCATGCCCCGGTCTGGGAAGATCCCACGTGCCGCGGAGCGGCTGGGCCCGTGAGCCATGGCCGCTGAGCCTGCGCGTCCGGAGCCTGTGCTCCGCAACGGGAGAGGCCACAGCAGTGAGAGGCCCGCGTAACACTTAAAAGAAAAAAAATGATAGAAAGGTAACTCATCACACTACTTGGCAGTTGGTGCTTGTTACTGGCCCTAATACATGGTGTTCTGTGTTTTTTTTTTAATGAATTATAGTTGCTGTACAATATTATGTAAGTTAACAGGTATATAATGTAATGGTTCAGAGTTTTTAAAGGTTAGACTCCATTTATGGTTATTATGAAATGTTGGCTATATTCCCCATGTTGTACAATACAATATATCCTCGTGGCTTATTTTATACCTAATAGTTTGTACCTCTTATTCCCCTACCCCTATATCCCTCCTTCCCTTTCCCCACTGGTAACGAACAGCTAGTTTGTTCTCTATATCAGTGAGTCTGCTTCCTTTTTGTTTTATTTACTAGTTTGTTGTATTTTTTTTAGATTCACACGTAAGTGATATCATATGATATTTGTCTTTCTCTGTCTGACCTATTTCATTCAGCATAATGCCCTCCAAATCCATCCACGTTACTGCAAATGGCAAAATTCCATTCTTTTTTATGGTTGACTAGTATTCCATTGTGTAGATATGCATGGTATTCTGTCTTGAAGGATGAGACCCAGAGGTCTTTTTTGTTTTCTTTTACTGTAACAAAGCAGACCCTCATTCAGTTCAGATGTTACCTTAAATGTTAAAACAATCACAAAACACCAAACAGCTTTGCATAGTGAGTAGTAGAATTTAGAGTCAATGTTAGTTCCAAGGCCTTGGCTTAATTAATGATTCTTTCTAAGTCTTCTTGACTTACATCATTAACATTTAGAAAAAGAAATAGTTGGAAAAATAGTACCCACCCTGCAGGGTCCTTGTGAGAACTTAATAAGGTAATGCAGAAATTTAACACAGCACCCTGTATGTACCCGTGTACACACGTAGACCAGCGCGGCACCTGGCAACTACAGTTTCTTCTTCTCCTCCTGTTCTCCCTTCTTTCTAACTTCCTTCCTTCCTTCGCATTTGAGGAAAAAAATTCCTTTGGCAGAATCATATGTGATGAAACTTGGTATTGTACGTAATGACGTCAGGCACTGAGGAATGGTTAGGGTGGGACCAGAGCTGGGAATAAATATTACAAGTACACTGTTGCTCTTGTTACCAAACCTGATGTTTAGTCTCCAAATTGTTCATTTTGGATTCACTGATGAAGTGAACGCATGCTTTCCTCTGTAATCAGGACTCATCCAAGTTCCTAGTTCAGAAGGGACCTGTGTTCAGACCTCACTAGGACTTTGTGTCATCCTCTTAAGGGACCGGAGCGCAGATGTTGTGACACCTCATATTATCTATAAGCTGGGCGGTCACTTTAGAGCAATAACAGCACCCAAACATCAGGAATTGGAAGTTTTCATTTTTTTAATATTTATTTGTTTGGCTGCCCCAGGTCTTGGTTGCAGCCTGCAGGATCTAGTTCCCTGAGCACGGATTGTACCAGGGCCCCCGGCACTGGGGGCGCGGAGTCTTAACCACTGGACCACCAGCAAAGTCCCTAAGTTTTCTTGCCGGCAAGCATCCAAGAACTTTTGGAGGATATTTGCATGTGTCCCTCAATTCCCCCAAAGAGACTCATCTCTGAAAGGAATCTCATTTCAGTGGTCAGAATTGCACTTGGAGGGAGGTTGGCAGCAGGCATTCCTGTAAGATTTCATTCAACTCTAGGTTTCTGTAACCTTTTGAGTCCCGAGAAGGAATGAGCCAAGCATTCCGGAAACTCCATGCCCAGCTATGAAATTAGTCAATTTCTTTCCATGGATGTGTTGGGATTAGTACCGCCCTCGTACCTCAAAGGCACTTGGCAGTGGTTAGCTATTGTTACTACTTAATGAGCCAGATTTCTCAGATAGCCATCCTCGTCTTGGTTCTCTCTCCCCCATCCACGCCTTTGAAAACTGTAATCACAATTCAGGATAAACTTTCAAACTGGCAGAAAGAAGAGAAGCTGCTGCAAGGGAGTGGAGTGTTTCTCAGAAACTTACTGTCTTCTCTCACTTAGCTGAGCCCTGGTTCCTTGCTGTCAACTGTCTGTACCCCAGGGGTCCTTCCCCTACAAAAATGAGAAACCCAAACCTCAAAAGCAAAAGCATTGCACCCCATCCATTTAATGTTTTTTATATTACATTTATAGTCTTTTTAATGATGTCAGAAACAGGAAAAAACTACAAAACCTCTGTTGAAAAATGGAAACAAATTAGTATGGAAAATCCTATTTGCAAAGTAAACATTTCTAATAGCAAGGTGTTGTATTTTGTTTTGCTTTGTTTGGGGGACCATTCTAATGTGTCTGTTAAGACTTGAACCAAATCCTAAGAAAAAAAAGAAGAAAAGAGTTTGCAGACCCTTACAAAATGACAACACATTTCTCATAGAAAATTGTGGGATCTCCAAGAGAGGCCCCCCGTCTTTGCATGTAAAACAATGCCATCATTAGGCAGTGGAAAAATTGTATTCGAATTCTGGGAACTTGAACTTGTTTTCCAAACCAGAAGCTGGTTTACTCACATGTGTGTCAAACCATGACTCAAGGCTGCCATGAACTTGATCGTTAATTGTCCGTTACTGATTATAGCTACCTCTAGAATGCGTTTAGGCTCAAGGAATACAGCATTGGTTCCTTAGTCAAGAATGTGGAATTGCCAGGCTCTCCCAGACAAGAGGAAGCCGCAAATGAGTTACAGAGACCTGGACTCACAGATAGGATGCCTTTACAAGCCTGTTATGCAGCCTGTTTCTGTCATAGTGAGGTAAAGGCAATAACATCACTTGATGATGGGTTTCTTCTCTCCAAATTGCAAGACTGAAATAGAAAGACGACACCTGGGTATAATTCCCAGGTCAGCTAATCTCTGTCCAGCCCTCAAAAGATGCGCAAAAGCAAGTGAAGCTTCGAAGAAGTCTATTAGGGGATGTGTTTCATGGGGCTTAGTATTTCTTACATTTGAGTTTTACCCGATGCTTAATTTAACTCCACGAGTCATATAATACAGTGGGGCAGGACTGGAGCGAGGTGAATGGCATTGCAGTTTGCACGTGACCCTGACCTTGCAAGCCGGGTATTCATTGGAAGTAGGGGAATTCAAATGTTCTATCCTTTTGCATTGTCATGCCTCGCGATGATAAGCACAGAGAAATGTAAATAAAAAAGACCTATTTCAGAACCTTCCGTACAACCTTTTTGTTTTATGACAAAAGACAGTTAATTAACATACTAGCAGTAAGCAGCCTCCCCAAACTCATGCTAATTATGTATTCTGTTGACCGTGACTCCAGTCATAAGGTAATTGGCTCCCAGCAACATGACATTTCAAATCATCTCTTGAAATTACATCAAAAAGCCAGCCTGTTTTGTTTTGATAGGGGAACAATCAATTTGATAAGTGGTAACACAGCTCATTGTTTCGCATTAATTAGACTAATTGCTGCATGTTAGCCTCTGAAATAGACAGAACTTGGAGGAGACAAAGGCTGCGGCCTTTAGCATGCAGCGCATGTGACGGTTCCACTTGCGTGCACAGACTGTAGGCAGGAAGTGGAGCTGTTAGGAAGGCTGCCTTGCGGGAGGCTGGGTGTTCACAGTAGTTTGATGTGTTTTGCTTAATACGCTGGCTTTCACTTACAGCATCCAGGTGCCAAGTCCCACAGAGGAACTAAGAACTGTTTCTCGGCTAACTCGGTTTGGGTTAGATGGAGTGTAAAAGCCTTCTCTCCTTCAAGACCCAGACATTCTTCTGTCCCTGCCAGAGAGGCCCAGCTAGCGTCCCTTTGGAGTATTCTGTGCATACATGCTTAAAAATCAGACGGAAACAAAACAAAGCCAAAACAAAACAAAATACAAAAAGGAAATAACGCACCCCCCCCCGCTTTTTTTTCCCCCCAATTACAAAAAAACCCACAGAGATTCACCAAACTGTCATTGTGGAAACCTAACACTTCAGCCTGCAAATGCCTTTCAGTTTGACAGACTGTACCTTGGATTCAAATCAGACCATGTGATCTTTTTCTTTTTTTTTTTGAAGATGTTGGGGGTAGGAGTTTACTAATTAATTAATTTATTTTTGCTGCGTTGGGTCTTCCTTTCCGTGCGAGGGCTTTCTCTAGTTGCGGCGAGCGGGGGCCACTCTTCATCGCCGTGCGCGGGCCTCTCGCTATCGCGGCCTGTCTTGTTGCCGAGCACAGGCTCCAGACGCGCAGGCTCAGTAGTTGTGGCTCGCGGGCCTAGGTGCTCCACGGCATGTGGGATCTTCCCAGACCAGGGCTCGAACCCGCGTCCCCTGCATTGGCAGGCAGCTTCTCAACCACTGCGCCACCAGGGAAGCCCGGACCATGTGATCTTTCGGACAACAGCACAAGTCAATCTCAACTGGCAATGAAGAGAATTTGACTTGTGAGCAGCCCGGACTCCTGATGCCCACGTAGGTTGGTGAGATCGTGTTACTGGGCGTCTGATGCAATGGAACAGAACTCTTTTCCAAGGAAAAGGCATCCAGCACTTTAAAAACCCAGAGGCACTGCCTCTGTCATTCTGACGCTACCTGGTTATCCGCACACAACTCCTGAATGTTGCTAGCTAACTAAACAGATGTGTGCGTGGGCTCTCTGTCGTTTGTGTACCTATCCGTGTCTCTACTGTTTTTATATGTGAAGTGGGAAATTCGTATAAATATTTCATCCTGCAATTGCATATCATCAAATTCAATGCGATGAGACGGTAAGTCATCTTGTTGGATTTGGGCTGCATCTGACCTAAGAGACAAAGTCTCAAACAACAGACTCTGCTAAACTGCTCCTGCAGCTAGCAGAATAGATTTCACACGCTCCCGGTGTGGAAGGGACTTTCTGTTTCTCACTAATTTCTTCAGCTGTGCCAAGAGTGGTGTTTTCTTTGAACAGGAAGAACATTAGTCTATAAACATAACAGTTTTTTTCATAAGATACATAGCTGCATTACACATCCCCAAACAGTAAGTACGATGTTCCTCCATTTGTAAATGCTTATGGGCTTTCGTTGAAATGACAGAGGGAAATATGACAGTGACATTCGAACCTGGCTTGGAAAATGAATTTGAAACATTTAAATGCCAATGATTTTCTTCTGTGTAGGAAGGCATCTCGGGCAGGGAAGGCAGGGGCCTGCGGACATCGGTACCAAAGAAGAGCATTTCCGTTCTTTTTCCTCACGCCCTCAATGGAGTGATCCTTTGGCAGGAATTTCAAAGCACAAATGTGTGCAGCAGGTTTAATTTGGTCATTAGAAAAAAAAAAAAAAAAAATAGCGTGTGGGGTAGCAGAGGCAAGCAATTAAATAATGGCTCCTATACGTTAATACAGCTTCAACAGCCTTTTAAAAAGGTACAAGGATTTGTGATTTAAGTGTGCTAATGTGCTGTTTTCCCTGTAAAATCCCAGGGTTTATTCCAAAGGTAAATGATGGAGAAAAAAAAAAAAAAAAAGCTCCGAGATTGAAGCCCCTTAACATTCAGTTTAAATGCTGGTTCCGCTCGCCTGAGCACACGTTGGAAGCAGCTTTGTTAGGATTCCAGCCGGCACCCTGGCTGTCACCACCGGTCCTTGTACAGTCAAGCCCCACTCCGTGCAGAGCAAATCTTTGCTCAGTTAATCGAGCGTCAGTCACCAGTAAGCTTGGCTGCCGGCCCAGGTTGTTAGACCTTTTCCTGCTACACCTGAATGAGATATTGACGGGACATTGCTACCCAAACAACAGAGTTGAGAAACGGGATAAAGAAATAAATTAATTAAATTGTCATGGGGCTGACAGAATAGTTTTGAAAATGCCACTTACACGTCCAGTGTACAAGCAGAACAGGGAAACTACTGCTTCGCTTGGTGCGAGGTGGTGTCTCCTTTGATTGGTGGCCTTGTTTTCTTTCTTTCCATCTTGGGATGTGGATTTGGAATGGTGGTGGGGAGGGGAAAGAGAGATACTGTCTGCTGATTAACACGTGTAGAACCTTTTTGTCCAACAGGGACCTGCTGTGTAGCACAGGGAACTCGGCTCAATATTATGTGGCAGCCTAGATGGGAGGGAGTTTGAGAAAGAATGGCTCATGTACGTGTGTGGATGAATCACTTTGCTGTACGGCTGAGGCTAGCACAGCATTGTTAATCAACTGTACTCCAATATGAAATAAAAAGTTAAGGGACTTCCCTGGTGGCGCAGTGGTTAAGAGTCCGCCTGCCAGTGCAGGGGTCATGGGTTCGAGCCCTGGTCCGGGAAGATCCCACATGCCACGGAGCGGCTGGGCCCGTGAGCCACAACTACTGATCCTGCACTCTAGAGCCCACGTGCCACAACTACTGAGCCCACATGCCACAACTACTGAAGCCTGTGCGCCTAGAACCCGTGCTCCGCAACAAGAGAAGCCACCACAGTGAGAAGCCCGCGCACCGCAACGAAGAGTAGCCCCCGCTCGCCACAACTAGAGAAAGTCCGCACGCAGCAACGAAAGACCCAACGCAGCCAAAAATAAATAAATAAAAAAATAACTTTAAAGTAAGTAAATAAAAAGTTAAAAAAAAAAAAAAAAAAAAAGAACCTTTTGGCCAGTTATACTTGTTGCTAAATTCACATAAGGCCTATTATCTACCGAATAAAAGCTTCCCCAAACAAGACACTGTGGAATCAAGTGAAAAGGCTTTGGGGTAGGGAGAAAACTCTGGCAGTGGGTAATTTCTGCTGAGGAGAAAAATAAGGATCAGAGAAAATCAGGGACAGAGAATAAAAAAGACATAAAGTAGAAATAGTTTTTAAATAGGAGTGGCTGGCAGAGCTATTAATCATACAGAGCTCTGAGCTACAGGGGTTACGTGAGCCCCACTAAGACCAAAGGACATGGAAAATGCTGAATATATCATCAAAAGCTCCCCCTTTCCCAAAAGTATAACAGGGATGCCCTGTTCAAATAGGCTAAAAGATCGATGTAAAAATCTAAGGAGTTTTAGTAAATATTGAGAGTCTTTGGTTTTCCACTGTTGAATTAATGGTCTGTTGTGGTCGTGGCAGTTCTTACTCTCATCCTAAGTGGAAAAAGTGAATTTCACTGATGCCAGTAGATCATTCAGGTTGTTCAGCAGCATTGATGAGAGCGGGGAGGGGAGGGGGGAGGGGCGAGCATGCTGATGAACCTGAACCCTCTAGCAAGCCTTTGTTTCAAGAAACTCTTAATTGGAGGTTTGCCGGGAGGAATCAGAAATTACTGTAGGTTCTGAAGATTTAATAACTTCTTTTAAAATAGATTCAGTACTCTTGTAGCATGCATGTGCTATTTGAATGCATAATTTCTCCTAGAAATTATGGAATTTCTGCTCAGAGCTGTGTCTGTATTGATAAAAGGACAATTCTGAGAGTGCTGGCATTTTGCTCCCTTCAGGTCCACACCTCATTTTCCTGCTAGAGGTAGCTGTTTCGGGACTCCATGAACTGGTGTAACTGGAATAGTGAACAGTGGCCCTTCCTATTTCAGTCTTTTACTCCCTACTATAAGCACAGACCTTCTGGTGGATCACACAGAGTCTGGACTTTGATGGCTCAGCCAAAGACGAAGGCAGGGCAGAGACATAAAATCACTTAGTTACAAGTCATTATTGAGGACTCACTGTCATACAGCATGGCTCAAGGTATGGAGGGAATATCTTCAAGATATGTAAGATCGGACTTCCCTGGTGGCTCGGTGGATAAGACTCCGCGCTCCCAATGCAGGGCTCCCGGGTTCGATCCCTGGTCAGGGAACTAGATCCCACACGCATGCTGTAACTGAGTTTGCATGCCACAACTAAGGAGCCCATGTGCTGCAACTAAGGAGCTGGTGAGCCACAACTAAGGAGCCCACAAGTTGCAACTAAGGAGCCTGCCTGCTGCAACTAAGACCCAACACAACCAAAAAAGTAAAAAAAAAAAAAAAAAAAAAAGATATATAAGATCACTTTTCCCTCTAGTAGATTACTGCTCTTAGCATTGGTTTCATAATCTATAAGTAGGGTTACTAATATCTACCTCTACTCACAGAGTTGCTGAGAAAATTATGTGGCTCTAAGTCTCCCAGCCTGGTCTTTAGCATATTAACTGCTTCATGGTCACCATTTTTGGGAATATGGGTTGTGTATCTATGGTAACAAAGAATCATGGTGAACGTTTGAAATTTCCTTCTAATACATACATGGCCAGATTCATGGATGTACAACCTGTGTAGTCACGCAGGGCCCAGTGCTCAGAAGAGCCTTGCCCTTGGTTTAATGTTCTCCTGTCGCCATCTTGAAATCCTTCATATATTTTCTTTTTATTGGGGTATAGTTGTTTTACAACATTCTGTTAGTTTCTACTGTACAGTGAAGTGCAGGTCCCTGTGCTATACAGCAGATTCTTTTTTTTTGTTTTTAATTTTATTTATTTATTTTTGGCTGCGTTGGGTCCTTGTTGCTGCGCGTGGGCTTTCCCTAGCTGTGTCAACGGGCTTCTCATTGCAGCGGCCTCTCTTGTTGTGGAGGACAGGCTCTAGGCGCGCAGGCCCCAGTAGTTGTGGTGCATGGGCTCAGCAACTGTGGCCCGTGGGCCCTAGAGCGCAGGCTCAGTAGTTGTAGCGCCTGGGCTTAGTTGCTCTGCAGCATGTGGGATCTGCCCGGACCAGGGCTCGAACCCATGTCCCCTGCATTGGCAGGTGGATTCTTAACCGCTGCACCACCAGGGAAGCCCTATACAGCATATTCTTAATAGTTATCTATTTTATACATATTAGTGTATACATGTCAATCCCAATCTCTCAATTCATCCCACCCCCACTTTCCCCGTTTGGTGTCCATATATTTGTTCTCTACATCCGAGTCTCTGTTTCTGCCCTTCAAACTGGTTCTTTGGTACCATTTTTCTAGATTCCACATATATGCGTTAATATACGATATTTGTTTTTCTTTTTCTGACTTACTTCACTCCGTATGACAGTCTGTATGTCCATCCACGTCTCTACAAATGACCCAATTTCATTTCCTTCTATGGCCGAATAATATTCCATTGCATATATATATGTACCACATCTTCTTTATCCATTCGTCTGTCAGTGGACATTTAGGTTGCTTCCATGACCTGGCTACTGTAAATAGTGCTGCAATGAACATTGGGGTGCATGTGTCTTTTTGAATTATGCTTCTCTCTGGGTATATGCCCAGTAGTGGGATTACTGTGTCATTTGATAATTCTATTTTTAGTTTTTTAAGGAACGTCCATACTGTTCTCCATAGTGGCTGTATCAATTTATATTCCCACCAACAGTGCAAAAGGGTTCCCTTTTCTGCACACCCTCTCCAGCATTTATTGTTTGTAGATTTTCTGATGATGCCCATTCTAAGTGGTATGAGGTGATACTTTATTGTAGTTTTGATTTGCATTTCTCTGATAATTAGTGAGGTTGAGCAGCTTTTCATGTGCCTCTTGGCCATCTGTATATCTTCCTTGGAGAAATGTCTATTTAAGACTTCCACCCATTTTTGAATTGGGGTGTTTGTTTTTCTGAAATTGGGCTGCATGAGCTGTTTATATATTTTGGAGGTTAATCTTTTGTCTGTTGATTCATTTGCAAATATTTTCTCCCATTCTGAGGATTGTCTTTTCTTCCTGTTTATAGTTTCCATTTCTGTGCAAAAGTTTTTAAGTTTCATTAGGTCCCATTTGTTTATTTATTTATTTTTATTTCCATTACTCTAGGAGGTGGGTCAAAAAAAAAAAAGATCTTGCTGTTGTTTATGTCAAAGAGTGTTATTCCGGGCTTCCCTGGTGGCGCAGTGGTTGAGAATCCGCCTGCCGATGCAGGGGTCGCAGGTTCGTGCCCCGGTCCGGGAAGATCCCACATGCCGCGGAGCGGCTGGGCCCGTGAGCCATGGCCGCTGAGCCTGCGCGTCCGGAGCCTGTGCTCCGCAATGGGAGAGGCCACAGCAGTGAGAGGCCCGCGTACCGCCAAAAAAAAAAAAAAAAAAAGAGTGTTATTCCTATGTTTTCCTCTAAGAGTTTTATAGTGTCCGGTCTTACATTTAGGTCTCTAATCCATTTTAAGTTTATTTTTGTGTATGGTGTTAGGGAGTGTTCTAATTTCATTCTTTTACATGTAGCTGTCCAGTTTTCCCAGCACCACTTATTGAAGAGACTGTCTTTTCTCCATTACATATCCTTACCCCTTTCGTCATAGATTAGTTGACCATAGGTGCATGGGTTTATCTCTGGGCTTTCTATCCTGTTCCATTGATCTATAGTTCTGTTTTTGTGCCTCTACCATATTGTCTTCATTACTGTAGCTTTGTAGTATAGTCTGAAGTCAGGGAGTCTGATTCCCCCAGCTCCGTTGGTTTTTTGTTCTCAAGATTGTTTTGTGGGGTCTTTTGTGTCTCCATACAAATTTTAAGATTTTCTGTTCTGGTTCTGTAAAAAATTCCATTGGTAATTTGATAGGGATTGCATTGACTCTGGGGATTGCTTTGGGTAGTATAGTCATTTTCACAATATTGATTCTTCCAATCCAAGAACATGGTATATCGATCCATCTGTTTGTGTCATCTTTGATTTCTTTCATAAGTGTCTCATAGTTTTCTGAGTATAGGCCTTTTACCTCCTAGGTTTATTCCTAGGTATTTTATTCTTTTTGTTCCAGTGGTGAATGAGATTGTTTCCTTAATTTCTCTTTCTGATCTTTCGTTGTTAGTGTATAGGAATGCAAGAGATTTCTGTGCATTAATTTTGTATCCTGCAACTTTACCAGATTCATTGATTAGCTCTAGTAATTTTCTAGTAGCATCTTTAGGATTCTCTATGTAGAGTATCATGTCATCTGCAAACAGTGACAGTTTTACTTCTTCTATTCCAATTTGGATTCCTTTTATTTCTTTTTCTTCTCTGATTGCCATGGCTAGGACTTCCAAAACTATGTTGAACATTAATGGCGAGAGTGGACATCCTTGTCTTGTTCCTGATCTTAGAGGAAGAGCTTTCAGTTTTTCACCATTGAGAATGATGTTTGCTGTGGGTTTGTCGTATATGGCCTTTATTATGTTGAGGTAGGTTCGCTCTATGCCCACTTTCTGGAGAGTTTTAATAATAAATGGGTGTTGAATTTTGTCAAAAGCTTTTTCTGCATCTATCGAGATGATCATATGGTTTTTATTCTTCAATTTGTTAATATGGTGTATCACACTGATTGATTTGCATATATTGAAGAATCGTTGCATCCCTGGGATAAATCCCACTTGATCATGGTGTATGATCCTTTTAATGTGCTGCTGGATTTTGTTTGCTCGTATTTTGTTGAGGATTTTCGCATCTATGTTCATCAGTGATATTAGTCTGTAATTTTCTTTTTTTTAAACATCTCTCTCTGGTTTTGGTATCCAGGTGATGGTGGCCTTAAAGAATGAGTTTGAGAGTGTTCCTTCCTCTGCAATTTTTTGGAAGAGTTTGAGAAGGCTGGGTGTTATCTCTCTGTAACTGATAGAATTCACCTGTGAAGCCATCTGGTCCTGGACTTCTGTTTGTTGGAAGAGTTTTAATCACAGTTTCCATTTCATTACTTGTGATTGGTCTGTTCATATTTTCTATTTCTTCCCGGTTCAGTCTTGGAAGGTTGTACCTTTCTAAGAATTTGTCCATTTATTCCAGGTTGTCCATTTTATTGGCAAAGAGTTGCTTGCAATAGTCTCTTATGATGCTTTGTATTTCTGCGGTGTCCATTGTAACTTCTTTTTCATTTCTAATTTTATTGATTTGAGTCCTCTCCCTCTTTTTCTTGATGAGTCTGGCTAAAGGTTTATCAATTTTATTTATCTTCTCAAAGAACCAGCTTTTAATTTTATTGATCTTTGCTATTGTTTTGATTCTATTTCATTTATTTCTGCTCTGATCTTTATGATTTCTTTCCTTCTGCTAACTTTGGGTTTTGTTTGTTCTTCTTTCTGTAGTTCCTTTAGGTGAAAGGTTAGGTTGTTTATTTGAGATTTCTCTTGTTTCTTGAGGTAGGATTGTATTGCTATAAAATTCCCTCTTAGAACTGCTTTTGCTGCCTTCCATTGGTTTTGGATCCTCATGTTTTCATTGTCAGTTGTCGACAGGTATTTTTTGATTTCCTCTTTGATTTCTTCAGTGATCTCTTGGTTATTTAGTAACGTATTGTTTAGCCTTATGTGTTGTGTTTTTTACAGTTTTTTTCCCTGCAATTTATTTATAATATCATAGCATTGTGGTCGGAAAAGATGTTTGATACAGTTTCAATTTTCTTAAATTTACTGAGGCTTGATTTGTGACCCAGGTTGTGATATATCCTGGAGAATGTTCTGTGCGAACTTGAGAAGAAAGTGTAATCTGCTGTTTTCGGATGGAATGTCCTATAAATGTCAATTAAATCTATCTGGTCTACTGTGTCATTTAAAGCTTATATTTCCTTATTACTTTTCTGTCTGGATGATCTGTCCACTGGTGTAAGGGAGGTGTTAAAGTCCCCCACTATTACTGTGTTACTGTCAATTTCCTCTTTATCGCTCTTAGCATTTGCCTTAAGTACTGAGGTGCTCCTATGTTGGTTGCATATATATTTATAATTGTTATATCTTCTTCTTGGATTCATCCCTTGATCATTATGTGGTGTCCTTCCTTGTCTCTTGTAACATTCTTTATTTTAAAGTCTATTTTATCTGATATGAGTATTGCTACTCCAGCTTTCTTTTGATTTCCATTTACATGGAATATCTTTTACCATCCACTCACGTTCAGTCTGTGTCTGTCCCTAGGTCTGGGGAGGGTCTCTTTTAGACAGCATATACACAGGTCTTGTTTTTGTATCCATTCAGCCAGTCTTTGTCTTTTGGTTGGAGCATTTAATCCATTCACATTTAAGGAATTATCAATATGTATGTTCCTATTACCATTTTCTTAATATATATGGGTTTGTTTTGGTATGTCCTTTTCTTCCCATGTGTTTCCCACTTAGAGTAGCTCCTGTGGCATTTGCTGTAGAGCTGATTTGGTGGTGCTGAATTCTCTTAGCTTTTGCTTGTCTGTAAAGCTTTTGATTTCTCTGTCGAATCTGAATGAGAT
This sequence comes from Kogia breviceps, assembly GCF_026419965.1. Classification (NCBI taxonomy): domain Eukaryota; kingdom Metazoa; phylum Chordata; class Mammalia; order Artiodactyla; family Physeteridae; genus Kogia; species Kogia breviceps. The sequence continues at coordinate 14,995,348 of NC_081310.1, read as the reverse complement.
CCTTGCCGGGTAGAGTAATCTTGGTTGTAGGTTCTTCCCTTTCTTCACTTTAAATATATCGTGCCACTCCCTTCTGGCTTGTAGAGTTTCTGCCGAGAAATCAGCTGTTAACCTTATGGGAGTTCCCTTGTATGTTACTTGTCGTTTTTCCCTTGTTGCTTTAATTTTTGTTTGTGTTTAATTTTTGTCAGTTTGATTAGTATGTGTCTCAGCGTTTTTCTCCTTGGGTTTATCCTGCTTGGGACTCTCTATGCTTCCTGGACTTGGGTGGCTATTTCCTTTCCCATGTTAGGGAAGTTTTTGACTATAATCCCTTCAAATATTTTCTTGGGTCCTTTCTCTCTCTCTTCTTCTTCCAAGACCCCTATAATGTAAATGTTGTTCAGAGGTCTCTTAGGCTGTCTTCATTTCTTTTCATTCTTTTTTCTTTATTCTGTTCTGTGGCAGTGAATTCCACCATTCTATCTTCCAGGTCAGTTATCTGTTCTTCTGTCTCAGTTATTATGCTATTGATTCCTTCTAGTGTATTTTTCATTTCAGTTATTGTATTGTTCATCTCTGTTTGTTTGTTCTTTAATTCTTCTAGGTCTTTGTTAAACATTTCTTGCATCCTCTCGATCCTTGCCTCCATTCTTTTTCCAAGGTCCTGGATCGGCTTCACTATCATTATTCTGAATTCTTTTTCTGGAAGGTTGCCTATCTCCACTTCATTTAGTTGTTTTTCTGGGGTTTTATCTTGTTCCTTCATCTGGTACATAGTCCTCTGCCTTTTCATTTTGTCTGTCTTTCTGTGAACATGGTTTTCGTTCCACAGGCTGGGCAGAGTTCAATAAAACTTTAATCCACTTGACTACTGATGGGTGGGGCTGGGTTCCCTCCCTGTTAGTTGTTTGGCCTGAGGTGACCCAATACTGGAGCCTACCTGGCTCTTTGATGGGGCTAATGGTGGACTCTGGAGGGCTCATGCCAATGAATACTTCCCAGAACTTCTGCTGCCAGCGTCCTTGTCCCTGCGGTGAGCCACAGCTGCCCCCCGCCTCTGCAGGAGACCTTCCAACCGTCGCAGGTAGGTCTGGTTCAGTCTCCTGTGGGGTCACTGCTCCTTCCCTCTGTTGCTGATGCACACACTGCTTTGTGTGTGCCCTCTGAGAGTGGAGTCTCTTTTTCCCCCAGTCCTGTAGAGGTCCTGCAATCAAATCCCGCTAGCCTTCAAAGTCTGATTCTCTGGGGATTTCTCCTCCCATTGCCAGACTTCCAGGTTGGGAAGCCTGATGTGGGGCTCAGAACCTTCACTCCAGTGGGTGGACTTCTGTGGTATAATTGTTCTCCATTTTGTGAGTCACCCACCCAGCGGTTATGGGATTTGATTTTATCATGATTGTGCCCCTCCCACCATCTCAGTGCAGCTTCTCCTTTGTCTTTGGATGTGGGGTATCATTTTGGTGAGTTCCAGTGTCTTCCTTTAGACGATTGTTCAGCATTTAGTTGTGATTCTGGTGCTCTCACAAGCGGTAGAAATTCTTCATAATTTTTGAACAGTTCTTCCTAATTTTCATGTTGCATTGGGACCCCCAAATTACGCAGCTGGTTCCTAATAGAGTTATTTGATTTTTGTCACAATTTCTATTTCTTTTCCAGCTACAACTTTAATTGGATATTTTAAAGTAACTTTTGGCATTATCAGGCACCAAGTAACTACCCAATTGATTCTCCCTTTTTTGACTTTCTTGCTGCTACTTTCCTTCCATTAATGCCTGGTGTGTCCCAACCACAGTGCAATCCTCCCCCTTCTCTTCCCCCAGCACCCCATTCCTGAGAGAAGATGTGCACTACTATTCCTTTGTGTCTCCAATGCCCTTCCTGCTCTTCCTGAATAAGCCTTCTTTTCTTTTTTTCTCCATCCAGCTCAATTTTTCCACTTCTCCAAGCAGAAAGAACCCTTCCTCAGTGGTGTCCTCTTGTCCTCACAGCACCTCGTTATATATCCACCGATTCTAACCACTTCTCTAGCCACTGCTATAGATAGCAAGCTCTTTTGGGGGGCAGGACGGGCTTTCTCTTTTTCAAACCTGTTGCCTCCCACAATCTGATACTTAGTCGGCATTCAGTTTGTTGACTGAATAAACGAACAACCAAACCAATGACCAGAGCTGCCAAGAGCACAACTGACTCATTTTCGTGTCATCTTCTAAAAATTTTTTCTCTACTTTCCTCCTGAAACATATTTTTGAGCAACGGAATGCCGCAAAAATATGCAATAGGCACCAAATGGAAAAACAAATAGGTAGAAATGAGCTCTGAATGACCAAGAATTGGTAACAAATTAAATGGATAGCATTGTATACCACACAATCAGTAAAATGGAATGCTTTTTGGAATTCCTATTTTATTTGATAATATATTTTTTAATTTTTAATTTAATTTCTAGATATTGGAGTATAGTTGATTTACAATGTTGTGTTAGTTTCAGGTGTACAACAAAGTGATATAGTTATACATATGTCCATTCTTTTTCAGATACTTTTCCCATAAAGGTGTTTTTTTGTTTTGTTTTGTTTCGTTTTATGGCTGCATTGGGTCTTTGTTGCTGTGTGCAGACTTTCTCTAGTTGCGGTGAGTGGGGGCTTCTCTAGTTTAGGTGATTGGGGGCTACTATTGGTTGCGGTGTGTGGGCTTCTCATTGCGGTGGCTTCTCTTGTTGCGGAGCACAGCCTCTAGGCACGTGGGCTTCAGTAGTTGTGGCACGTGGGCTTAGTAGTTGCGTCTTGCAGGCTGTAGAGTGCAGGCTCAGTAGTTGCTCAGGGGCTTAGTTGCTCCACGGCATGTGGAATCTTCCCAGAACAGGGCTTGAACCTGTTTCCCCTGCATTGGCAGGTGGATTCTTAACCACCGTGCCACCAGGGAAGTCCCTCCCATATAGGTTACTACAGAATATTGAGCAGAGTTCCCTGTGCTACACAGTAGGTCCTTCTTGATTATCTATTTTGCATATAGTGGTGTGTATATGTTCATCCCCAACTCCTAATTTAGACTTTTAATGTTTTATTCCAAGGTCTTAAGCATGTTTTTGTAGCACAAGAGTTTATAAATTCAGGGGTTTATAAGCCTTTAACACATGTGCCCACAAGACAATGGGGAACCCAGAGAGGGATGGATTTGATGGTAGGCAGAGATGTGAGTCAGTAAAGTCTGTTGAAATTGAACGCTAAAGTTTGTGAGCATATGCAGTTTTCTAATGAAAAAATTTGGCTTTCGGGCTTCCCTGGTGGCGCAGTGGTTGAGAGTCCGCCTGCCGATGCGGGGGACGTGGGTTCATGCCCCGGTCCGGGAGGATCCCACATGCTGCGGGGCAGCTGGGCCCGTGAGCCATGGCCGCTGGGCCTGCGCGTCCGGAGCCTGTGCTCCGCAACGGGAGAGGCCACAACAGTGAGAGGCCTGCGTACCGCAAAAAAAAAAAAAAAAAAAAAAAGAGAAAGTCTGTGAGCCAATGGCTACGAGTGGTACACTGCTTTTGTTGTTCTGGGTTGTTTTTAGAATTCATATCATTGGTGTGCCTGAGACATTGGTGACAAGATGTTAATGGTTTCCTGACCACCCAGCAGACAGCTGTGTTGAGAGGTGTTAAGTTTTCTGTAAAATCATCTGTTTTATTACTTCAAATTTACCTACAACGTTAGCTCATTTTTTTTAGTCTATTTTTCTCACCGTTGGCAACTTCTGTTTCCTTTCTTTGTTTTAGTGTAATTTTATGTGAAAGATAATAAGGTTTCTTCTCCTTCCCCTTAATAAATTAAGGTAGTTTTATTTACAAATAAATGTGGGTTTGGGAGGGCTCCCTTCCTCAAGAACATTACATGGTTCTCAGGCTATGTAAGTGATAATTCTAAATTATTGACAAGTGACACATAACGCAGTTATCATTACAGATAAATTCACCCAGTTTAGTAAAAGAGTTTGGAATGTGTCTGTTTTGCTTTTTCTCATTTGCATCAAGGATGTAAGCTTTTACAGGGGTTCGTAGACGTCAAATTTTGTCCTCTTGGTTGAGATTTTGCAAACTTTTTGATGTTCAAACCTCACTGTGATAGTGTATCTCAATGTTCTTGGCTCTTTTTGGTCATTACGTAGCCCTCATTCCCTCTGCTCTGGATTCTTTCCAGTCTGTCTAGAGTCTGAATTGAGAAACCATGCAAATTTCTATAATCTTATATTCAGTCTTCTTGTGTATGGATTAGCCTTTTCCCCCAGGTAAATTGTAAGCTCTGGGAGACAAGGACCCGTCTTCTTTGTACTGACAATAAATCCTAACACAGTGCCAGACCCGTTGTTAGTACTTTTCACACCTCACTGATTCAATCATTATAGTGACTGCTCCCCGTACCCTGAGGAGTCAGATCTGCCATTTAAGTTGTGGCTCTACAGGTATTGATGGTGTCTTCAGATGTTTAAGTTTGCTGGGGTAGATTTACTCCTGAAATACTTTCTAAACATGGCAGAAATAACAAGATAGAGTGATGGGTAGAAATGCAAGACCAATTCTTCAGAATGTGAAATGTTTCGGAATGAAAAATCAGTTTCATGTTTATCAGAATGACTTCGTCAGGAGATTACCTTTTGCCTCATGTCTGTTTTTGGAAAAGGGTCTAGTGGTATTACAGTGGTATAGGTTAAGTAAGATAAGGTAACACTTATTGAGTGAGCTCTTGGACAACAGAATACATAAGAGCTGACAGTCCTCTTGGACTAGCAAAGAATAACGGTTAAGAATATTAATTAACCCTTTAGGGCTGAAGAAGGTCTTGGAAATTATACAGCAGAACCTTCTCATTTTGTCAGTGAGGGGACTGATTCCCATTTAGATACCTATTCAAGAGCATATAAGCAGTATTATTAATAGCAATTCATATAAGCCAGGCATTTGTTTAAATGCTTTGCATATGTTAACTCATGACCTCACGACAACTCCATGAAGTAGGTATTTGTTTATCCCCCTTTGTCCCTCTCCAGTGTCCCTGCCTCAGGCCAAGCTCCCATCAGCTCCTCTTTGGACTCAGTAAAGGCCTCCTAACTGGCCACCCTGCATCCATTCTTTCTGCCCAAGTAGATGGTGCCCTTGGTAAATTTAACGATCTATTGAAAACTCCTGTCTGGGACACCGCCCTACTTTTAGTGGCCACAAGCTGCTTGTAGGATTCTCAGGAGGCAGCCCTTCCTGGCTTCCTGGAGGCCTCCTGCACCCTGTCCCCCTTGCTTGTGGTTCTGCAGTACTTCACCCCACACTCGCTCACCTGTCAGAGCGTGTGCACATACTGTTCCTCTATCTGGAATGCTCTCTCCTTTCTTATATCTCCTTTTCACGGACTTACTTCCCCCCACCACTCAGATCTTAACTCAGAAGTCATGGCCTCCAGGAAGCCTTCTCTGACTCCTTAGCTACTGTTCCAAGCCTTGGAGCCCTCAGGGACCGTATCCCTTTGACTTAGCTCTGTGTTCTTAAAGCTGATGCAGGGCCTAGTGCATAGCAGACCACATGGATTGGTTGAAGGAGGGAAAGAAAGGAGGAAGGAAGCTCTAAGGTACCAGGAATAAATGTCTTTCTTGTTTCCATCAAAATCGTCAGGGTTTGGAGTTACAGTATCTGAATTGGATCCCCACTTACTTTTTGGGAAAATGCATGGAATGGAGACCAAGGGCAAAAGACCAGTCAAAATTGACGTTGAAAAGAATTCCAGACTATCTCTATAGACACTCTGCCCTGAAGGAGGGGGAACACAGCCGCCCACTTGTTAAGTATGGGCCATGCATGTGCATACTGACTGCCTTCTCAAAAGTACCAGATGGAAAGAGGGGTGCGAAAGAGTAACTTGATGGTGGGGAACGTGACACACATCTACTGGGTGATCAAGGTTGGCCCCAACCCTGATAAATCATGTTGATAGGATGTACCTTTGATATGATGTGATAGCACTTTACCTCTGTGGTCTTCTGCCCCAAAACCCATCACCCCAGTCTAAACATGAGAAAAACATCAAGCAAATCTCAACTGAGGAATTCTATAGAGTCCTTGACCAGAGCTCCTCAAAATTGTCAAGATCATCAAAAACAAGGAAAGTCTGAGGAAGTGTTACAGTCAAGAGGAGCCTAAAGAGTTAGAACAGCTAAATGTGACGTGACATCCTGGGGCAGAAGGAGAACAATAGGCAAAAATGAAGAACATCTGAGTAAATATGGAGTGTAGTTCATCATAACATATCCACCCCGGTGCATTTGATGCGACAAGCGTACCCTTACCTAATGTAACATGTCGATAGTCGGAGACTGGGTGGGAGATGTGTGGAAGGGAGCTCTCTGGTACTATCTTCACAACTTTGCTACAAATTTCCAACTATCCTAAAATTAAACGTTTATTTTAGAAAACCCTAAGCTGCTTCAGTTTTGAGGCTGAATGACTGGAAAAGAGTTAGCATTGTCAAAACACAGCCAAGAAGTGTGTGGCTTGGAGCATTAGGAAGTGTGGAATGGGCTGGTGGTGAAATCTGGGTTAAGGAGATGCCAGGGGCTGAGGAAGAGGAGGTGCCACAGAAAGGCAGGCAGGGAAAAGAAGGAATGGAATTGGATTGGAGCTAGAAGAACCATAGATGCCAGTGAAAGGCTTCAAAGAGATTTGGAAAGATGTGTATTTGTCCATAACATAAGAGAAGAAATTGCTCAAATGCTTGTATTTAAGAGCAAGGTCCTAAAAGAGGTGATGATTAGATGATGCTTGGAGACCGTGGATGGGTTGGCTTTATTTCAGGGTGATTTTGTAGGCCAGTTGTTTTTGTTCTTGAGAGAATCCCAAAATATTCGTGTCTGTAGGCCTTTTCTCTGGAACCTTCTATTTCTCCCAAAGTCCCCCAGTGTCCTGGCTTGCAGATATACAATTGCCCGAGGGTGTTCTGGGACCCTGCGGGGGAGGGGGGAAGGGGTGAGGATGTGCAGGCTTTGCTGCAATGCCCTCATTTTCAGCAAGGGGTTCTGAGGTGCCCCTCTGCTTTCCCTTCACCCACTGTGCCCTATATTCCCATCGTAAACTTTCTCTAGCTCAGTTTCTCCAAAGACAGGGTGAGGAGAAAGTGTGGGTGCTCTGCTTTGTAGGGAGTAGGTAGAAGGTGTGGGTGCAGACTTTCAGCCAACCGCACCTGTTTTCAGTCCCGTGCATCTCCCCTGCCTTACACCAGTACCTGATACCCAATGCCCTTGACCTCTGAGTTTTCAGAGTGAACAGTCCTGCTTCTCTTTGGTTTCCCACTTTGCCTATGTTCGCAGTTCACTTCCTGCATCTCTCTTGAATATTTACTTCTCTGAACTCTGCTTTTCAACTTCATGTACCATGGTTCAGGCTCAAGTATGTCTCCTATTTTTATCAGCGATGGAGAATGTGTCTCTGTTTCTCTTGTTGTTCTGCTGATAATTTCTAAGATGAAGGGGACAGAAAAGTCTTTACCTTCTTAAAATCAAAATTCCAGGATCCGACATTTAAAATCGCCTTCGTTTTCTTGTATATGTGATTGTGTTTTAAAAGAGATGTTAAAAATTAATGTATTACACAGTCTGATTGTTTGTTTATTTTGGTTCTTTTCTCTTTTAATATTTTAGTGAGTTTTTTTAAATGACAAAAAAATGATTCTGGCTCTTGACATCTCGAGCTGTATTCACTTGTCAGCTAGTTGAGGGTGAAGAAAAGGGAGACAACTTTTCCTGAGTCTTTTCTTTCCCAGAAGAAGAAGGTTAGAGATGACCCAGGTTCATGGTCCCTAAAGATACAGTTCATGCAGTCCAGGGAAATGACTTCACAGTGAAATGCTCGTTGTTGTTGTTTTTTCTTTTCATTTATGTAACTTGAACTTTCCTCTAGTAAAACTTCAACTGTGTTGAGCAAAACCTTTGCTTCTCTTCTTTGTACTCCGTACAAAGTAATAATAATACTTAATAATATACATAAGTGATAATTCCAATAACCCTCTCCCGGAGGAGATCACTGTCTAGGAAACAGGCTTAGTCAACGGAAAAAAAAAAAAAAAAAAAAAAGAAATGATGCCCTGTTAGTAAATGTCACGCATGTCTCCTGAGATGTTTCCAAATGGATGCATCTTCATTTCTCGACATGGTAGTGGGGTTATTGTACCCCTTTCTTTAACCTGTTTTTTTCCCCATAGGAATGTATTAGAATTTGGTGGTTGGTGGATCTGGAGGGATGGATATATCATGAAGTATCTGTAGTTCCCACCTACAGGAAAAGCTGGGAAGGTGTTTGATCCCTAATTCTCCCCAGGCTGTCAAGTTACCAAGGGATACTTACCTTTCAGAATGGTTTCCTCAGGTCATCTTGAAAATCACTCTACTGTCCCCTAAAACCCAAGACCTCTGGCAGCTTATTTCTTTCACACTTACGTCAGCCTTTAGTCTTGCCTATCGTGCTGTCATGTCTTAGCTGGTGAGGCCAAGTTTTAGTTTGTAATCAAGAATGCTGATAAGGCAGGAGGCCAAGGCTTCCTAAATTGCTCACTGAGCCTTATTGTAAATTTATATTCAACTCTCAATGGTAGGAGCATTAAAAAAATTGGAGCTTTTGAAAGCTTGATCTCAATTCAGAATTATTTTCCTCTTCTATATTCTCTGGGTTAAACCACATTACTTAAAAGAAAAAAAAAAAATCTTTAGTTAAGCCAGAAGTCTGGAAGTGTAATTGTCATTGAATTTACTTTTTAATGATAAAAACAGGAAGGAGCTGATCATTCATTGAGAAAATGGTTATTGGATCTGCTGTGTCCTAAGGCACTCTGCTGAACCTGAAGATGAATAAGATATGGCTCCTATCCTCAAGTCACTTAAAGATTAGAAGAAAAACAAAAAAAACAAAAACCCTACAGTGCCTGTTAGTGCGTATTAAGCTTCAGAACAAATGACGTGAAAATGTAATGACTTAAGACAGGAGGTATCTGTTATCCCACACAGCTTCTGAGAGTCAGGAGTCTGGGAGCAGCTTAGCGGTCTAGGTCTGGCTCGGGGTCTCCCGTGAGGCCGCTCTCAAGGTGGTGGCCAGGGCTGAGGTCTTCTGAAGGCACGACAGGGCAAGAGGGTCTCCTTCCAAGTTCCCGCCTATGGCTACCAGCTGGAGGGCCTCAGTTCCTTACCATGTGGGCCTCTCCATATGGCTGCTCGTGGCGTGGCAGCTGGCTTTCCCCAGAGCTCACAATCCGAGAGAGAGAAAAAGAGGCCAAAAGAGAAGCCACAGTGTTTTTTATAATCTAATCTCAGAAGTGACATACCATTACTTCTGCTGTGTTCTTTTGGTCACACAGACTGATCATGATACAATGTGGGAGGGGTCTATACAAAGATATGAATATAGAAGGGAGAATTTGGGGGGTGGGACGCATCTTGGAGGCTTACCATCACAGTCTTCAAGTACTGACCTGCTTGGGAGTTCGCTGGGGGCCTAGTGGTTACGATTCCAGGCTTTCACTGCCGTGGCCTGAGTTCAATCCGTGGTCAGGGAGCTGAGATCCTGCAAGCCATGCAGCGTGACCAAAAAAAAACACCAAAAAACCAAAAACCACCAAACTAACTGAGCTGTTCATTCTCCAAGATTAGCAGTGAAGAAGTATGATCAAAAATATCCAGATGTTAGCAACCACCAAGGGAAGAAAGCGAAGTATTTAGAGCTGGGGTGGTAAACATGGAAGATAAAGATAGGCCAGCCAAAAGGGACAGCAGCCTAGAATGTCTGTGTAGAAATTTTGTTAGACAGAAATTCTGAATTCTAACTGTCTGACGTGATTCTGATTTTGCAGAGAAAAGGATTTAAGGTCACTGATCATATTCCTATCAGCAGCAGGCAAGGAGCAATTCTCTTTCACTAAGGGATCATGGTGCCTTATGCAAATTGAAATGGGAACAGCATGCGAGGTAGTAATTGAATGAGTCCCTTCCATGGCTCCTGTGGCATGCCATCCAAATCAACCAGAGCCGGGCAGCTTTTCTTTGTGCACCGCTATATTTAACAAACCGGTGCAGGGTTTGTTGTAAGATCATCTAAGAAAAAGTTTTTCCGAGTTGGACTGAAGTATCAAATTCTGCTGCTTAGTTCTCTTCTTAAGGACTGAATTCTATTACTTAAAGACACGTATTACGTAGCATTTATTCAATCTGAGGAAATACACCAGAGTACTCTGCATTTCTCCTATGGCCTCCACCCCATCTTTACTTCACATATGTAAAAGATGCCTACGCAGATCTGATTTTTACCTCCCGTTTTCTTCTGAATATTTGTTTCTGAAGCAGTGATTGAGGGTTATAAATATCAAAAGCACCTTTTCTCCCCTGGCCTTTCCTTGCTTTAACCTGGCAAAACCTTGGGAGTGTATGAGAGTAATAGCTAGAGAGAAGAAGCATAAATTACATCGGTATTACTTTCTAATATTGTATTTATGCTCAGACTGACCTTCTAATCCTTGCTTAATTTAGGACTAGATCTATGGAAATGGCCAGATATAGGACATGATATGAAATGAGATATTTAGCGAATCGTGCATGGGTGTCAGAGAGATAATGAATAATACTGACAACACGCTTCTGACCCTTGTATATGTGCTTGGATAGATCCTTTTGGTCGAAATATTATTCAAATATTCAATTTCACATTTGAGATTGAGATACATATGCTACTGGTAAAATGCCCAGTAATGATAGGTAATGCCAGGTAACCTTGACCTTCCCTCTTTGATCTTTAAAATAAAATATTCATGTATTTCTTACACTGGGAACAAAAAGAAAATCTTGTTGACAGCAATGGAACTAATTGTGATTTTTTTGTGGAGGAAAAAAAAAAAAGTAAGGGCTGGGTTCTAGTCATGGTTTTTAGCAAGGCATGTAATATAGTACCAAGGCCTGAACTTTCTCCTCTGTAAACTGTGGAGAAGATCTAATTGAGTTATCATGGTTTTCGTAGCTCTGAAGTTTTACCAAAAATTTTCTACTGGCTGACTTTCTTTTGAATATATATAATTTTTATGTGCCAGGGGTATCATAAAAGTGATATGCTTGTAAAATAAGGACAAATTATCAATAACAAGAAAATGTCTTTCTAATAAAGTCAATATCTAGATTGCTTTTGTAAACATATCTCAGAATGTTTTTGTGAAGGTCTGTGGCTCCACTGTATTGATCAGGAAGGGCACATGTCTGAGAAATTAAAGTGATGGTTTTGCAAGTAATCTTTTCAGAGATCTTTTTCCAGATACGTTGTTCTCTGTGATTCTAAGTGAACCATTTATACAGCTTACTCTTTAAAAATGCTTTCAGCTGCAAGTAACAGAAATGCCAATTAACGTTGGATGAAAAATAAGCATTTAGTTATCCCATATCACAGGAAGATTATAGATAAATGCTTCCAGGTTTGTTCAGTGGCTCCACGGTGTTAGGATTCTGGGTTGGCATCTCTGATTCTCTTGGTCTTTCCATTCAGATCACAAGTTAACTCTCCCAGATCCAAGCAACGCGTCTCTACAGAACAGTGTCTCAAGCCAGTGACTATTCTCAACCAAGTATAAGTAAAGAGAATGAAATTACCCCCACTAACCAAGATCAATCAGAATTCGTTATTCTAGTGTTCAAGTGTTTCTTACCCTCTACGATCCAGCTCTCAAACCTATCTTCCAGCCTTATTTCCCATTACCCTTCTACTAGATTCCTTAGCTATAGCCAAACTGTCTTCTACCATACTCTGAAAAATGCAGTCTTTATTTAAAATTTTGGATGCTTTTTCTCCATCCTTTTACATCCTCCTTGTGAGTTAAAATTCTATCCAAACATTACTAAGATTCAGCTCAACTTCTTCTCTTTAATCTTCTGCGATCACTCCACCTAGAAGGGGTTGCTCTTTGAATTCCTGTATTAGTTTATATTTTGTTTGTATAACAGCATTTTACAGAATGGCTTAGGTCCATATTCCATTAGGTTAAAAAAGGGCAAATATGATCGTGTCCATTTTACAGAGGGGGAACAGGCTCAAAAGGGTTAAGTGACTTTCCCAAGGCATCGTACTGTCCAGTGTTAGATTTAGGACCTGAATGAGTCAGGGGTGATAAGCTTCTGTAACAAACACTCTCCAAAATAGCGTGGAATAAAGAATATACATGTTTGTTTCTCTGTCATGTGAAAGACGGAAGCGACTGCTCTAGGTGGATAGGTGGCTCTGTCCCTCACAGGTCTTTGGGAAACCCGGGTTGCCAGTGGTTTTGCCATCTCCAATACATGGCCTCCCAGGTTGCCCTGACCTTGCCAGCCAAGCAAAGGGGAAAAGAGCGAAGTCCAGGTCCAGATCGTTTCTCGTGAGTAAGTGGGGTGGAAGTTGCACTTTTGCTCATAATTCATTGGCAAGAGCTTAGTCATGTGGCTTGTCTGCTGCTGGCCTGGGAGATGCAGTCTTCCCTCGGATCCAGGAAACAGAGAAGAGCAGATCGTGCTGGACAAGTAGCCCTGTCTGTTCCAGAGCAGGAATACAGATCTTATGCCTCCAAGTCTGGCTCTAGTTGGTGTGATTCAGCGTTGCCCTTTTCTCCATTGTGATAAAGCCAAAACGGAGGGCAGTCTGGTGGAGCATGCTGTCCCGACAGGGCATGAATCTCTATGTGAACTCCAGACATTGAGCAAAGTTGAGGAGGGTTTGCCCCTTAGTACCCCGGGGCTACAGGCATCCCACTTGAAAAACTCTCTCTGAAGCAGCCCTTTTCTTTCACAGACACAAAGAAATGGCACACGAGGCGATGTCCATGTCCCTGGTGGCTGATCTTTAGGGACTAGCAGGTCAGACTTGTTCTGTTCCATTCCACTGCCTGCACGGCTCCTACACTCCCCACACCGTGATCTGTGTGCTAGCACCACGTGCTGTGTGCTATCTCTGCTTGAAGCTGCAGCAAAACATGCAAAATGTTATGATTTGTTGCCATGCTGACAGCGTCAACTTAACTACGGCTGACAAACAGTTTTTAAATAGAACATGTCAGTTCACGACAGTATTTTCCATCTGTGTGTGTGTGTGTGTTTTTTTTCCCTTTCCCACACTTCACCCCAAACATTTCAAGAATGTTGCCACGAAGGTTCAGTTTACACTTCCAGTCCCTTGCGTTAATGACTTGCTAAACATGATATTTTGGAAATGTGCAAAACAATAAACAGTGATTTTTGAAAAAGGAGACCTTTCTCTTGCTGGAGAAAGCCGTTCTCATACCCGTTTTGAATCGCCTAGCACGATTCTTTGCTTTCTCTTCTTGCTCTTTTCAGCTCTGTCTGGATGTCGCCACTGAAACTAGTTTCTCCCTCCAACTCTGAGCAAAATTCTGATGAAGTTCAGAGGGCCTGCTGTGGAAGATACAGGCCTGCACAAACTGTGCCCTGACACTGTGATGTCTAAAACATTGACCATCATGAGGGCTCACCAGCTCTTGACATTTTGCTGAGGGTGCAAGCTGCTTCCCAGCTTTATATCCCGTCTGTCCAACACCCACCTGTTCAGATACGCTCCTTCCCTTCCTCCTGCTACTAACCAAACAGGGAGACTGACATTGCCCATTAAAACTTTTAATGGCAAAACCACATTAAGTGCCTTAATTGTGTTTTAAATGATGTCTTGGGTTTGTGTGTCCTCATGATGAAAATATAGAGTGACAATGGCAGTCTTAAAAGTCTATTCCTGTGACGGTTCAATTTTGCCAGCTTTTGTGTCACTACATATTTTGCAATTCTAAAGAAATTTGATTAAAAAAAAAAGTCTTGTTAATACTCTACTTTTCATTCTGGGCACTGAGGGTATTCCTTGTTTTTCATAGTTTAGGCTTTGGCTGTAAATGTTTGGACATCAGCTCAGAATATCGTCTCCAAGGGAACATTTTGCAAGTGTTATCTCCTTGTTCACAGGAATCCAAGGTGGACCTAGTGGAGGATTGTTTAGTGATAGAAACTGAAATAGCAATAAAAAGAGGGATGGCCAAATTATGTAAAATAAGAGTACATGAATAATTCAGGACTCGCTTGAGTGCGATTCTTATTTTTATTGTTAAATGTTACTTGCATTTCCATGAACTAATAACACACAGACTAACCAACTGGTAAGCTTTTTGGAGGGGGTTTGGGGCGACAGGGAGGTGAAAGGAAGAAAGGCAACTGGGGCCAAATAGTCACTTTTTAGAGATGGAGTGTGTTCAGTAAGACATTGATGTACTCATCTGTTTGATAATTCCTTAACTACACTGAAGATAAGGAAATGGAATCACAGAGAAATTCATTAGTATACCTTTTTCCAAAATTTTTTATTTTTTTATTGGAGCACGGTTGATCAACTATGGCATGTTAGTTTCAGGTGTACAGCAAAGTGATTCAGTTATTCATGTACATGTGTCTATTCTTTTTCTAGTATACCTTTGTTTTCAGATCATCTGGAGTAATTGTAGTGTTTTATGGAACTCCCTTCCTTATTGAACCTCAGAATTTGAATCTAGGGCTTCATATATGTATTTTCCATAAATTCTAGGACAAGTGTTTGTGTTTCTATTTCTGTGTTCATAGAAATAAAGTAAATGAGGGTTTCTTTTATGACTTATGAGATGTAACTTAGCTTTAGAGCTACTGTGGAATGTAACGAAAGCCTCCGCAAGGAACTTATTTTTAAGCTCTAGCAAAAGCTATTCTTAGCCAGAAAGGGAAAATCCTTGACTACAATTAACTGTCACATCATGGATATTTTAAACAGGTTAGAAGAAGCATGGCAAATGAACAAAAGTGGTAAATGATTGAGAAAACATTCAACATTGGAAAGAGAGAAAAATAAGATGTAAATTATGAAAAAGAAGCTCTCGGAGGAGTATGATGGGGTGACAGGAACTTTTAGCTAGTGTAATGAATGGATAAACACTGCTTTTAAGGACATCGCTTAATCTAATGAAATTTTAATTAGCTCAGGAAGAACTGTATTAACTAAGAGGTCAAGAAATGAAATCAAAAGGCAGGGTGCAAAACAAGTCAACGGTACCCCAAATGATGGTGGCATCACCCAGTATTGCAAAAGAAGGCAAGATAAGATGATTTTGAATTTTAAAATCAAATATGTTCTTTTTTATTCTAATTATTTGAGAGAGACTGCAAAAGATTTTACAGATCAATAGTGGGAAATAGTTTGAACGGAATATTGACTAGAAATATTCGGAGAGTCAGGGCAAAGCTCAGGCAGGAGTCCCAATGGGAACATGGTCTTGGGACGGTCCCTTAGAATGAAGTTTTGTCACCCTAGATATCATGACAGTATTGTCCAGACGCTGGAAAGGGACACAGGAGGATTTGAATCCCATTAGGGGTTTGTGACAAATTGAAGAGGGAGTAGATTAGTTGAGGTTGGGAAACTATGAATACCTAAGTCAGTAGTCTGGTAGTGATAGGAGGTATATTTATAGGTGTACCACAGAAACTAAAGCTAGGATCAGGAAATGTGATTTCCTGGGAGATAAAATAATCTAAATTAATTTTTAAAAAATTTTAATTAAAAATGAGTGATGAAAAAATTGGACCTTTAAAAGATAATTTCTGAGGGAGGTAGATGTTATAAGGCAGATTGTGCTATTGTTAAGTACATTCATATTAAGAACTGTGCAGCTAATGAAGCAGCATAGCTTTTACAAACATCCCGATATGTGTTGTGCATGTGTGTGTATGTGTATATCCTATGTGCTGAAGTGTTAGGATTAAGATGAGTTTTAATTTTTTGCTTTGTTTATGTGATTTAGCATAAATAATATTTCTAAACCTCTGCTTTTGCCTTTAGCAACTTTTATATTAATAGGTAAAATTTAACCCTTATTTGGTTCTTGACAATCCAGTCTTTATTTAAGGTCTCATGATCTGAGTGCATACCTTCAACAGGAAAGAAATTGCACCAATAGTTGTTCCTGTTAGCTATCAACTTTTAGTCTTCCCTTGCTTTGTATTGATGTCAATAAATATCAATATCACAAAAAACAAACAACAACCAAACAAAAAAACATACATGAGGATGTTCATAAAAGCTATGCTACTTTGTTAGCTGCACAATTACTAATAATACTATACACACACACACACACACACACACACACGGAGTAGTTAATTAGCCCTACTTCCTCAGATACAGTCACTCTGAAGAGGGCCTCTCCTAGTGGATGTACTGTTCTAAGGGAATAGAGATTGGAGCCATTCATGATATTATTGAGACATACGATCAGGCAAACCCAGGTAATAAATTCTAAATTCTCAACCAGAAGCTATATTAGAATCACCTGAAAAGCATTTTTGAACTACACAAGTCCATCCCCTAACTCCCGCAAACCCCAGCTCCCGGGGAGATTCTAAGATGCCCTCAATTCTTAGGAGAAATGTAAGATCGGAGTTATTTCATTCCTTCTTTATTCCACTTTCTGATATCTATACATGAGATTATTTATAATCAACAGGGGACATCTGACTAGATTTTTTTTAAGACAACGAGAAAAAAAGAATGAGAAAATATTTCCCCCCAATTTCTCATTGGTCCAAAAAAAATTGAATACCTGTTAAAACTGACAAGGGATGTTTTTTATTTTCCACCACCCATGTCTTGTCACCTTCTCTGGAACTCTTGTTTTATTTAT
Source organism: Kogia breviceps (assembly GCF_026419965.1). NCBI lineage: Eukaryota > Metazoa > Chordata > Mammalia > Artiodactyla > Physeteridae > Kogia > Kogia breviceps. Next base: position 14,978,651 of record NC_081310.1, on the reverse strand, counting down.
TTGTGCAGTAGAAAATGATTACCGTAAAGCTCTTTTTTTTTGCCTAGGATCCCATACTTTGATAAAAGGAATCAAATGGAGATCTCAGACTCACACTGGGCTTTCATTAATGAGGATCATTAGCCCTGTTCTGAACTATTGACAAAATGTTATAGCATTCTTGAGAGCAGAATTTGTATTCTTTGCAATGAAGAACTAGTTAATTAGAAGCTCTTTCTAATGAAAATAACCTAATTCTGCTTCTAAGTGCGAAACTTAACAAAAAAAAGGAAGCTGAAAGATAGTTTGCAAAAATGCATATTGATTCACATAAATCGATAAGTTAGAACATGATTGAGGCTTGAATTCCTCTAGAGTTTCTAAAATGTCCTCTGTCTTCCCAGTGCAATAGCAGAAAATGCTTGCCTGCATTTTGATCTCCAACATGAAAATTAGATATTAATATATACAGGGAAAGACAGAGGCAGAGAAAATACTTAACACCCCAAGAAGGAAGGAACCATGCCATTACTCCAAGTGGCAAACTCAGTCATCCTGTAACGAGTGCAAATCTGTCTCTCTGACCGCAAAGAAAAGGGATTTAAAAGGCATCTACCAGCTCTATTATATTTAAGTGCTCTTGTGTCTGTCTTGAAAACCCAGACCTTTGTAATCGGGGCTGTAACTATTTACTCACATGAGACTTGCTCCTAACAGAAAGAAATGTGAAATCAGTTTCTTTTTTTAAGCTGGAAGACATGGCCGCGTTGTCATCATTATTTTGGAAGTGGAGGCCTAGCTGTTCAAAGCTTATTGGGGTTTATTTTCTAAAAATTTCCTCTTTGTCAGCCGAGGTGACAGCCAGGCCAGGTGACCCCAAATGAGACTTATCGACCTCCAGACTTCTCAATCAGAGGCTTGTCACCTTGAAATTGCCAGCATTTGCACACGGCATGTCTGTATACCCCTGTGCAGGACATAAATATGAATCCGGCCAGTCTGGTTCTTACTTTGCACATTCACGATTCCCAGGAATCGTCTGGAAATGAGCTAGAAAGTTGGGCTTGCCTCTCCCCTATGATTTATTTCTGTCTTACCTGGTTACATGCCTGGCTTTCTGAGACAACCACGCAGAGACAGAAGTAAAGAGAGGGATATTTGTACCTGCAAAGTTGGTCTCTCCTGCATTAGGGCACCAGAAGTGGTATGTATGTTGCCTGACTCTTTTTGCTTGCAGTGACTAGCCCACTAAAATATAAGCTCTTTGGAACTGTGACCATATGTTTTGTTTAGTGTTTGGGATGCAGAAGACATTAAATAAATGTTAACTGATTTGCTGGTGGACTTCTGCATATGTAACGTGTTAAAACTCGTTGTTGAACATAAGAGAAATAAGAAAATAAGAGAAATTAGAAACATTTGAATGCTATATAAAGAAGCTTGCAAATATAATATTTATTATCTACTGTTTTTATTACTGCTCTTAAAATAAAAACAGCGACAACGAAATAAATTTGCCTTGATTTCTCTATGGTCTTTACTCTCCAGCAAAGATTGAAGCAAGAGATTTTTTTTTGGCTCTTCAGGCATGTATCCCTAGTGCTGAGCACAGTGTCTGTCACATCGTAGGTATTTAATAAATATTTGAATGAACGAATGAATATGTTATGCAAATAGTGGAGAAGTTAAAATAGTAATATACTGTCCTTTTTCTATAGACTTATTACCCACAAACCAGGTGTATTTTGTATTTGCTTTTTTTTTCAGATCTTTTTTTCTTTTAATTGAAGTATAGTTGATTTACAATGCCATGTTAGTTTCAGGTGTACAGCATAGTGATTCAGTTTTATTCTTTCTCAGATTATTTTCCCTTATAGGTTATTACAAAATATTGAGTATAGTTCCCTGTGCTATACAGTAGGTCCTTGTTCGTTAACTATTTTATATATAGTAGTGTGTATATGTTCATCCCAAACTCCTAATTTTCCCCCGCTTTCCCCTTTAGTAACCCTAAGTTTATTTTATATGTCTGTGAGTCTCTTTCTGTTTTGTATATAAGTTCATTCGTATCATTTTGTAGGTTCCACATATAAGTGATATCATATGATATCTGTCTTTGTCTGACTTACTTCACTTAGTACAATAAACACGAGGTCCATCCATGTTGCTGCAAATGGCATTATTTCATTCTTTTTTATGGCTGAGTAATATTCCATTGTATATACGTACCACATCTTCTTTACCCATTCCTCTGTTGATGGACATTTAGGTTGTTACCATGTCTTGGTTATTGAAAATAGTGCTGCTGTGAACACTGGGGTGCATGTATCTTTTTGAATTAGAGTTTTCTCCAGATGTATGTGCAGGAGTGGGATTGCAGGATCATATGGTAACTCTTGATAGGACAATAATATTGGTTATTATTTTGAATTTGGTTAAAATAATAAGTGCATAGCTAGCAGTTTGCGACTGCATCACAAAATTATTTATTTTGAAATTTACTAGTGGAATTCAGTACTGAAGTAGAACGATATGGGACCTGTGTGTGTTTTTGATAAAGCTAGGAGTCACAATAGTCATGATACTTGGTTCTGTGTCATGAACATAAATAAAGCTTTGGTTTGCTGAATACATTGTAACCTCTTGTGCTGGAGCCACAGTCCAGACATAACATAAGGTTCATGAGGGAGAACATGAGTCTGGGTATTGAGTCCCGGCCGTTGCCTTGTCACTAACTAGCTGTGGGACCTTGCACACCCCTTCTCCTCTCTGAACCTCTGTTTTCTCTTCTGTAAACCCCGCTCCCCCTATGTGGTTTGTTATATTATAGAGATAATATAGATAAGAGGAGAGCAAGCTGGAATAAGGGCCTCCAGATTTTTCTCTGCACTAGTTTTGTCTTTGGCAAAATGAAGATAATCATGATAGTGGACCCATAGCTTTTCTGTGACAATTAGAGAATTTACGCACAGAGCCTGATTCAATAAGCACTGAGCAAATCCCAGCAATTACTAGCTCTTATATTCTATATCTAAATATATATGGTTTCATGAGAAATTGTCCCAGCCTATCAATAAGTCAACGTAAAAAATGTCCAGGCATTCCCAGGGTCCATCCTGATAACTTCTGTCAGGTAGAGAGAAGAATTGCCAGGTTTTCCATTTCAAATCTATACATGGAGCATTTTCAATTTTGCAAATGTCAGGGCTTTGACAGCACTCCTTTAAAAGTAGCTTTTTTGTTTTTAAATTACATTTGTTAAGCTTGAAATCCATAATGTGAATGATCGGCCCTGGTGGTATTTATATAAAAATTAAAACTGTCAAGGTGTATTAAGATGTTATCAACGGCTATAGCACGAGCCACAGTTTCTTTGCACTTGCCCTCTTGACACATTTTTTAAATTTTTGCCGTAGATGTGAACTATGGAAACATTATATATCACTTTCTTAAAAAAATTGAAGCCTCATGTTCTTAGAAAATTTCTCAGTGAGTTTATATAGAAGGAGACAAAGCAGAAGAAACTAACATTGTTCTATGCTTGGTGCATATATGTTGGGTGCTACTGACTATATCTGGCGTCTCATTTGATCTTTGACATCACCCACTGGTGCATATTGTGCCCTTCGTACAGGTGAAAGTACTGAGTCTCAGGAGGGATAAGCCAGTAGGCCAAGGTCATACCCCAAATATTGAACCCTAACCTTTTATTACAATGTTCTTCTAACATCTGCCCAGATAAATCTTACCTTCCTTCTTCTGACCTCTAAGGTACTTCTGATTATCTTAACATTTGTGACTTAGATTGTTAGAAAGATGTATTAAGATAATTTTAAGTCCATTATGGTTCAAAAAGTAAGTGTAACCAAAAGTGCTTTTTAAAGATAGTGGAAGTCTTTTTTTTGTTGTTTTTAAGCTGCACTGCGTGGCATGAGGGATCTTAGTTCCCATCCAGGGATCGAACCCATGCCCCCTGCAGTGGAAGCTCGGAGCCCTAACCACTGAACCACCTGGGAATCCCTGATAGTGGAAGTCATTTGAAGATGAATTGGGTAAACGTTTTGCCCTAGAAGTTTATACATAAGTCTCCTTATGATAACAGAGATACAAATACCATTTGAATAAGTACTAAAAAAGAGATTTCTTCACAGTTCAGGTTTGTATTCTGGCATTGTTTAGTTTATGTTCGAGTTGAGCGGGGTGACGTTGAGGAGAAGGCCCATCAATTCACAGATTAATATTACTGCTTCTCTGTGTCCCTCTGAGGACGTATTGCCATGGATAAGTTTCTATTCAAAAGTTTGGGTTCTCTCGTTTTTAATTTCTTTAATTTAAAAAAAATTTTTGAATTTATTTTTTATACAGCATATTCTTATTAGTTATCTATTTATACATATTAGTTTATATCTCAATCCCAATCTCCCAATTTATCACACCACCACCCCCCACTTCCCCCCTTTGGTGTCCATACCTTTGTTCTCTATATCTGTGGCTCTATTTCTGCCTTGCAAACCGGTTCATCTGTACCATTTTTCTAGATTCCATATACGTGTTACTATATGATATTTGTTTTTCTCTGTGTGACTTACTTCACTCTGTATGACAGTCTCTAGGTCCATCCACATCTCGACAAATGACCCAATTTCATTTCTTTTTATGGCTGAGTAATATTCCATTGTATACATATATAGACCACATTTTCTTTATCCATTTATCTGTTGATGGGCATTTAGGTTGCTTCCATGTCCTGGCTATTGTAAATAATGCTGCCATGAGCATTGGGGTGCATGTGTCTTTTTCAACTATGGTTTTCTCTGGGTATATGCCCAGTAGTGGGATGGCTGGGTCATATGGTAATTCTATTTTTAGTTTTTTAAGGAACCTCCATACTGTTCTCCATAGTGGCTGCATCAATTTACATTCCCACCAACAGTGCAAGAGGGTTCCCTTGTCTCCACACTTTCTCCAGCATTTGTTGTTTGTACATTTTCTGATGATGCCCATTCTAACCAGTGTGAGGTGATACCTCATTGTAGTTTTGATTTTCATTTCTCAAATAATTAGTGATGTTGAGCAGATTTTCATGTGCCTCTAGGCCGTCTGTATGTCTTCTTTGGAGAGATGTCTGTTTAGGTCTTCTGTCCATTTTTGGATTGGGTTGTTTGTTTTTCTAATATTGAGCTGCATGAGCTGCTTATAAATTTTAGAAATTAATCCTTTGTCCATTGATTCGTGTGCAAATATTTTCTCCATTCTGAGGGTTGTCTTTTCATCTTGTTTATGGTTTCCTTTGCTGTGCAAAAGCTTTGAAGTTTCATTAGGTCCCATTTGTTTATTTTTGTTTTTATTTCCATTACTCTAGGAGGTGGGTCAAAAAAAGATCTTGCTGTGGTTTGTGTCAAAGAGTGTTCTTCCTATGTTTTCCTCTAAGAGTTTTATAGTGTCTGGTATTACATTTAGGTCTCTAATCCATTTTGAGATTATTTTTGTGTATGGTGTTAAGGAGTGTTCTAATTTCATTCTTTTACATGTAGCTGTCCAGTTTTCCCAGCACCACTTATTGAAGAGACTGTCTTTTCTCCATTGTATATCCTTGCCTACTTTGTCATAGACTAGTTGACCATAGGTGCGTGGGTTTATCTCTGGGCTTTCTATCTTGTTCCATTGATCTAAGTTTCTGTTTTTGTGCCAGTACCATATTGTCTTGATTACTGTAGCTTTGTACTAGAGTCTGAAGTCAGGGAGTGTGATTCCCCCAGCTCCATTTTTTTCCCTAAAGACTGCTTTGGCTATTTGGGGTCTTTTGTGTCTCCATACAAATTTTAAGATTTTATGTTCTAGTTCCATAAAAAATGCCATTGGTAATTTGATAAGGATTTCACTGAATCTGTAGATTGCTTTGGGTACTATAGTCATTTTCACAATATTGATTCTTCCAATCCAAGAACATGGTATATCTCTCCATCTGTTGGTATCATCTTTAGTTTCTTTAGTGTCTTATAGTTTTCTGCATACAGATCTTTTTTCTCCCTAGGTAGGTTTATTCCTAGGTATTTTATTCTTTTTGTTGCAATGGTAAATGGGAGTGTTTCCTTAATTTCTCTTTCAGATTTTTCATCATTAGTGTATAGGAAAGCAAGAGATTTCTGTGCATTAATTTTGTATCCTGCAACTTTACCAGATTCATTGATTAGCTCTAGTAATTTTCTAGTAGCATCTTTAGGATTCTCTATGTATAGTATCATGTCATCTGCAAACAGTGACAGTTTTACTTCTTCTATTCCAATTTGTATTCCTTTTATTTCTTTCTCTTCTCTGATTGCCATGGCTAGGACTTTCAAAACTATGTTGAACATTAATGGCGAGAGTGGACATCCTTGTCTCGTTCCTGATCTTAAAGGAAATGGTTTCAGTTTTTCACCATTGACAGTGACGTTTGCTGTGGGTTTGTCGTATATGGTCTTTATTATGTTGAGGTAGGTTCCCTCTGTGCCCACTCTCTGGAGTTTTAATCATAAATGAGTGTTGAATTTTGTCAAAAGCTTTTTCTGCATCTATCGAAATGATCATATGGTTTTTATTCTTCAATTTGTTAATATGGTGTATCACATTGATTGATTTGCATATACTGAAGAATCGTTGCATCCCTGGGATAAATCCCACTTGATCATGGTGTATGATCCTTTTAATGTGCTGCTGGACTTTGTTTGCTCGTATTTTGTTGAGGATTTTTGCATCTATATTCATCAGTGATATTGGTCTGTAATTTTCTTTTTTTGTGACATCTCTGTCTGGTTTTGGTATCAGGGTGATGGTGGCCTCATAGAATGAGTTTGGGAGTGTTCCTTCCTCTGCAATTTTTAGGAAGAGTTTGAGAAGGCTGGGTGTTAGCTCTTCTCTAAATGTTTGATAGAATTCACCTGTGTGTCCATCTGGTCCTGGACTATTGTTTGCTGGAAGATTTTTAATCACAGTTTAAATTTCATTACTTTTGATTGGTCTCTTCATATTTTCTATTTATTCCTGGTTCAGTTTTGGAAGGTTATACCTTTCTAAGAATTTGTCCATTTATTCCAGGTTGTCCATTTTATTGGCATAGATTTGCTTGTAGTAGTCTCTTAGGATGCTTTGTATTTCTGCAGTGTCTGTTGTAACTTCTTTTTCTTTTCTCATTTTATTGAATTGAGTCCTCTCCCTCTTTTTCTTGATGAGTCTGGCTAATGGTTTATCACTTTTGTTTATCTTCTCAAAGAACCACCTTTTAGTTTTATTGATCTTTGCTATTGTTTTCTTTGTTTCTATTTCATTTATTTCTGCTCTGATCTTAATGATTTCTTTCCTTCTGCTAACTTTGGGTTTTGTTTGTTCTTCTTTCTCTAGTTCCTTTAGGTGTAAGGTTAGATTGTTTATTAGACATTTTCCTTGTTTCCTGAGGTAGGCTTGTATTGCTATAAACTTCCTTCTTAGAACTGCTTTTGCTGCATCTCATAGGTTTTGGCTCATGCTGTTTTCATTGTCATTTGTCTCTAGGTAGTTTTTGATTTCTTCTGATTTCTTCAGTGGTCTTTTGGTTATTTACTAACATATTGTTTAACCTCCATGTGTTTTTGTTTTTACATTTTTTTCCCTGTAATTGATTTCTAATCTCATAGCGTTGTGGTCCGAAAAGATGCTTGATATGATTTCAGTTTTCTTAAACTTGCTGATGCTTGGTTTGTGACCCAAGATGTGACCTATCCTAGAGAATGTTGTGTGTGCACTTGGAAAGAAAATGTAATCTGCTGTTTTTGGATGGAATGTCCTATAAATATCAATTAAACCTATCTGGTCTAATGTGTCATTTAAAGCTTCTGTTTCCTTATTTATTTTCATTTTGGATGATCTGTCCATTGGTGTAAGTGAGGTGTTAAAGTCCCCCACTCTTACTGTGTTACTGTTGATTTCCTCTTTTATAGCTGTTAGCAGTTGAGTTATGAGTTGAGGTGCTCCTATGTTGGGTGCATATATATTTATAATTGTTATATCTTTCTCTTGGATTCATCCCTTGATCATTATGTAGTGTCCTTCCTTGTCTCTTGTAACATTCTTTATTTTGAAGTCTATTTTGTCTGATATAAGTATTGCTACTCCAGCTTTCTTTTGATTTCCGTTTGCATGGAATATCTTTGTCTATTCCCTCACTTTCAGTCTGTATGTGTCCCTAGGTCTGAATTGGGTCTCTTGTAGACAGCATATATATGGGTCTTGTTTTTGTATCCATTCAGCAAGCCTGTGTTTCGGTTGGAGCATTTAATCCATTCACATTTAAGGTTACAATGGATATATATGTTCCTATTACCATTTTCTTAATTGTTTTGGGTTTGTTTTTTTTTTTAACATTTTTATTGGAGTATAATTGCTTTACAATGGTGTGTTAGTTTCTGCTTTATAACAAAGTGAATCAGTTATACATATACATATGTTCCCATATCTCTTCCCTGTTGCATCTCCCTCCCTCCCACCCTCCTTATCCCACCCCTCTAGGTGGTCACAAAGCACGGAGCTGATCTCCCTGTGCTTTGCGGCTGCTTCCCACTAGCTATCTATTTTACGTTTGGTAGTGTATATATGTCCATGCCACTCTCTTACTTTGTCACAGCCTACCCTTCCCCCTCCCCATATCCTCAAGTCCATTCTCTAGTTGGGTGTGTTCTTGTAGGTCCTTTTCTTCTCTTGTGTTTCCCACTTAGAGAAGTTCCTGTAGCATTCGTTGTAGAGTTGGTTTGGTGGTGCTGAATTCTCTTAGCTTTTGCTTGTCTGTTAAAGCTTTTGATTTCTCTGTCGAATCTAAATGAGATCCTTGCTGGGTAGAGTATTCTTGGTTGTAGGTTCTTCCCTTTCATCCCTTTAAATATGTCTTGCCACTCCCTTCTGGCTTGCAGAGTTTCTGCTGAGAAATCAGCTGTTAACCTTATGGGGTTTCCCTTGTATGTTATTTCTTGCTTTTCCCTTGTTGTTTTAAATAATTTTTCTTTGTCTTTAATTTTTGCCAATTTGATTACTGTGTGTCTCGGCATGTTTCTCCTTGGGTTTATCCTTTATGGGACTCTCTGCACTTCCTGGACTTGGGTGGCTATTTCCTCTCCCATGGTAGGGGAGTTTTCGACTATAATCTCTTCAAATATTTTCTCGGGTCCTTTCTCTCTCTCTTCTCCTTCTGGGACCCCTATAATGCAAACGTTGTTGCTTTTAATATTGTCCCAGAGGTTTCTTAGGCTGTCTTCATTTCTTTTCATTCTTTTCTCTTTATTCTGTTCCGCAGCAGTGTATTCCACCATTCTGTCTTCCAGGTCACTTATCCGTTCTTCTGCCTCAGTTATTCTGTTATTGATTCCTTCTAGTGTAGTTTTCATTTCAGTTATTGTATTGTTCATCTCTGTTTGTTTGTTCTTTAATTCTTCTAGGTCTTTGTTAAACATTTCTTGCATCTTTTCCATCCTTGCCTCCATCCTTTTTCTGAGGTCCTGGGTCGTCTTCACTATCATTATTCTGAATTCTTTTTCTGGAAAGTTGCCTACCTCCACTTCATTTAGTTGTTTTTCTGGGGTTTATCTTGTTCCTTCTTCTTGTACATAGCCCTCTGCCTTTTTATTTTGTCCATCTTTCTGTGAATGTGATTTTCGTTTGACAGGCTGCAGAACTGTTTCTTTATGCTTCTCTCTCTCTTTTTTTTTTTTTTTAACATTCTCTTTTAACTGCAGTGTGTTTATGAGGATTGAGTAATGAGCCTCTGTTGTCGATATTTCCTCCTTTTAGAACAATGAGGTTAGCTTTTTCTTCCTTACGGTTTTAATCCCATGTAGATGTCCCTTAAAGCAGAGGAAGATTTATTCTTTTTATTCCAAGTATTAAATTTTTCAGTAGGTGTGCCATATGTTTCAGCCAAAGGCAAGCTCCTCCTATGTGTCTACAGCCTGTGGCCTGGTAAAGCACTCCTTGGTCAGGAAATCACTCTCCCAGGGCTCCATGATTTGTGTGTGCAGAGGTCCAAAGGCCTGGCTCCTTCACCTTCAATAGAGGCAACTCTGAAGGGCTTTTTGAGCCCGTAATTCTTGTGGGATCCACATCGTCTCACTTTCCCTCCTCCCTCTCCCCACTCTGCTTCCTGCACCCCCATGGCGCCTAAGAGCACCTCCTACGAGCCCTCTGGAACACAGATCCCAGAATCTGTTTCTCAAGGAGCTGAGCTCTGACCACCTCCAACAAGTTCCTCTGTTGTCTCAGTTTTATAATTTCCACAGACCTGAGACCAGATTCCCTGAATGGTGCCTAGATTCTTACTCATTAATATGAATCCCGGTGTGTTGCTCGTTTGAGAATTCGTTTGCAGTGACAGGTACCAGGTGGGTGAAGACAGTTATTGTTCAAATTTAAGGCAGCGGCCAGCACAGGAGGGATCATGGAATAGAGAGTTCATGTATTGGGTGAAGCAGGGAGGGATACATTAGGAGTTTGTGATTCACATATACCCACTACTATGTATAAAATAGATAACCAACAAGGACCTACTGTATAGGACAGGGTACTATATTCAATATTTTGTAATAACCTATATGGGAAAAGAATCTGAAAAAATATATACATGTGTGAATACATATATATGTGAATCACTTTGCTGTACACCTGAAACTAACACAACCCTGTAAATCAACTCTACTCCAATAATAATCATAATCATAATCATAAAGAAAGTCCATGTATCGTTCCACAGTTAGAGATCTCAGGGAAACATTTCTGTCTGGGCATTCACAAGAGCAAAGGGGTGTGTGTGTGTGTGTGTGTGTGTGTGTGTGTGTGTGTGTGTGAAAAAGAGAGAGAGAGAGAGACAGAGAGGAGAGAGAGGATGTAAACTATTTTCAGTAGGTCCACTTCATCATGTTAGATATTGAGACTTTAGAAATGAATATGACAGATCCCCATTTTAAATATTAAGAAACTGTTTCCATGATTATCTAATCATTGCATAATTTAGTCAGCTGTGGGGTCAGAATTCAGATGTTAACTTGACTCCAGTACTGTTGTCCTTTACGCAAGACCTTGCTGGCTCTTCTCAATTGTGTTCAGTCCTCTGTATCCTATTAAAAAGAAAAGCCTCTAGGACAAAATGTGTTGAATGATAACTAAAATCGCACTCTGGGTGCTTGATTTGAGGTCATAAATATCTGTAGAAAGTCCTCGTTGCCTCTTGTGGAGAAGGTCTTCACGTAGCTGGACTGCTTGGATGCCACTGGATGATGGGGTGAGCTGCCAGGCAGAATGTTACCTTTCCCTTGGAATGCTGTCTCTCACAGACTTAAGTCCTGGATCCTCTCTGCTAGGGAAGTATATCTGTGGCATCTATTACCCCATAATATACCACGTGTTTTATTTATGTTAGTCATCTTTTATACAGAACTGTCACGAAATACATCACTACTGATTACAGCCTATGTGGGCAAGCCATGCTGGTCAATTATGCCCCTTCCCACAGATCACGCCAGTGGTACCTGGCTGGGAAGAGAGGAGGATAAATCCAAAACAGTGATGGATGGCTTCAAGAGGTTAAGAGATGACTGGGTGTGGAGACAAATCTACATTAAAAATGCCTAGAGGTGCCCTCTTTTATCTTCTAAGTTTTTATCTCTGCCTTCATCTCCTCAGAGCAAGCTCTGTCCAACTGGTGTGAATGAAATGACCCTAATCATCTCTAGTAATTCTCCTTGTCTTTCAGTCTTCTTTATCTGAGTTGATAGAGCCACCCTAGTTTTCTTAGGATTAGTGTTTGCATGGATATCTTTTTCCGTATTTTTACTTTCAACTTGTATGTGTGTATTTATATTTAAAGTGAATCTCTTGGGACTTCCTTGGTGATCCAGTAGTCAGGACTTGGTGCTTTCACTTAACCGGGCCTGGGTTCCATCCCTGGTCAAGGAACTAAGATCCCGCAAGCCACATGGCACAGCCAAAAAAAAAAAGTAAAAATGTTTTTAAAAAAGTAAAGTGAATCTCTTATAAACAATATATAATTGGGTCTTGGGTTTTTTTTAATTCAATATAATAATCTTTCCCTTTAATTGAAATGTTTGATTTGTTTATTTTACACGTAATCACTGATATGGTTGGTTTTAAGCCTACATCTTGCTGTGTGTTTTTTTTTTTTTTTTTTTTTCTATCACTTCTGTATGTTTTTGTTCCTCCTTCCTATCTTCTTTTTGGTTAATTGAATACATTTTAGTATTCCATTCTATCACCTCTGTTGACGTTTTAGCTATGCCTCTTGATATTTTTTTAGTAGTAGTTCTAGGGATTACAGTATACATTTTTAACTCATCACAGTCTAGTTTGAGTTTATATCACTTAGTGTAAGAACGTTACGTGGTTTCTCATTGCCCCGCTGGCCAGGCTCCTAGTACTGCCTCTCGTCCCTCAATAACATCCATGACTGTCACCCTTTCTCCTTTAATTTCAGCAGGATTTGGAGAATTTGCCCCCTTCTCTCGTAACATCTTTTTGGAAGTCGTGGAATGTTCCTTTACCTCCTAAACTCTATAGACCCTCTCACTACTAACATATTTAAAGGGATCCTATATTATGTATATCTAAATATGTATAATATAAATGTATCTAAATATTGTCTACGGGAATCCATTGGATGTTTGAATAGATCTTGATCTTTAGCATTTATTTATGCTCTAATGAACTGTCTGGGGGACTGCACCAGGGATACACAATGATAAATAAGACACAGTCCCAGCCCTCAAAGGTCCTGAAGTACAGTGAGGAACCGTAGACCCAGAACAAGGCAATTATAACAGAGTGTGGTAAGTGCTATAGGATGAGGACAGGCCCAGGGACCTGAGCGCATCAGCTGAGGTGCATCTAAGTCAGCCTTTGGAGGCTGGAAAAGTCCTAAAGGAGAGACACTGGGATGAGACAGGGGAAAATTGTGCTGGAGCGGGGTGCGGAGAGGTTGCCCTGCTGCTCCAAGGAGAGAGTATTATTGGAGAACTGTAACCCAGTGACTGTGGTTATTAAGGTTCCTTGTCGTCATTAGTCAGGTTGGTAGGGGAAGGAGGGGTGATAGCAGTGAGAAAGGAGTCTAAATGTAGGCTTAGGCCATGTCAAAAAGAACCTTATCAAACTTATTAAGCAGTTTGACCTTAATCCTAAGAGCAACAAGGAGCTATTACAGGGATTTACATAGAAGAGTGGCAGGGAGGGCTCCCTGTTTTAAAATGATCACTCCGGCTTCCTTGGAGAGAATGAAGGTGAGATTGGGCCTTTGGAGTGGCGTTGGTGGGAGGTGAGAGTAGCCTTATTTCTGACAGTGACAGTGGGAAAAGTGATGAGTGATAAGTTGAGGTTGATATTGTTTTAAAGAGAGATGACATTTTATTTATATAGGAAAGGCTCCATGGTGTCAGGTTTGGGCAATCAGAGGAGCATGGTGGGGTTCACCAGCCTGAGGACCCCAGGAAAAGGGACAGGTGTGGGGAGAGGGTGGTGATGTTTACAGGTGAGGTGCTTATGAGACATTCGAGTCGTGTTAGCCACTAGGCCACTGATTATAGGGTTGCAGGGCTCAAGAGCTAGAAACAAAGACCACTACCATTTTACAAAGTAATTCAAGGGATGGGGTGGACGGATTCACACAGGAAGGGTGGAAGAACGGACAGGCGACTGATCTTGGGACCCTGAAAACACGCTTGTTACGCAATATGGAAATGAACAACAGTTGGCAGAGGGCAAACTGTAAATGAGGCAATATTTCTGCATTCACATCTTTACTGTGGTACAAATAACCTTTTCAACAACAATTAAACACCAAAATAGAGAAATCATTCACTGTCCCATGACCTTAATTGTTTCCACATTTCTTTGTAGATCTCATCCACATGTATTCACAGTTTTCATACACCTTCAATCAGAGTGTGGATTTAGTGCCGCATTCCAGCCCTTTTCATTAATATACTACCAGCATTTTTCACGTTACTTCGGAGGCTTCATTTACTAACAGCGGCTTTGAAACATGACAGTGCCTCTAGGAGAGTGCCCGGTACTCCACATGAAGGAGAAAAAAAAGAGATGGATTTGGAGGGTTTAGCAGCGAAGATTTTCATTCAAAAAGTGAGAGAGTAATCGGGTGATGGCACAGCAGGACTGATGTACAGAGGAGACCTGAGTGTAGGATTTCATGTTGCTTTCGCAATTCATAACCTCCGACCACACTGTGTGATGGAACATCGTGTGTGTTCACACGCATGACGTGAGCCGTGCTCTCATGCAGCCTAAACTGCGGCCCCTGCCGCAGACGTGTGACACGGGGTAAACCACCATCTCGAAAGGAACCGAAATGTTCCCTTGTGCTTCCGTACACAGTCAGCTTCCAGAGTCCAAAGGAATGGGAGACAGGGAGAGCGACAAAATGCCAATCTGTTGCCTCTCAGCACAAAATCTGACCAAGGTATTTAAAGAAACGCTGGGTCCAGTTGCACAGGTCCTTACGCCAGAAAGCTTGTGTGTGGGTTCAGATTTGGCTTGACCGCTCCTAAGCTATACAGTCTTGGTGGCTGTGAATGCATCCGTCTTTAAATTGTGGCCAAATATCCTTTTACAGAATTGCTATAAAGACTAAGTGAAATAATATATAAATGGTATCATTCTTCAACCTTAGGTACATGTCATTTTTATTATTATCACCATCTAGTACTCTGTAGGTATCACGACGGGGAAGGGGAGGGTGGAATGAACTGGGAGACTAGGTTTGACATAAATACACTACCATGTGTAAAATAGATGGCTAGTGGGAACCTGCCGTATAGCACAGGGAGCTCAGCTCGGTGCTCTGTGACCACCTAGAGGGGTGGGATAGGGTGGCATGGGAGGGAGGTCCAAGGGGGAGGGGATATATGTATACATGTAGGTGATTCACTTTGTTGTACAGCAGAAACTAACACAACACTGTAAAGCAATTATACTCCAGTAAAAAAAATAAAATAAACTTGATGTGATACAAACAACGAAGCAAAACAAGCACAACAAAAATCCCTGTAGTACTTTGGTGTATTATGATGTGTAAAATAGATGGCTAGTGGGAACCTGCCGTATAGCACAGGGAGCTCAGCTCGGTGCTCTGTGACCACCTAGAGGGGTGGGATAGGGTGGCATGGGAGGGAGGTCCAAGGGGGAGGGGATATATGTATACATGTAGGTGATTCACTTTGTTGTACAGCAGAAACTAACACAACACTGTAAAGCAATTATACTCCAATAAAAAAAAATAAAATAAACTTGATGTGATACAAACAACGAAACAAAACAAGCACAACAAAAATCCCTGTAGTACTTTGGTGTATTATGACTGAAACAGTATCCACGGGGAGGAAGCTGTCAGCGTCTCCTGCTGCATATGGTTTACGACGCTTATCATGAGCCTAGTCTTAGCCTTTACCCTGCATTGTTCGTTTTATCCTTTGTTAGCCTTGATCTGCAGCTGCTTACGCAAATAGATCCAAGTCTGACTCTTTTCCCTTAGGGGGATCTATCTTTTTTCTTCAGGAAAGAACTTAGAGGCTGCCTGTTGGAGGTTTTTGAATTTTTTTTTTTAACCCTTTGAATATTTAGTAAAACCCTAAGGTCTCCTTTTTTTCTTTTTGTACTCCTGACTAAGTTTATCAAATACCGCTTACACAAAAGCATTTTCATAGTTAACCACCCTTAACAATCTCATCAAGAATGGGGAGATCCTTAAGGTGTTTGGTGCGCGTCAGTGAAATAAGGAAGGCAGAAGTAAATTCCCTAAGTAAGATACTACATCAAGAGCAGTCTGTGGAGGAAATAAAACTATTTGTTGTTTAAATTACATCCTTGTATTTCTGGTGGAAGTTTTAAACCAAAAGCAAGCTATAACTATGTGGAAAATCCATGAAATCATTGGTAAATCTTATCTGCTTGGTAAACCATCCACATTTCTCAGCCACTCTCTTGAAAACAAGAACAGTTTATACTGTTTTACTATGACTATTACAGAAAAGCTTAAAAGCTTATGTAGTTTAAGTCCCAATTTTCTTTACTTAAAATCACAGTGTCCTTGATTGAGACTTTTTCCATACCATCATCTGCTTATTTGACTTCTCTAATTCATCCAAATGCTCAGACCCAGGGCAGGTTAAGACCTTTAGAAAATCCTGCTGGGCATTAAAAAGGACGCTCACCTCTTCATCTCCTACCTAAAGGTAATTAGAAATAAAAGCAATACCAAACTGCAAGATAGTGTTAGAGATCAGTGAAGTTCTGATTTTATTCAACAAAGAGTACTTAATTTTTTTGTTCTTTTTTGAAAACATCAAATATCAGCTTCTTTCCAAAAAAACCTTTGCTGCTGCACAAGCACATTTTTTAGCCTCTCTTTGGGTAATCTGACACTGGGTCAGATCCACTAAGCTATTTGGGAATCGAGTTCCAAAGCCAGAAGGTGTGGGTAACCAAAAAATAATTCAGTATGTCATTCTATTTTATAAAACTAACTTTCTCTGAGGTCATTGGCAAATAGCACATACCTTTCAAACGAAAGATTTTGCCTTTAGAGGAATGACAAAAGAATATGTTTTGAGAGTTGAAAAAATTATGTTGGAGAGAGAAAGTTTAAGTACTTCAGAGTTTATATCCTAGTGTCAGAATTATTGTCTTTCTCACATTGTGTTCTAGCTATCGGATGAAGGTAGAACTGTATAACTCCACAAGGTTTTTGAAATGCTGTGAAGTTGAAGAACTTCTGGAACTCGTCATATGCAGCTTCTGCCAGAGCTGCTGGATTCCTCTGGGATGTTAGAGAGAGCAGTGAGGGCTTGAAGAGGGCAGAGTTCTTTGGGGACCTCAACATCATAGGCCCCCCGTTTTTGACCTGGCACTTACCCTTGCACTCATCCAACGCAGATTTTGCGCACTGGCTGCTGTATGTGGGCTGCACATATCACGTTTCTTTCTTTGTGTCTTGGTCTGTGTTATTAGAACTTGAATGCATTTAGATGGGGCCTGTTTTCCCCAGTTCACTTATGGAACTCACTACTCCATATGCTTTCACCTACCTGGTACCAACCTGGCCCCTCCCTATCAGCATTAGAGTTTATGGAACTACCACCTTTATGAAACAGCCATCATCTTATGCTGATGCCATCTCCTTTAAAAAATATATTTATTGAAGTATAGTTGACTTACAATGTTGTGTTCGTTTCAGGTGTACAGCAAAGTGATTCAGTTATACATCCATATATATACATATGTACATATACCTGTATTCTTTTTCAGATTCTTTTCCATTATAGGTTATTCCAAGATATTGAATATAGTTCCCTGTGCTATACAGTAGGTCTATGCTGTTTACCTATTTTATATACAGTAGTGTGTATCTGTTAATCCAAAACTCATCATCTCTTTTTTATAAAGGTGTGGTCTCAGAGGCTATGTTCACCTATGGTCATATAGAGCTAAAACCAGAACTCAGGCCCCTGACTGCTAGAGCAGTGTCATTTTCACCATAAAGGTTGGGGTCTGAAATTTAAATTTACTTCATTAGCTATGTCTTTCAAGAAAAAAGAAAACACGCAGCTTTAAAAATAAATACTATACATAATTTTACCACCTGCATAGCTAATGATATTACAGGGGAAAAAACAAAGTGCAGTAAATAAACTCAAGAGGGCT
This sequence comes from Kogia breviceps, assembly GCF_026419965.1. Taxonomy (NCBI): domain Eukaryota; kingdom Metazoa; phylum Chordata; class Mammalia; order Artiodactyla; family Physeteridae; genus Kogia; species Kogia breviceps. The sequence goes on along the minus strand of NC_081310.1, from coordinate 14,960,951 downwards.
ATCCCACATTATTTTCTCAAAATGTTTCTAGGGATAGGCCTATGAATTATTTTTCTAGCAGAACATAAGGAAGCTTTTAAATGCAGAATAAGACATTTTTCCTATGGCAGGGATATTTTCGATGCATACTTAGACGTAGTTATCAGCATGTCCCAGTTAAAAATTTTTGACAAATTCTGACTTTATATGTATATTTCACACCCTATTAGAATACATTAGAATGTATTATAAATTCCCTTGGGGCAGGGTTCCTCTTCCTTGTTCTACATATTTTACTTATTAGATAACTGTCTGCACATGCTATGGCAAAGATAATAAGGCATTAAATTCGAAATGTGCCTAATTTAAATTTTCCAATTGAATTTTTTCATATTGCTGTAAGCATCTGTGTATTTATGTTAAAGAACTGTGGAGCACCTTTATTAGATGAGTAAAATTAATATAAAAGGCAAGTATCATTTTCTTCTCTTATTTGTCTGGACTTTTAGAAATACCCATTAATTGAAATCTGGTGTTTGGTTTATTTGACAAAGAACTATATTTTTGAAGTTGTGTGTAACAAAATGGGATGAGAAAACAAGGCTGATGCTTTACTTTATCCAGTACCTGGCATAGAATAGGCGTCTTTGATGAATGAATGAATGAATGGACGGGTGAATGAGTGGATGGATGAACAGGCCTTTCTAGCAAGGCCCTGACAGTGGATCTATCATCAGCTTTTTCAGAAAGGGTAGGAATTATTGAATAGTTATGTACAAAAAAGACCTACAATCATGCCCATACTTTTTATCCTGGCGGTAGAGAGTTTTGATGGCCATAAACGATCTTCCCAATGTCATGCAGCACTATTTGCCTACATACACAACATACATAAGCTAATTTGGCCCTGTTACTACTTCCCTCTTAACCCTTGGTGACTTAGGCCCATCCATCTACCTGGAACGTCTTGTCAAAATCCATTTTTCAAGGACTACCTCGGAGGACACCCTTGGGAAGCAGACTTTGATCACCCCCTTTGAGAGTGGTCTTTCCTCTGAAATGGAACTACACTTGGTTTATTCCTCTCATGGGACCCTAATCAGACATTGCCTACCATGGTGGTTTTTTATCACTTCCTTCGGTTCTCCTACCAAATTTTAAACTCTCTGAGGTCAAGAGGCGATGTTTTAATCATTGTTTTGTCTCCATGTCCCAAAACATCTATATCTTGTTACTCATGTCAATGCATATATTAGGCATTTTTGGAAGTATTTCATGATAAAAATGTGGTTTAAAATAAGTCCCATCTTATTTAGAAAATAAATACTGTATGATCTTCTTACATGTAGAACCTAAATAAACAAACAAATAAATAATGAAGCTTATAGATACAGACAACAGATCATTGGTTGCCAGAGGGCAGGGGTGGGGGTGGTGGGAGAAACGGGTGAGCTAGCTTTTTAAAAAATTTAAATAAATTTGAATATTAAAAGTAAAGACAAGAAAATATATACAGCAGCTTTATTCACTATATCCAAAACCTGGAAGGATCCAAGATGTCCTTCGACAGGTGAACAGATAACCTAAGTATGACGGAGTAGTTGTGACTCGTGCAGACAGGGGAAATAAAAGATTTCATGCAGTATTTGGCCCCATTTGAGCTGGTGTACTTCATTACGTAAGGCACTCGTTGTTAAGAGCATATTTCCTGAAAATCTTAGGATTTTCAGTTCTTTGTGAAGCCTGGCTGAGCAGACTCTGTTATCCCATAATATAGTATTTATGACAGATTACTAGTAGCTACTCATTCATTAAGCCCTGGCTATATGGCTGTATACTTACTGTGATCAGTGTTTTAGTACGTTGCCTTTAATGCTCTCAATAATGCTGCCAAGTAAGAGTCCTTATTTTGCATATAGGAAACTAAGGCTCAGAGAGTATGACCTGCAAAATAATAATAATAATAAATAAACGTCACAATTAATAAGTGATAATAGATATTTGAGGGCTTACTGTATATTTGGCCTTGTGTTGAGCACTTGACATTCATTTCATGTACTTGTCAGAGAATCTGAAGAATCTAAGACACTAAGCACAGGGCTTTGTACATTGTAGACATCAAACTATATCAAATAGATGAGGCTCGGAGAAGATAACTAGGTCGGCCATTTGGTAGAGCTGGGAGTGGAGTCCCCACCCCCCCTACCAAAAGAAGTGGGTTTGATTTTGATGCTAGATTTTGAGGCTTAAAATTCAATAGTTACCGCGTAGGCTATAAGGCAGACGTGGTGGGATTTAAATCCTGGTTTCTGTTCTTTGAAGAGTTCTGGCGATCCTAGAGGAGATGGTAACTTTTCTGAGACTGAGCTTCCTTGCGTATTGAACTTATTTACATAATATTTACCTCAGCATAATTTTAGGCAGTCAGTAGATAACAGTGGTTCCTCCTTTCTCCAAAATAAATGTTTTTTGAGGAAGGATAATATTAGAATATTGTAGAATATTATTAGGATATTAAAGCGTAGCTGCTTCACCTGAAGTCATTTCAATCCAGTCCTTCCTTAATGGTGCTTGGGTATTTTATAGACAATATGGGGGCAGCACATTTCAAGGATGTAGCTTGGACTTTGGAGCCAGACATTCCTGAATTTGAGTGTAGATTCTGAAATTGTTGGCTCTGGTCATAGGATAGTTCTGAGCTTTGGTTTCCTCAACTGGAAACTGGGTTTAAAATACCTTTCTTACAGGATTTTCATGAGGATTACAGACAATATACGTATTTTTTTGTTTTTGAATTTTTGAATTTAATTTAATTTATTTTTTATACAGCAGGCTCTTATTAGTCATGCACTTTATACACATCAGTTGTATACATGTCAGTCCCAACCTCCCAATTCATCCCACCACGGACAATATATGTTTTTATTGTATATTGGACCATAGTTGATTTACAATGTTGTGTTAGTTTCAGGTGTCCAGCAAAGTGAATCAGTTATACATATACATGTATCTATATATGGTAAATGCCGAGCACATCATGGACCACCTTCAATAATAAAGCCGGCCAACAATTTGGGTAGGTGCAAAGGCTTTGTTGACTTTTGACCTTGACTTTCAAAATTTTATTTTAACCAATAAACTGAGGTGTAATTCCCTAACACCTTACGGTCCTCTCATGGAAATACCGTTTCGCCAATAAAGTCAACCGACAATTTAATCAGTTCTTCTTTTTTTAATAGACCAAACTTTCTTTGCCTATCTTGTCCCCAGATCTTGTTGAAATGCATACCTAACAAAGCCCAGAATAAATATAAAATGTCGTAACGAGAAAATCATCTGAAGAGGACAACCACGCAAAAGGCTCTCCATGCCGTTTAGACATTCACACAGCCATACGCACGTGACTGCTCTCGAGTTACTCAGCTATCTGCTTGGCGTGGTATAAGTTATGTATCTATCTGAGTAAACTGTACTAGCAGCAATCACAGGCTTAATGATTGCTTATATTTTTTCCATCATGAGATATATTGAAAATTACAGACATCATGGAGCTAGAGCTGACAAAACCCCAGTATCTTGTTATTCAAATAGCTTTAAACTCACTGTTACCATAACCCAGGATAAACATTGCAGGTGATTAGATTATGGTTAACCTATCTGGATGGCATTTTAGGCAGTAGACACACAAAATTTCCCCCTGCGTTCCTTATGCCCTTATTTTTCAGAAATCATGTCTTTGAAATTTTGGCCAGTACCCACTCCTTTGTGTGTTTTATTCTTTTCTTTTTTTAGAAGCCAATGTGACTTTAAAAACATAAGGAACAAGGAAAGAAAGGAAAATCTAGTTAACGGGGACAGTTTGCTGAGTCAGCGTGTTGAGCAGAATCAAATGCAACGATCTGAATCAGGTTTACCACTTTTTATGACTTTGGACAAGTGTCTTTACCTTTGCCGTGGCATCAGTTACCCGTTAGAACAAGGAGTCGGATTATATGATCGGAAGATCCCTTCTAGTTCTTAAGTTCAATGATTCTAAATGATTGAGCTTCATCAATTTTATTTGTAGTGAAAGAGAAATTGGTTTAGATCTGAAAAGAGATTATGCAATAACCACAATCAAATATATGACATCTACGTTACCTGAATAATGGAGACCTGAATCAACGGCCAGAGGCATATTGGTCTGAGTCATGTCTGACCCAAGAGGGCAGAATTATTGAGATCAGGATGGACAAAGTAGAGGCTTCTAAGGAGACTCTGACTCTCTTTTTCTTTTCTTGTTTTACATTTTATTGAAGTATAGTTGATTTACGGTGTTGTATTAATTTCTGCTGTACAGCAAAATGATTCAGTTATACACAGATATATTCTTTTTCGTATTCTTTTCCATGATGGTTTCTCACAGGATATTGAATACAGTTCCCTGTGCTATGCAGTAGGACCTTGTTGTTTATCCATTCCATATAGAATAGTTTGCACCTGCTGATCCCAAGCTCCCAATCCATCCCTCCCCCTCACTCCCCACCTCTTGGCAACCACAAGTCTATTCTCTATGTCTGTGAGTCTGTTTCTGTTTCATAGATAAATTCCTTTGTGTCATATTTTAGACTCAACATGTAAGTGACACATATGGTATCTGTCTTTCTCTTTCTGACTTAACTTCACTTAGTATGATCATCTCTAGGTCCATCCGTGTTGCCGCATGACTCTCCTTTTATATAAATATTGACAATAGGTCAGTGTCTATGGTGTGACTTCTGATATCACTGATAAACTTCTTCTGGAGGTTTAATGACGTACCCATTGCCGTCCCATCAAATATCACACTACTTCTCCTCCTACGTCAGATACGGATTTTCAAAGTGACAACATGTTTTAGCACTGAAACCACGAAGTGGGCTGCTGTCCCAGGACAATTCATATATGGTGTTGGGAAAGTTCCAGGAAGTGAATGAACAGGTTTCTGATTTTTTTTCCATCTCAGTAATCCCCAAATTTGGACTGGAGTCGGAGAACCAATAAAAATCAAGTGGCTCTGAAGAGCAAGTCAGGATTGTTTTCTGTCTGCTCTTGTAACATTTTTCCCTGAGTTCTCCCTCGCAAGTCACTCCCTACATAGACACACAGCTTCTTTGCCTAATTCTACCTCCTGGGTGCCCCAAACTGGAACAGCTGTAAACTCATATGTCCTGCGGGAGGACTTATCTTCATCCTTGTGGTGGGCTGAGAATTGATGGAGCAAAAGAAAGAGAGAGAGAGACATAGTACTAACAGAATAATAAGGATCGGGTTCTTTTGTCACAGTTTGACATCTGAGTGCACCTCTGTGAGGACAACTGTGCTGAATGAAGACATCAAAACCCGACAGGTGCGCTTTACAAGATTTGTTTCGAAGATGGCTTGGCTTTACTATTACATTCTATTTTTACCTCTACTGCCTTGAGATATTTTGAGTTTGTGTCTCTGTGGCTCCTGTTATAAAAAGTTATATCAGGATCAAGCAATGAAAAGGGAAAAAGAACTAGGGATCCGTAATGCTCCATTTGTGAGTCACGAGAAAGCTGGCTTCCACCTCGGCATGCGGAGTTCAGCGAAAGCCCGGGGCTTAGCTCCGTGCCCGGCTCGTAGGAACAGCGCGTTCCAAAGCTTCGTAGGCTCGCGGAGCTCCCCACTGCCAGGATGAAAAAAAGAAACGTCAAGGGACGATGTTCAAGGCTTTCTCCTCCCTCTCCAGATCCCGTAGTGTACGGCCACACGACCCTCTTCCTGGTTGCCTCACGCGCCGGGCCGGGCACTTTCATCTCTCGTTCATTTCTTCTTCCCATAGCTTAGAACCCACTTTCCTTCAGAGTCACATTGTTTTTTCTAATTTTTAAAAAAAAAAAATTTATTGAAGTACAGTTGATTCACAATTTGTGTTAATTTCTTCTGTACAGCAAAGTGACTCCGTTATAAATAAATCAATATATATATATATATTCTTTGCCATTATGATTTGTCATAGGACACTGAATATAGTTCCCTGTGCTATACAGCAGGACCTTGTTGTTTATCCATCCTATACATCATAGGCTGCCTCAGAGACACCTTTTGAGACAGTGGATCTGTAAAGCTCCCAGCTCAGTCCCGTGGGGCAGCTGGCCACCCTTAAACTCTGCTTTCTGTTAACTAGCTATAATCTTAGGCTGGTAAGTTAACCTTTCCGTGTCTCAGCCTCCTGATCTGTGATGGTCATGTTAACAGGGCCTGACTTACAAGGCTGTAGTGTGGCTTAAACAACTGGATACATGTAAAGTCCTTCGAAAAGTAATGCAGAGTGAAAACTCCATTCATCCGGCTATGACAGTTCTCATTATTACTGTTAACCTTTTGTCATCCTCAAACTCAAGCTCTGTTTCGTTTGTCAAGTCTTTCCGTCCCCGCTGTCATCGATCTTCCACTCCAGGCCGACCTCCGACTTTCCCACTGGCTTCTGCTGCAAGAGGTGACCTCTGGAGACCGTAGCAACAGGGCTTCTGGGCTCTCTGGCTTCCAGTAGCTTCTGGTCATCGCAGAGGCTCCGTAGGAGATTGGAGAGAGGAAGAGAAGCGAGAACAAAGTATTTATTCTCCGAAAGACCACTCCCTGCCAGCCTTGTTCTGGCTGCCTTCCTCAACTAAGGTCACTGCTTCTCTTAAAGGAAGATTCCTCCGTACAGCTCTCCCTCTTGCCGGGTCTGCACGCGTCCTTGGGGCGGAAACAGCTCCACTGCTTCACGCCCTGGGTTTCTGCTGATCTCTTTTGGTTCCCCTACTTACTGTCATCAGTTCCCTTACATCTGGTTCCTCTGCCAGTAAAGCCTTCTGGAACCATCCAGGTTGAGTGTGTCATCTGTGTCCTTTTGGCCCCTTTTACCAAAATAGTTACTCTTTCTACCTGGTAGAAATGCTCAAACATGCATGAGCACAAGCATCAATGAGGGAGTGTGTTTCGAAATTGCAAATTTACACATTCCAGAATCTAAACCCTAGAGACTCCGCCCTGCAGATCTGACATGGGACCCAGAAATTTACAGGATTAATAAGAGCCTCAGGGGATTCTGATACCTGTGTAAGTACCATGGCTTAGAAGACATTCCTTTTAACCATCCTGGCATTTATTTCAACGTTTTGAATTTAATTTTGTTACAGATCTGTCTTCTCTACGAAACTGTAATGCATTGAATAGCTACTATGTGCCAGTTTTTACATTTATTATAGTGAGTAATCACGAACCTATATAAGGCATTCTTCTTATTATTTTATAGATGACAAAACTAAGGATACCTTGAGTCCTATACTCAGAGATGGTAATTATTTGGGATCAATCCACCTCTACGTTTGTTGGGATCCAAAAGCTTTGTTCTTCTCACGTGTGTGCTACTATCCATGCATGGTGAAAACTGCCAACTTAAAGTTGGAGCGAATTTAAGCAGGAGCACAGATCAAAACATAGAATTGAACTCAGCCCTACAATACCCGGGGAAGAAATAATTGATTTTAAGCAGCCAAAAACGCTAGGCATACAATAGTTTTGTAACCACTTTTCTCTTTGATGATTTTTTTCAGCTTCCTCTCTAATTTTCCTCCCTCTTTTTTTTCTTTCCTTTTCTTTTTTTTTTTTGCCCTCACTCTCCCTTTCTGTTTATCCACTATACCTTACTGATCAGTAATCTGGACTAACATGTGATTTGTAAAAAGAAAGTACTCAAAATAAGCATATGAATCGCAGTAAAGAGCAAACGATTTTTTTTTCAAGTAATAAAGATTCTGTTTTTCTTAGTGATTTATTGAAAATTGTAGCCCTTCCTGAAGAGGACCCATGACCAACGAGAACATGTTAGGGCCTGAAAGTATTCATACTCTAGCCAATATTTTTATGAAGTATTACATGAAAGTGTATTCAGTGTATTTAGGAAAGAAACCAAAATGAAGATACGAGGAAAATGAGCTAACTGATTTTCTCACATGAATGCCATGTCCCCATGTAAATGGTCCCCAAATAATTGTTCCCCCTTCTTGCCTCCACTAATCTATTTTTAATTGCTTTTTGTAGACTATAAATGAAAATGGATCAGAAAAAATTTCCTGTAAAAGTTGTTGCTCTTAGGTAACTTGTGAGTTTAATCAAAAAGCATTTATTAAATGCCTACCGCACATACTGTCAAAAATTTACCATCTGGGGAATTTCACTTGAATAATAATCCAAGGATCTATTTGTATAAGGTACTTCTATACGATATGTTGTCATTCAGTATTTACTTTTGGGAAAGTGTCTTGAGCTCAAGAATTATGTCAAGTTTGTAGGCCTAAGAATTGTTGTAGAAAAAGTCCTCCCTGACTTGATTAATTCCTACAGGGCACTAGTTCTTGCTCACTCATGGCCTTGGGCAATTACATAGCCCCCCAAGCTTCATTTTCCTTACCGATAGGAAAAAGGGGCATTGAATAACAACCCATCCTAGATCTAGTGTTATTGTGGGAATTAATAAAGCAATGGGTCTATGGCACTTGGCAGAATGCTGGTATTATTATGGTTTCCTTAACAGCCACTACAAAGGGTCATTATCTAGTACTTGATAGTCAGACAGCTGGAGAACTGGATATACACCCTTGGGCTGTAAGCCACAAAACTGATTCCCTGAAAACTGGGCAATGCGTTGAAGAGCTGGACAGCTCCAAGTTGGAAACCTCAAGTCATGAACCAGCTTGCAGGCTAGTTCAAAGAAAGGCTTTGTAAATGAGTGCAGTTGCTTTTCTTCCTTTACTTGACAAGTATCAAAGTATTTCAAATGGTGGTCATACTTAAGCCTACTACAGAAAGCCTGGCCTTTTCAGGGCTTGAAAGTACACGTAAAGGATTAATTTTGCTTCTTTGCAACATATTTTATTGTTACTGTTCTTGTTCTTAAGTGTTGTTCCCTTTAGATAGTAGGCAGTGGCCGGGGCAGGGAGAATGCAATGAATCCAAGTCAGCACATTGGGTTATTACATCCTGCTTTAAAGGTTTGTAGACGTTTGCAGTGAATATGAAATCGTACATCATTCATTCACTCAATGAACTTTTAAGTCAGGAATCAAGATTATTCGCAAGATTTTAATTTTTTTTCCTGGTTTCCATTAGTGAAGTTTGCCACTTTAAAATATTGTTCGATTCTGAAGACCAGTGTACTCGTTGCATGAACTGAATAAATTAATAATCAATTTACTCAGAGCTGGTCCTGAAAGATCCAGACTTGGTGAAAAGGGAATGTCAGGTATTGATAGAAAAGAAAGTGTACGAAGTGGTGGAACTTACTTTACAAATCTTATATTTTTGCCTCTTTTGGACCTTCTGGTCTCTTCCTAGTAGGAGGATCAAGTGGGTTTTGGAAGGGGAACCAGTGGGTTGGAGCTGCTAGGCTATGAACAAAAGAGACTGAACAAATAACATCCTTGTAGCCCTTCAAGGGAAATTGTATGTGTCTTTCCTGCCTTTGCCTTTTTCTCTCTCACTCTGCTCATACATTTGTTTTTAAATTGAAATGTAGTTAATTGACAATGTTGTGTTAGTTTCAAGTGTACAGCAAACTGATTCATATATATATATATATATATATATATATATATATGGAATCTTTTTCAAATTCTTTTCCATTAAAGGTTATTACAAGATATTGAGTATAGTTCTCTGCTGTACAGTAGGTCCTTGTTGTTTATCTATTTTATATATTGTAGTGTGTATCCGTTAATCCCCAATTCCCAATTTATCCCTCTCCTCCTTTCCCCTGTGGTAACCGTAAGCAGAAGTTTGTTTTCTATGTCTGGGAGTCTATTTCTGTTTTGTAAATAAGTTCATTTTTATCGTTATTTTAGATTCCAAATATTAGCAATATCATATGATATTGGTCTTTCTCTGTCTGGCTTACTTCACTTAGTATGATAACCTCTAGGTCCATGTTGCTGCAAAGAGCATTATTTCATTCTTTTTTATGGCTGAGTAGTATTCCATTGTATATATGTACCACATCTTCTTTATCCATTTATCTTGTGATGGACATTTAGGTTGCTTCCACATCTTGGCTATCGTAAATAGCACTGCTGTGAGCACTGGGGCACATGTATCTTTTCAAATTAGAGTTTTCTCCAGGTGTATGCCCAGTGTTGGGATTGCAGGATCATATGGTAATTCTATTTTTAGTTTTTTAAGGACTCTCCATACTGTTCTCCATAGTGGCTGCACCAATTTACATTCCCACCAACAGGGTAGGAGGTTTCCTTTTTCTCCATACCCTCTCCAGCATTTATTATTTGTAGAATTTTCAATGATGACCATTCTGACTAGTGTGAGTTGATACCTCATTGTAGTTTTGATTTGCATTTCTCTAATGATCAGCAGTATTGTCTACTCATACATTCGTAGAATTAGAATGTTTTATCATCTTTGATCACCTCACAATGCCTACTGGGGTGCTTGTCCTATCCGCTGAGACCAAATGATGATTTGTCAAATGAATTGACATATCTTTATAAAATATCAATTTCCTTGGTCGAAATTGCAAAACACAAGGAGTGTTCCTGTCCTCTGTCTTCTGATCCCTGTATCCCTCTGCTGAAGTCTGCCCTTACCTTACCCTCTTTGGAAAGTTTGAAACTTCATTCAGAATGTCCTTTATTTGCTCTTAATTCTAATTTTAAAACAACAAAATCCCATGGATTTCAATTAACTGCCATTCTTCAGACGATATAGATTTAATTTTGAAAAGATTTGAGATATTTTTGATTGGTTATGAAAATAAAATAATTTATTCTAAAATAGGCACCCTTCCATCCATCCATCCATCTGTCCACCCATCCATCCATCTATCCAGCCAGCCAGCCAGGCAAAAATCTTTGAGCATCACCTCCATACCAGGCATCATCCTTCATGCTGGGGAGGCAGCAATGAACCAGGCAGACCAGCCCCATCTCTCGCT